>NC_072412.2:15659490-15975740 GCF_028858775.2 Pan troglodytes | reverse complement strand
TAAAAACTAGACGGAATCATTCTCTGAAACAACTTAATGATTTGTGCGTTCAGCTCACAGAGTTTAACTTTCCTTTTCATAGAGCGGTTAGGAAACACTCTGTTTGTAATGTCTGGAAGCGGTATTTGGACCTGTACGAGGCCTTCGTTGGAAACGGGATTTCTTCATATAATGCAAGACCAAAGAATTCTCAGTAACTTCCTTGTGTGTGTGTATTCAACTCACAGAGTTGAACCTTTCTTTAGAGAGAGTAGATTTGAAACTCTCTTTTTGTGGAAATTACATGTGGAGATTTCAAGCGATTTGAGGCCAATGACGGAAAAGGAAATATCTTCGTTTAAAAACTAGACAGAATCATTTTCAGAAACTAGTTTGTGATGTGTGCCTTCAGCAGACAGAGTTTAACGTTTCTTTTCACAGAGCAGTTTGGAAGCACTCTCTTTGTAAAGTCTGCAAGTGGATATTTGGACCTCTTTGAAGGCCTTCGTTGGAAACGGGATTTCTTCATAAAATGCTAGACAGAAGAATTCTCAGTAACTTCTTTGTGTGTGTGTATTCAACCCACAGAGCTGAACCTTCCTTTAGGCAGAGCAGATTTGCAACACTCGTTTTGTGGAATTTACATGTGGAGATTTCAAGCGAATTGAGGTCAATGACAGAAAAGGAAATATCTTCGTTTAAAAACTAGACAGAATCATTCTCAGAAACTATTTTGTGATGTGTGCATCCACCTGACAGTGTTTAACCTTTCTTTTCATAGAGCAGTTCGAAAACACTCTGTTTGTAAAGTCTGCAACTGGATATTTGGACTTCTTTTAACCTTTGGTTGGAAACGGGATTTCTTTATATAATGCAAGACAGAAGAATTCTCAGTGACTTCTTTGTGTTGTGTGTATGCAGCTCACAGAGTTGAACCTTTCTTTAGACAGAGCAGGTTTGAAACTCTCTTTTTGTGGATTTTGCAATTGCAGATTTCAAGCGATTTGAGGCCAATGGTTGAAAAGGAAATATCTTCGTATAAAAACTAGACGGAATCATTCTCTGAAACAACTTAATGATTTGTGCGTTCAGCTCACAGAGTTTAACCTTCCTTTTCATAGAGCAGTTAGGAAACACTCTGTTTGTGAAGTCTGGTAGCGGATGTTTGGACCTCTTTGAGGCCTTCGTTGGAAACGGGATTCCTTCATATAATACTAGACAGAAGAATTCTCAGTAACTTCTTAGTGTTGTGTGTATTCAGCTCACAGAGTGGAACCTATCTTCAGAGAGAGCAGATTTGAAACTCTCTTTTTGTGGAATTTGCAATTGGAGATTTCAAGCGATTTGAGGCCAATGGAAGAAAGGGAAATATCTCCGTTTAAAAACTAGACAGAATCATTCTCAGAAACTACTTTGTGATTTGTGCATCCACCTGACAGAGTTTAACCTTTCTTTTCATAGAGCAGTTTGAAAACACTCTGTTTGTAAAGTCTGCAAGTGGATATTTGGACCTGTACGAGGCCTTCGTTGGAAACGGGATTTCTTCATATAATGCAAGACAGAGGAATTCTCAGTAACTTCTTTGTGTTGTGTGTATGCAGCTCACAGAATTGAACCTTTCTTTAGACAGAGCAGATTTGAAACTCTCTTTTTGTGGATTTTGCAATTGGAGATTTCAAGCGATTTGAGGCCAAAGGTTGAAAAGGAAATATCTTCTTTTAAAAACTAGACGGAATCATTCTCTGAAACAACTTAATGATTTGTGCATTCAGCTCACAGAGTTTAACCTTCCTTTTCATACAGCAGTTAGGAAACACTCTGTTTGTAAAATCTGGAAGCGGACATTTGGACCTCTTTGAGGCCTTCGTTGGAAACGGGATTCCTTCATATAATGCTAGACAGAAGAATTCTCAGTAACTTCTTAGTGTTGTGTGTATTCAACTCAAAGAGTTGAGCATTTCTTTAGAGAGAGCAGATTTGAAACTCTCTTTTTGTGGATTTTGCAATTGTAGATTTCAAGCGATTTGAGGCCAGTGTTTGAAGAGGAAATACCTTCGTATAAAAACTAGACGGAATCATTCTCTGAAACAACTTAATGATTTGTGCGTTCAGCTCACAGAGTTTAACCTTCCTTTTCATAGAGCGGTTAGGAAACACTCTGTTTGTAATGTCTGGAAGCGGTATTTGGACCTGTACGAGGCCTTCGTTGGAAACGGGATTTCTTCATATAATGCAAGACCAAAGAATTCTCAGTAACTTCCTTGTGTGTGTGTATTCAACTCACAGAGTTGAACCTTTCTTTAGAGAGAGTAGATTTGAAACTCTCTTTTTGTGGAAATTACATGTGGAGATTTCAAGCGATTTGAGGCCAATGACGGAAAAGGAAATATCTTCGTTTAAAAACTAGACAGAATCATTTTCAGAAACTAGTTTGTGATGTGTGCCTTCAGCAGACAGAGTTTAACGTTTCTTTTCACAGAGCAGTTTGGAAGCACTCTCTTTGTAAAGTCTGCAAGTGGATATTTGGACCTCTTTGAAGGCCTTCGTTGGAAACGGGATTTCTTCATAAAATGCTAGACAGAAGAATTCTCAGTAACTTCTTTGTGTGTGTGTATTCAACCCACAGAGCTGAACCTTCCTTTAGGCAGAGCAGATTTGCAACACTCGTTTTGTGGAATTTACATGTGGAGATTTCAAGCGAATTGAGGTCAATGACACAAAAGGAAATATCTTCGTTTAAAAACTAGACAGAATCATTCTCAGAAACTACTTTGTGATGTGTGCATCCACCTGACAGAGTTTAACCTTTCTTTTCATAGAGCAGTTCGAAAACACTCTGTTTGTAAAGTCTGCAACTGGATATTTGGACTTCTTTTAACCCTTGGTTGGAAACGGGATTTCTTTATATAATGCAAGACAGAAGAATTCTCAGTGACTTCTTTGTGTTGTGTGTATGCAGCTCACAGAGTTGAACCTTTCTTTAGACAGAGCAGGTTTGAAACTCTCTTTTTGTGGATTTTGCAATTGCAGATTTCAAGCGATTTGAGGCCAATGGTTGAAAAGGAAATATCTTCGTATAAAAACTAGACGGAATCATTCTCTGAAACAACTTAATGATTTGTGCGTTCAGCTCACAGAGTTTAACCTTCCTTTTCATAGAGCAGTTAGGAAACAGTCTGTTTGTGAAGTCTGGTAGCGGATATTTGGACCTCTTTGAGGCCTTCGTTGGAAACGGGATTCCTTCATATAATACTAGACAGAAGAATTCTCAGTAACTTCTTAGTGTTGTGTGTATTCAGCTCACAGAGTGGAACCTATCTTCAGAGAGAACAGATTTGAAACTCTCTATTTGTGGAATTTGCAATTGGAGATTTCAAGCGATTTGAGGCCAATGGAAGAAAGGGAAATATCTCCGTTTAAAAACTAGACAGAATCATTCTCAGAAACTACTTTGTCATTTGTGCATCCACCTGACAGAGTTTAACCTTTCTTTTCATAGAGCAGTTTGAAAACACTCTGTTTGTAAAGTCTGCAAGTGGATATTTGGACCTGTACGAGGCCTTCGTTGGAAACGGGATTTCTTCATATAATGCAAGACAGAGGAATTCTCAGTAACTTCTTTGTGTTGTGTGTATGCAGCTCACAGAATTGAACCTTTCTTTAGACAGAGCAGATTTGAAACTCTCTTTTTGTGGATTTTGCAATTGGAGATTTCAAGCGATTTGAGGCCAAAGGTTGAAAAGGAAATATCTTCTTTTAAAAACTAGACGGAATCATTCTCTGAAACAACTTAATGATTTGTGCATTCAGCTCACAGAGTTTAACCTTCCTTTTCATACAGCAGTTAGGAAACACTCTGTTTGTAAAATCTGGAAGCGGACATTTGGACCTCTTTGAGGCCTTCGTTGGAAACGGGATTCCTTCATATAATGCTAGACAGAAGAATTCTCAGTAACTTCTTAGTGTTGTGTGTATTCAACTCAAAGAGTTGAGCATTTCTTTAGAGAGAGCAGATTTGAAACTCTCTTTTTGTGGATTTTGCAATTGGAGATTTCAAGCGATTTGAGGCCAGTGTTTGAAGAGGAAATACCTTCGTATAAAAACTAGACGGAATCATTCTCTGAAACAACTTAATGATTTGTGCGTTCAGCTCACAGAGTTTAACCTTCCTTTTCATAGAGCGGTTCGGAAACACTCTGTTTGTAAAGTCTGGAAGCGGATATTTGGACCTGTACGAGGCCTTCGTTGGAAACGGGATTTCTTCATATAATGCAAGACCAAAGAATTCTCAGTAACTTCCTTGTGTGTGTGTATTCAACTCACAGAGTTGAACCTTTCTTTAGAGAGAGTAGATTTGAAACTCTCTTTTTGTGGAAATTACATGTGGAGATTTCAAGCGATTTGAGGCCAATGACGGAAAAGGAAATATCTTCGTTTAAAAACTAGACAGAATCATTTTCAGAAACTAGTTTGTGATGTGTGCCTTCAGCAGACAGAGTTTAACGTTTCTTTTCACAGAGCAGTTTGGAAGCACTCTCTTTGTAAAGTCTGCAAGTGGATATTTGGACCTCTTTGAAGGCCTTCGTTGGAAACGGGATTTCTTCATAAAATGCTAGACAGAAGAATTCTCAGTAACTTCTTTGTGTGTGTGTATTCAACCCACAGAGCTGAACCTTCCTTTAGGCAGAGCAGATTTGCAACACTCGTTTTGTGGAATTTACATGTGGAGATTTCAAGCGAATTGAGGTCAATGACAGAAAAGGAAATATCTTCGTTTAAAAACTAGACAGAATCATTCTCAGAAACTATTTTGTGATGTGTACATCCACCTGACAGTGTTTAACCTTTCTTTTCATAGAGCAGTTCGAAAACACTCTGTTTGTAAAGTCTGCAACTGGATATTTGGACTTCTTTTAACCCTTCGTTGGAAACGGGATTTCTTTATATAATGCAAGACAGAAGAATTCTCAGTGACTTCTTTGTGTTGTGTGTATGCAGCTCACAGAGTTGAACCTTTCTTTAGACAGAGCAGGTTTGAAACTCTCTTTTTGTGGATTTTGCAATTGCAGATTTCAAGCGATTTGAGGCCAGTGTTTGAAAAGGAAATATCTTCGTATAAAAACTAGACGGAATCATTCTCTGAAACAACTTAATGATTTGTGCGTTCAGCTCACAGAGTTTAACCTTCCTTTTCATAGAGCAGTTAGGAAACACTCTGTTTGTGAAGTCTGATAGCAGATATTTGGACCTCTTTGAGGCCTTCGTTGGAAACGGGATTCCTTCATATAATACTAGACAGAAGAATTCTCAGTAACTTCTTAGTGTTGTGTGTATTCAGCTCACAGAGTGGAACCTATCTTCAGAGAGAGCAGATTTGAAACTCTCTTTTTGTGGAATTTGCAATTGGAGATTTCAAGCGATTTGAGGCCAATGGAAGAAAGGGAAATATCTCCGTTTAAAAACTAGACAGAATCATTCTCAGAAACTACTTTGTGATTTGTGCATCCACCTGACAGAGTTTAACCTTTCTTTTCATAGAGCAGTTTGAAAACACTCTCTTTGTAAAGTCTGCAAGTGGATATTTGGACCTGTACGAGGCCTTCGTTGGAAACGGGATTTCTTCATATAATGCAAGACAGAGGAGTTCTCAGTAACTTCTTTGTGTTGTGTGTATGCAGCTCACAGAACTGAACCTTTCTTTAGACAGAGCAGATTTGAAACTCTCTTTTTGTGGATTTTGCAATTGGAGATTTCAAGCGATTTGAGGCCAAAGGTTGAAAAGGAAATATCTTCTTTTGAAAACTAGACGGAATCATTCTCTGAAACAACTTAATGATTTGTGCGTTCAGCTCACAGAGTTTAACCTTCCTTTTCATACAGCAGTTAGGAAACACTCTGTTTGTAAAATCTGGAAGCGGACATTTGGACCTCTTTGAGGCCTTCGTTGGAAACGGGATTCCTTCATATAATGCTAGACAGAAGAATTCTCAGTAACTTCTTAGTGTTGTGTGTATTCAACTCAAAGAGTTGAGCATTTCTTTAGAGAGAGCAGATTTGAAACTCTCTTTTTGTGGATTTTGCAATTGTAGATTTCAAGCGATTTGAGGCCAGTGTTTGAAGAGGAAATACCTTCGTATAAAAACTAGACGGAATCATTCTCTGAAACAACTTAATGATTTGTGCGTTCAGCTCACAGAGTTTAACCTTCCTTTTCATAGAGCGGTTAGGAAACACTCTGTTTGTAATGTCTGGAAGCGGTATTTGGACCTGTACGAGGCCTTCGTTGGAAACGGGATTTCTTCATATAATGCAAGACCAAAGAATTCTCAGTAACTTCCTTGTGTGTGTGTATTCAACTCACAGAGTTGAACCTTTCTTTAGAGAGAGTAGATTTGAAACTCTCTTTTTGTGGAAATTACATGTGGAGATTTCAAGCGATTTGAGGCCAATGACGGAAAAGGAAATATCTTCGTTTAAAAACTAGACAGAATCATTTTCAGAAACTAGTTTGTGATGTGTGCCTTCAGCAGACAGAGTTTAACGTTTCTTTTCACAGAGCAGTTTGGAAGCACTCTCTTTGTAAAGTCTGCAAGTGGATATTTGGACCTCTTTGAAGGCCTTCGTTGGAAACGGGATTTCTTCATAAAATGCTAGACAGAAGAATTCTCAGTAACTTCTTTGTGTGTGTGTATTCAACCCACAGAGCTGAACCTTCCTTTAGGCAGAGCAGATTTGCAACACTCGTTTTGTGGAATTTACATGTGGAGATTTCAAGCGAATTGAGGTCAATGACACAAAAGGAAATATCTTCGTTTAAAAACTAGACAGAATCATTCTCAGAAACTACTTTGTGATGTGTGCATCCACCTGACAGAGTTTAACCTTTCTTTTCATAGAGCAGTTCGAAAACACTCTGTTTGTAAAGTCTGCAACTGGATATTTGGACTTCTTTTAACCCTTGGTTGGAAACGGGATTTCTTTATATAATGCAAGACAGAAGAATTCTCAGTGACTTCTTTGTGTTGTGTGTATGCAGCTCACAGAGTTGAACCTTTCTTTAGACAGAGCAGGTTTGAAACTCTCTTTTTGTGGATTTTGCAATTGCAGATTTCAAGCGATTTGAGGCCAATGGTTGAAAAGGAAATATCTTCGTATAAAAACTAGACGGAATCATTCTCTGAAACAACTTAATGATTTGTGCGTTCAGCTCACAGAGTTTAACCTTCCTTTTCATAGAGCAGTTAGGAAACAGTCTGTTTGTGAAGTCTGGTAGCGGATATTTGGACCTCTTTGAGGCCTTCGTTGGAAACGGGATTCCTTCATATAATACTAGACAGAAGAATTCTCAGTAACTTCTTAGTGTTGTGTGTATTCAGCTCACAGAGTGGAACCTATCTTCAGAGAGAACAGATTTGAAACTCTCTATTTGTGGAATTTGCAATTGGAGATTTCAAGCGATTTGAGGCCAATGGAAGAAAGGGAAATATCTCCGTTTAAAAACTAGACAGAATCATTCTCAGAAACTACTTTGTCATTTGTGCATCCACCTGACAGAGTTTAACCTTTCTTTTCATAGAGCAGTTTGAAAACACTCTGTTTGTAAAGTCTGCAAGTGGATATTTGGACCTGTACGAGGCCTTCGTTGGAAACGGGATTTCTTCATATAATGCAAGACAGAGGAATTCTCAGTAACTTCTTTGTGTTGTGTGTATGCAGCTCACAGAATTGAACCTTTCTTTAGACAGAGCAGATTTGAAACTCTCTTTTTGTGGATTTTGCAATTGGAGATTTCAAGCGATTTGAGGCCAAAGGTTGAAAAGGAAATATCTTCTTTTAAAAACTAGACGGAATCATTCTCTGAAACAACTTAATGATTTGTGCATTCAGCTCACAGAGTTTAACCTTCCTTTTCATACAGCAGTTAGGAAACACTCTGTTTGTAAAATCTGGAAGCGGACATTTGGACCTCTTTGAGGCCTTCGTTGGAAACGGGATTCCTTCATATAATGCTAGACAGAAGAATTCTCAGTAACTTCTTAGTGTTGTGTGTATTCAACTCAAAGAGTTGAGCATTTCTTTAGAGAGAGCAGATTTGAAACTCTCTTTTTGTGGATTTTGCAATTGGAGATTTCAAGCGATTTGAGGCCAGTGTTTGAAGAGGAAATACCTTCGTATAAAAACTAGACGGAATCATTCTCTGAAACAACTTAATGATTTGTGCGTTCAGCTCACAGAGTTTAACCTTCCTTTTCATAGAGCGGTTCGGAAACACTCTGTTTGTAAAGTCTGGAAGCGGATATTTGGACCTGTACGAGGCCTTCGTTGGAAACGGGATTTCTTCATATAATGCAAGACCAAAGAATTCTCAGTAACTTCCTTGTGTGTGTGTATTCAACTCACAGAGTTGAACCTTTCTTTAGAGAGAGTAGATTTGAAACTCTCTTTTTGTGGAAATTACATGTGGAGATTTCAAGCGATTTGAGGCCAATGACGGAAAAGGAAATATCTTCGTTTAAAAACTAGACAGAATCATTTTCAGAAACTAGTTTGTGATGTGTGCCTTCAGCAGACAGAGTTTAACGTTTCTTTTCACAGAGCAGTTTGGAAGCACTCTCTTTGTAAAGTCTGCAAGTGGATATTTGGACCTCTTTGAAGGCCTTCGTTGGAAACGGGATTTCTTCATAAAATGCTAGACAGAAGAATTCTCAGTAACTTCTTTGTGTGTGTGTATTCAACCCACAGAGCTGAACCTTCCTTTAGGCAGAGCAGATTTGCAACACTCGTTTTGTGGAATTTACATGTGGAGATTTCAAGCGAATTGAGGTCAATGACAGAAAAGGAAATATCTTCGTTTAAAAACTAGACAGAATCATTCTCAGAAACTATTTTGTGATGTGTACATCCACCTGACAGTGTTTAACCTTTCTTTTCATAGAGCAGTTCGAAAACACTCTGTTTGTAAAGTCTGCAACTGGATATTTGGACTTCTTTTAACCCTTCGTTGGAAACGGGATTTCTTTATATAATGCAAGACAGAAGAATTCTCAGTGACTTCTTTGTGTTGTGTGTATGCAGCTCACAGAGTTGAACCTTTCTTTAGACAGAGCAGGTTTGAAACTCTCTTTTTGTGGATTTTGCAATTGCAGATTTCAAGCGATTTGAGGCCAGTGTTTGAAAAGGAAATATCTTCGTATAAAAACTAGACGGAATCATTCTCTGAAACAACTTAATGATTTGTGCGTTCAGCTCACAGAGTTTAACCTTCCTTTTCATAGAGCAGTTAGGAAACACTCTGTTTGTGAAGTCTGATAGCAGATATTTGGACCTCTTTGAGGCCTTCGTTGGAAACGGGATTCCTTCATATAATACTAGACAGAAGAATTCTCAGTAACTTCTTAGTGTTGTGTGTATTCAGCTCACAGAGTGGAACCTATCTTCAGAGAGAGCAGATTTGAAACTCTCTTTTTGTGGAATTTGCAATTGGAGATTTCAAGCGATTTGAGGCCAATGGAAGAAAGGGAAATATCTCCGTTTAAAAACTAGACAGAATCATTCTCAGAAACTACTTTGTGATTTGTGCATCCACCTGACAGAGTTTAACCTTTCTTTTCATAGAGCAGTTTGAAAACACTCTCTTTGTAAAGTCTGCAAGTGGATATTTGGACCTGTACGAGGCCTTCGTTGGAAACGGGATTTCTTCATATAATGCAAGACAGAGGAGTTCTCAGTAACTTCTTTGTGTTGTGTGTATGCAGCTCACAGAACTGAACCTTTCTTTAGACAGAGCAGATTTGAAACTCTCTTTTTGTGGATTTTGCAATTGGAGATTTCAAGCGATTTGAGGCCAAAGGTTGAAAAGGAAATATCTTCTTTTGAAAACTAGACGGAATCATTCTCTGAAACAACTTAATGATTTGTGCGTTCAGCTCACAGAGTTTAACCTTCCTTTTCATACAGCAGTTAGGAAACACTCTGTTTGTAAAATCTGGAAGCGGACATTTGGACCTCTTTGAGGACTTCGTTGGAAACGGGATTCCTTCATATAATGCTAGACAGAAGAATTCTCAGTAACTTCCTTGTGTGTGTGTATTCAACTCACTGAGTTGAACCTTTCTTTAGAGAGAGTAGATTTGAAACTCTCTTTTTGTGGAAATTACATGTGGAGATTTCAAGCGATTTGAGGCCAATGACGGAAAAGGAAATATCTTCGTTTAAAAACTAGACAGAATCATTTTCAGAAACTAGTTTGTGATGTGTGCCTTCAGCAGACATCACAACGTTTAACGTTTCTTTTCACAGAGCAGTTTGGAAGCACTCTCTTTGTAAAGTCTGCAAGTGGATATTTGGACCTCTTTGAAGGCCTTCGTTGGAAACGGTATTTCTTCATAAAATGCTAGACAGAAGAATTCTCAGTAACTTCTTTGTGTGTGTGTATTCAACCCACAGAGCTGAACCTTCCTTTAGGCAGAGCAGATTTGCAACACTCGTTTTGTGGAATTTACATGTGGAGATTTCAAGCGAATTGAGGTCAATGACAGAAAAGGAAATATCTTCGTTTAAAAACTAGACAGAATCATTCTCAGAAACTACTTTGTGATGTGTGCATCCACCTGACAGAGTTTAACCTTTCTTTTCATAGAGCAGTTCGAAAACACTCTGTTTGTAAAGTCTGCAACTGGATATTTGGACTTCTTTTAACCCTTCGTTGGAAACGGGATTTCTTTATATAATGCAAGAGAGAAGAATTCTCAGTGACTTCTTTGTGTTGTGTGTATGCAGCTCACAGAGTTGAACCTTTCTTTAGACAGAGCAGGTTTGAAACTCTCTTTTTGTGGATTTTGCAATTGCAGATTTCAAGCGATTTGAGGCCAATGGTTGAAAAGGAAATATCTTCGTATAAAAACTAGACGGAATCATTCTCTGAAACAACTTAATGATTTGTGCGTTCAGCTCACAGAGTTTATCCTTCCTTTTCATAGAGCAGTTAGGAAACACTCTGTTTGTGAAGTCTGGTAGCGGATATTTGGACCTATTTGAGGCCTTCGTTGGAAACGGGATTCCTTCATATAATACTAGACAGAAGAATTCTCAGTAACTTCTTAGTGTTGTGTGTATTCAGCTCACAGAGTGGAACCTATCTTCAGAGAGAACAGATTTGAAACTCTCTTTTTGTGGAATTTGCAATTGGAGATTTCAAGCGATTTGAGGCCAATGGAAGAAAGGGAAATATCTCCGTTTAAAAACTAGACAGAATCATTCTCAGAAACTACTTTGTGATTTGTGCATCCACCTGACAGAGTTTAACCTTTCTTTTCATAGAGCAGTTTGAAAACACTCTGTTTGTAAAGTCTGCAAGTGGATATTTGGACCTGTATGAGGCCTTCGTTGGAAACGGGATTTCTTCATATAATGCAAGACAGAGGAGTTCTCAGTAACTTCTTTGTGTTGTGTGTATGCAGCTCACAGAATTGAACCTTTCTTTAGACAGAGCAGATTTGAAACTCTCTTTTTGTGGATTTTGCAATTGGAGATTTCAAGCGATTTGAGGCCAAAGGTTGAAAAGGAAATATCTTCTTTTAAAAACTAGACGGAATCATTCTCTGAAACAACTTAATGATTTGTGCATTCAGCTCACAGAGTTTAACCTTCCTTTTCATACAGCAGTTAGGAGACACTCTGTTTGTAAAATCTGGAAGCGGACATTTGGACCTCTTTGAGGCCTTCGTTGGAAACGGGATTCCTTCATATAATGCTAGACAGAAGAATTCTCAGTAACTTCTTAGTGTTGTGTGTATTCAACTCAAAGAGTGGAGCATTTCTTTAGAGAGAGCAGATTTGAAACTCTCTTTTTGTGGATTTTGCAATTGGAGATTTCAAGCGATTTGAGGCCAGTGTTTGAAGAGGAAATACCTTCGTATAAAAACTAGACGGAATCATTCTCTGAAACAACTTAATGATTTGTGCGTTCAGCTCACAGAGTTTAACCTTCCTTTTCATAGAGCGGTTAGGAAACACTCTGTTTGTAAAGTCTGGAAGCGGATATTTGGACCTGTACGAGGCCTTCGTTGGAAACGGGATTTCTTCATATAATGCAAGACCAAAGAATTCTCAGTAACTTCCTTGTGTGTGTGTATTCAACTCACAGAGTTGAACCTTTCTTTAGAGAGAGTAGATTTGAAACTCTCTTTTTGTGGAAATTACATGTGGAGATTTCAAGCGATTTGAGGCCAATGACGGAAAAGGAAATATCTTCGTTTAAAAACTAGACAGAATCATTTTCAGAAACTAGTTTGTGATGTGTGCCTTCAGCAGACAGAGTTTAACGTTTCTTTTCACAGAGCAGTTTGGAAGCACTCTCTTTGTAAAGTCTGCAAGTGGATATTTGGACCTCTTTGAAGGCCTTCGTTGGAAACGGGATTTCTTCATAAAATGCTAGACAGAAGAATTCTCAGTAACTTCTTTGTGTGTGTGTATTCAACCCACAGAGCTGAACCTTCCTTTAGGCAGAGCAGATTTGCAACACTCGTTTTGTGGAATTTACATGTGGAGATTTCAAGCGAATTGAGGTCAATGACAGAAAAGGAAATATCTTCGTTTAAAAACTAGACAGAATCATTCTCAGAAACTACTTTGTGATGTGTGCATCCACCTGACAGTGTTTAACCTTTCTTTTCATAGAGCAGTTCGAAAACACTCTGTTTGTAAAGTCTGCAACTGGATATTTGGACTTCTTTTAACCCTTCGTTGGAAACGGGATTTCTTTATATAATGCAAGACAGAAGAATTCTCAGTGACTTCTTTGTGTTGTGTGTATGCAGCTGACAGAGTTGAACCTTTCTTTAGACAGAGCAGGTTTGAAACACTCTTTTTGTGGATTTTGCAATTGCAGATTTCAAGCGATTTGAGGCCAGTGTTTGAAAAGGAAGTATCTTCGTGTAAAAACTAGACGGAATCATTCTCTGAAACAACTTAATGATTTGTGCGTTCAGCTCACAGAGTTTAACCTTCCTTTTCATAGAGCAGTTAGGAAACACTCTGTTTGTGAAGTCTGATAGCAGATATTTGGACCTCTTTGAGGCCTTCGTTGGAAACGGGATTTCTTCATATAATGCAAGACAGAGGAGTTCTCAGTAACTTCTTTGTGTTGTGTGTATGCAGCTCACAGAATTGAACCTTTCTTTAGACAGAGCAGATTTGAAACTCTCTTTTTGTGGATTTTGCAATTGGAGATTTCAAGCGATTTGAGGCCAAAGGTTGAAAAGGAAATATCTTCTTTTAAAAACTAGACGGAATCATTCTCTGAAACAACTTAATGATTTGTGCGTTCAGCTCACAGAGTTTAACCTTCCTTTTCATACAGCAGTTAGGAAACACTCTGTTTGTAAAATCTGGAAGCGGACATTTGGACCTCTTTGAGGACTTCGTTGGAAACGGGATTTCTTCATATAATGCTAGACAGAAGAATTCTCAGTAACTTCCTTGTGTGTGTGTATTCAACTCACAGAGTTGAACCTTTCTTTAGAGAGAGTAGATTTGAAACTCTCTTTTTGTGGAAATTACATGTGGAGATTTCAAGCGATTTGAGGCCAATGACGGAAAAGGAAATATCTTCGTTTAAAAACTAGACAGAATCATTTTCAGAAACTAGTTTGTGATGTGTGCCTTCAGCAGACATCACAACGTTTAACGTTTCTTTTCACAGAGCAGTTTGGAAGCACTCTCTTTGTAAAGTCTGCAAGTGGATATTTGGACCTCTTTGAAGGCCTTCGTTGGAAACGGGATTTCTTCATAAAATGCTAGACAGAAGAATTCTCAGTAACTTCTTTGTGTGTGTGTATTCAACCCACAGAGCTGAACCTTCCTTTAGGCAGAGCAGATTTGCAACACTCGTTTTGCGGAATTTACATGTGGAGATTTCAATCGAATTGAGGTCAATGACAGAAAAGGAAATATTTTCGTTTAAAAACTAGACAGAATCATTCTCAGAAACTACTTTGTGATGTGTGCATCCACCTGACAGAGTTTAACCTTTCTTTTCATAGAGCAGTTCGAAAACACTCTGTTTTTAAAGTCTGCAACTGGATATTTGGACTTCTTTTAACCCTTCATTGGAAACGGGATTTCTTTATATAATGCAAGACAGAAGAATTCTCAGTGACTTCTTGGTGTTGTGTGTATGCAGCTCACAGAGTTGAACCTTTCTTTAGACAGAGCAGGTTTGAAACTCTCTTTTTGTGGATTTTGCAATTGCAGATTTCAAGCGATTTGAGGCCAATGGTTGAAAAGGAAATATCTTCGTATAAAAACTAGACGGAATCATTCTCTGAAACAACTTTTTGATTTGTGCGTTCAGCTCACAGATTTTAACCTTCCTTTTCATAGAGCAGTTAGGAAACACTCTGTTTGTGAAGTCTGGTAGCGGATATTTGGACCTCTTTGAAGCCTTCGTTGGAAACGGGATTCCTTCATATAATGCTAGACAGAAGAATTCTCAGTAACTTCTTAGTGTTGTGTGTATTCAACTCAAAGAGTGGAGCATTTCTTTAGAGAGAGCAGATTTGAAACTCTCTTTTTGTGGATTTTGCAATTGGAGATTTCAAGCGATTTGAGGCCAGTGTTTGAAGAGGAAATACCTTCGTATAAAAACTAGACGGAATCATTCTCTGAAACAACTTAATGATTTGTGCGTTCAGCTCACAGAGTTTAACCTTCCTTTTCATAGAGCGGTTAGGAAACACTCTGTTTGTAAAGTCTGGAAGCGGATATTTGGACCTGTACGAGGCCTTCGTTGGAAACGGGATTTCTTCATATAATGCAAGACAGAAGAATTCTCAGTAACTTCCTTGTGTGTGTGTATTCAACTCACAGAGTTGAACCTTTCTTTAGAGAGAGTAGATTTGAAACTCTCTTTTTGTGGAAATTACATGTGGAGATTTCAAGCGATTTGAGGCCAATGACGGAAAAGGAAATATCTTCGTTTAAAAACTAGACAGAATCATTTTCAGAAACTAGTTTGTGATGTGTGCCTTCAGCAGACATCACAACGTTTAACGTTTCTTTTCACAGAGCAGTTTGGAAGCACTCTCTTTGTAAAGTCTGCAAGTGGATATTTGGACCTCTTTGAAGGCCTTCGTTGGAAACGGGATTTCTTCATAAAATGCTAGACAGAAGAATTCTCAGTAACTTCTTTGTGTGTGTGTATTCAACCCACAGAGCTGAACCTTCCTTTAGGCAGAGCAGATTTGCAACACTCGTTTTGTGGAATTTACATGTGGAGATTTCAAGCGAATTGAGGTCAATGACAGAAAAGGAAATATCTTCGTTTAAAAACTAGACAGAATCATTCTCAGAAACTACTTTGTGATGTGTGCATCCACCTGACAGAGTTTAACCTTTCTTTTCATAGAGCAGTTCGAAAACACTCTGTTTGTAAAGTCTGCAACTGGATATTTGGACTTCTTTTAACCCTTCGTTGGAAACGGGATTTCTTTATATAATGCAAGACAGAAGAATTCTCAGTGACTTCTTTGTGTTGTGTGTATGCAGCTCACAGGGTTGAACCTTTCTTTAGACAGAGCAGGTTTGAAACTCTCTTTTTCTGGATTATGCAATTGCAGATTTCAAGCGATTTGAGGCCAATGGTTGAAAAGGAAATATCTTCGTATAAAAACTAGACGGAATCATTCTCTGAAACAACTTAATGATTTGTGCGTTCAGCTCACAGAGTTTAACCTTCCTTTTCATAGAGCAGTTAGGAAACAGTCTGTTTGTGAAGTCTGGTAGCGGATATTTGGACCTCTTTGAGGCCTTCGTTGGAAACGGGATTCCTTCATATAATACTAGACAGAAGAATTCTCAGTAACTTCTTAGTGTTGTGTGTATTCAGCTCACAGAGTGGAACCTATCTTCAGAGAGAGCAGATTTGAAACTCTCTATTTGTGGAATTTGCAATTGGAGATTTCAAGCGATTTGAGGCCAATGGAAGAAAGGGAAATATCTCCGTTTAAAAACTAGACAGAATCATTCTCAGAAACTACTTTGTGATTTGTGCATCCACCTGACAGAGTTTAACCTTTCTTTTCATAGAGCAGTTTGAAAACACTCTGTTTGTAAAGTCTGCAAGTGGATATTTGGACCTGTACGAGGCCTTCGTTGGAAACGGGATTTCTTCATATAATGCAAGACAGAGGAATTCTCAGTAACTTCTTTGTGTTGTGTGTATGCAGCTCACAGAATTGAACCTTTCTTTAGACAGAGCAGATTTGAAACTCTCTTTTTGTGGATTTTGCAATTGGAGATTTCAAGCGATTTGAGGCCAAAGGTTGAAAAGGAAATATCTTCTTTTAAAAACTAGACGGAATCATTCTCTGAAACAACTTAATGATTTGTGCATTCAGCTCACAGAGTTTAACCTTCCTTTTCATACAGCAGTTAGGAAACACTCTGTTTGTAAAATCTGGAAGCGGACATTTGGACCTCTTTGAGGCCTTCGTTGGAAACGGGATTCCTTCATATAATGCTAGACAGAAGAATTCTCAGTAACTTCTTAGTGTTGTGTGTATTCAACTCAAAGAGTTGAGCATTTCTTTAGAGAGAGCAGATTTGAAACTCTCTTTTTGTGGATTTTGCAATTGGAGATTTCAAGCGATTTGAGGCCAGTGTTTGAAGAGGAAATACCTTCGTATAAAAACTAGACGGAATCATTCTCTGAAACAACTTAATGATTTGTGCGTTCAGCTCACAGAGTTTAACTTTCCTTTTCATAGAGCGGTTAGGAAACACTCTGTTTGTAATGTCTGGAAGCGGTATTTGGACCTGTACGAGGCCTTCGTTGGAAACGGGATTTCTTCATATAATGCAAGACCAAAGAATTCTCAGTAACTTCCTTGTGTGTGTGTATTCAACTCACAGAGTTGAACCTTTCTTTAGAGAGAGTAGATTTGAAACTCTCTTTTTGTGGAAATTACATGTGGAGATTTCAAGCGATTTGAGGCCAATGACGGAAAAGGAAATATCTTCGTTTAAAAACTAGACAGAATCATTTTCAGAAACTAGTTTGTGATGTGTGCCTTCAGCAGACAGAGTTTAACGTTTCTTTTCACAGAGCAGTTTGGAAGCACTCTCTTTGTAAAGTCTGCAAGTGGATATTTGGACCTCTTTGAAGGCCTTCGTTGGAAACGGGATTTCTTCATAAAATGCTAGACAGAAGAATTCTCAGTAACTTCTTTGTGTGTGTGTATTCAACCCACAGAGCTGAACCTTCCTTTAGGCAGAGCAGATTTGCAACACTCGTTTTGTGGAATTTACATGTGGAGATTTCAAGCGAATTGAGGTCAATGACAGAAAAGGAAATATCTTCGTTTAAAAACTAGACAGAATCATTCTCAGAAACTATTTTGTGATGTGTACATCCACCTGACAGTGTTTAACCTTTCTTTTCATAGAGCAGTTCGAAAACACTCTGTTTGTAAAGTCTGCAACTGAATATTTGGACTTCTTTTAACCCTTGGTTGGAAACGGGATTTCTTTATATAATGCAAGACAGAAGAATTCTCAGTGACTTCTTTGTGTTGTGTGTATGCAGCTCACAGAGTTGAACCTTTCTTTAGACAGAGCAGGTTTGAAACTCTCTTTTTGTGGATTTTGCAATTGCAGATTTCAAGCGATTTGAGGCCAATGGTTGAAAAGGAAATATCTTCGTATAAAAACTAGACGGAATCATTCTCTGAAACAACTTAATGATTTGTGCGTTCAGCTCACAGAGTTTAACCTTCCTTTTCATAGAGCAGTTAGGAAACACTCTGTTTGTGAAGTCTGGTAGCGGATGTTTGGACCTCTTTGAGGCCTTCGTTGGAAACGGGATTCCTTCATATAATACTAGACAGAAGAATTCTCAGTAACTTCTTAGTGTTGTGTGTATTCAGCTCACAGAGTGGAACCTATCTTCAGAGAGAGCAGATTTGAAACTCTCTTTTTGTGGAATTTGCAATTAGAGATTTCAAGCGATTTGAGGCCAATGGAAGAAAGGGAAATATCTCCGTTTAAAAACTAGACAGAATCATTCTCAGAAACTACTTTGTGATTTGTGCATCCACCTGACAGGGTTTAACCTTTCTTTTCATAGAGCAGTTTGAAAACACTCTGTTTGTAAAGTCTGCAAGTGGATATTTGGACCTGTACGAGGCCTTCGTTGGAAACGGGTTTTCTTCATATAATGCAAGACAGAGGAATTCTCAGTAACTTCTTTGTGTTGTGTGTATGCAGCTCACAGAATTGAACCTTTCTTTAGACAGAGCAGATTTGAAACTCTCTTTTTGTGGATTTTGCAATTGGAGATTTCAAGCGATTTGAGGCCAAAGGTTGAAAAGGAAATATCTTCTTTTAAAAACTAGACGGAATCATTCTCTGAAACAACTTAATGATTTGTGCATTCAGCTCACAGAGTTTAACCTTCCTTTTCATACAGCAGTTAGGAAACACTCTGTTTGTAAAATCTGGAAGCGGACATTTGGACCTCTTTGAGGCCTTCGTTGGAAACGGGATTCCTTCATATAATGCTAGACAGAAGAATTCTCAGTAACTTCTTAGTGTTGTGTGTATTCAACTCAAAGAGTTGAGCATTTCTTTAGAGAGAGCAGATTTGAAACTCTCTTTTTGTGGATTTTGCAATTGTAGATTTCAAGCGATTTGAGGCCAGTGTTTGAAGAGGAAATACCTTCGTATAAAAACTAGACGGAATCATTCTCTGAAACAACTTAATGATTTGTGCGTTCAGCTCACAGAGTTTAACCTTCCTTTTCATAGAGCGGTTAGGAAACACTCTGTTTGTAATGTCTGGAAGCGGTATTTGGACCTGTACGAGGCCTTCGTTGGAAACGGGATTTCTTCATATAATGCAAGACCAAAGAATACTCAGTAACTTCCTTGTGTGTGTGTATTCAACTCACAGAGTTGAACCTTTCTTTAGAGAGAGTAGATTTGAAACTCTCTTTTTGTGGAAATTACATGTGGAGATTTCAAGCGATTTGAGGCCAATGACGGAAAAGGAAATATCTTCGTTTAAAAACTAGACAGAATCATTTTCAGAAACTAGTTTGTGATGTGTGCCTTCAGCAGACAGAGTTTAACGTTTCTTTTCACAGAGCAGTTTGGAAGCACTCTCTTTGTAAAGTCTGCAAGTGGATATTTGGACCTCTTTGAAGGCCTTCGTTGGAAACGGGATTTCTTCATAAAATGCTAGACAGAAGAATTCTCAGTAACTTCTTTGTGTGTGTGTATTCAACCCACAGAGCTGAACCTTCCTTTAGGCAGAGCAGATTTGCAACACTCGTTTTGTGGAATTTACATGTGGAGATTTCAAGCGAATTGAGGTCAATGACACAAAAGGAAATATCTTCGTTTAAAAACTAGACAGAATCATTCTCAGAAACTACTTTGTGATGTGTGCATCCACCTGACAGAGTTTAACCTTTCTTTTCATAGAGCAGTTCGAAAACACTCTGTTTGTAAAGTCTGCAACTGGATATTTGGACTTCTTTTAACCCTTCGTTGGAAACGGGATTTCTTTATATAATGCAAGACAGAAGAATTCTCAGTGACTTCTTTGTGTTGTGTGTATGCAGCTCACAGAGTTGAACCTTTCTTTAGACAGAGCAGGTTTGAAACTCTCTTTTTGTGGATTTTGCAATTGCAGATTTCAAGCGATTTGAGGCCAATGGTTGAAAAGGAAATATCTTCGTATAAAAACTAGACGGAATCATTCTCTGAAACAACTTAATGATTTGTGCGTTCAGCTCACGGAGTTTAACCTTCCTTTTCATAGAGCAGTTAGGAAACAGTCTGTTTGTGAAGTCTGGTAGCGGATATTTGGACCTCTTTGAGGCCTTCGTTGGAAACGGGATTCCTTCATATAATACTAGACAGAAGAATTCTCAGTAACTTCTTAGTGTTGTGTGTATTCAGCTCACAGAGTGGAACCTATCTTCAGAGAGAACAGATTTGAAACTCTCTATTTGTGGAATTTGCAATTGGAGATTTCAACCGATTTGAGGCCAATGGAAGAAAGGGAAATATCTCCGTTTAAAAACTAGACAGAATCATTCTCAGAAACTACTTTGTCATTCGTGCATCCACCTGACAGAGTTTAACCTTTCTTTTCATAGAGCAGTTTGAAAACACTCTGTTTGTAAAGTCTGCAAGTGGATATTTGGACCTGTACGAGGCCTTCGTTGGAAACGGGATTTCTTCATATAATGCAAGACAGAGGAATTCTCAGTAACTTCTTTGTGTTGTGTGTATGCAGCTCACAGAATTGAACCTTTCTTTAGACAGAGCAGATTTGAAACTCTCTTTTTGTGGATTTTGCAATTGGAGATTTCAAGCGATTTGAGGCCAAAGGTTGAAAAGGAAATATCTTCTTTTAAAAACTAGACGGAATCATTCTCTGAAACAACTTAATGATTTGTGCATTCAGCTCACAGTGTTTCACCTTCCTTTTCATACAGCAGTTAGGAAACACTCTGTTTGTAAAATCTGGAAGCGGACATTTGGACCTCTTTGAGGCCTTCGTTGGAAACGGGATTCCTTCATATAATGCTAGACAGAAGAATTCTCAGTAACTTCTTAGTGTTGTGTGTATTCAACTCAAAGAGTTGAGCATTTCTTTAGAGAGAGCAGATTTGAAACTCTCTTTTTGTGGATTTTGCAATTGGAGATTTCAAGCGATTTGAGGCCAGTGTTTGAAGAGGAAATACCTTCGTATAAAAACTAGACGGAATCATTCTCTGAAACAACTTAATGATTTGTGCGTTCAGCTCACAGAGTTTAACCTTCCTTTTCATAGAGCGGTTAGGAAACACTCTGTTTGTAAAGTCTGGAAGCGGATATTTGGACCTGTACGAGGCCTTCGTTGGAAACGGGATTTCTTCATATAATGCAAGACAGAAGAATTCTCAGTAACTTCCTTGTGTGTGTGTATTCAACTCACAGAGTTGAACCTTTCTTTAGAGAGAGTAGATTTGAAACTCTCTTTTTGTGGAAATTACATGTGGAGATTTCAAGCGATTTGAGGCCAATGACGGAAAAGGAAATATCTTCGTTTAAAAACTAGACAGAATCATTTTCAGAAACTAGTTTGTGATGTGTGCCTTCAGCAGACAGAGTTTAACGTTTCTTTTCACAGAGCAGTTTGGAAGCACTCTCTTTGTAAAGTCTGCAAGTGGATATTTGGACTTCTTTTAACCCTTCATTGGAAACGGGATTTCTTTATATAATGCAAGACAGAAGAATTCTCAGTGACTTCTTTGTGTTGTGTGTATGCAGCTCACAGAGTTGAACCTTTCTTTAGACAGAGCAGGTTTGAAACTCTCTTTTTGTGGATTTTGCAATTGCAGATTTCAAGCGATTTGAGGCCAATGGTTGAAAAGGAAATATCTTCGTATAAAAACTAGACGGAATCATTCTCTGAAACAACTTAATGATTTGTGCGTTCAGCTCACAGAGTTTAACCTTCCTTTTCATAGAGCAGTTAGGAAACACTCTGTTTGTGAAGTCTGGTAGCGGATGTTTGGACCTCTTTGAGGCCTTCGTTGGAAACGGGATTCCTTCATATAATACTAGACAGAAGAATTCTCAGTAACTTCTTAGTGTTGTGTGTATTCAGCTCACAGAGTGGAACCTATCTTCAGAGAGAGCAGATTTGAAACTCTCTTTTTGTGGAATTTGCAATTGGAGATTTCAAGCGATTTGAGGCCAATGGAAGAAAGGGAAATATCTCCGTTTAAAAACTAGACAGAATCATTCTCAGAAACTACTTTGTGATTTGTGCATCCACCTGACAGAGTTTAACCTTTCTTTTCATAGAGCAGTTTGAAAACACTCTGTTTGTAAAGTCTGCAAGTGGATATTTGGACCTGTACGAGGCCTTCGTTGGAAACGGGATTTCTTCATATAATGCAAGACAGAGGAATTCTCAGTAACTTCTTTGTGTTGTGTGTATGCAGCTCACAGAATTGAACCTTTCTTTAGACAGAGCAGATTTGAAACTCTCTTTTTGTGGATTTTGCAATTGGAGATTTCAAGCGATTTGAGGCCAAAGGTTGAAAAGGAAATATCTTCTTTTGAAAACTAGACGGAATCATTCTCTGAAACAACTTAATGATTTGTGCATTCAGCTCACAGAGTTTAAACTTCCTTTTCATACAGCAGTTAGGAAACACTCTGTTTGTAAAATCTGGAAGCGGACATTTGGACCTCTTTGAGGCCTTCGTTGGAAACGGGATTCCTTCATATAATGCTAGACAGAAGAATTCTCAGTAACTTCCTTGTGTGTGTGTATTCAACTCACAGAGTTGAACCTTTCTTTAGAGAGAGTAGATTTGAAACTCTCTTTTTGTGGAAATTACATGTGGAGATTTCAAGCGATTTGAGGCCAATGACGGAAAAGGAAATATCTTCGTTTAAAAACTAGACAGAATCATTTTCAGAAACTAGTTTGTGATGTGTGCCTTCAGCAGACATCACAACGTTTAACGTTTCTTTTCACAGAGCAGTTTGGAAGCACTCTCTTTGTAAAGTCTGCAAGTGGATATTTGGACCTCTTTGAAGGCGTTCGTTGGAAACGGGATTTCTTCATAAAATGCTAGACAGAAGAATTCTCAGTAACTTCTTTGTGTGTGTGTATTCAACCCACAGAGCTGAACCTTCCTTTAGGCAGAGCAGATTTGCAACACTCGTTTTGTGGAATTTACATGTGGAGATATCAATCGAATTGAGGTAAATGACAGAAAAGGAAATATCTTCGTTTAAAAACTAGACAGAATCATTCTCAGAAACTACTTTGTGATGTGTGCATCCACCTGACAGAGTTTAACCTTTCTTTTCATACAGCAGTTCGAAAACACTCTGTTTGTAAAGTCTGCAACTGGATATTTGGACTTCTTTTAACCCTTCGTTGGAAACGGGATTTCTTTATATAATGCAAGACAGAAGAATTCTCAGTGACTTCTTGGTGTTGTGTGTGTGCAGCTCACAGAGTTGAACCTTTCTTTAGACAGAGCAGGTTTGAAACTCTCTTTTTGTGGATTTTGCAATTGGAGATTTCAAGCGATTTGAGGCCAATGGTTGAAAAGGAAATATCTTCGTATAAAAACTAGACGGAATCATTCTCTGAAACAACTTTTTGATTTGTGCGTTCAGCTCACAGATTTTAACCTTCCTTTTCATAGAGCAGTTAGGAAACACTCTGTTTGTGAAGTCTGGTAGCGGATATTTGGACCTCTTTGAAGCCTTCGTTGGAAACGGGATTCCTTCATATAATGCTAGACAGAAGAATTCTCAGTAACTTCTTAGTGTTGTGTGTATTCAACTCAAAGAGTGGAGCATTTCTTTAGAGAGAGCAGATTTGAAACTCTCTTTTTGTGGATTTTGCAATTGGAGATTTCAAGCGATTTGAGGCCAGTGTTTGAAGAGGAAATACCTTCGTATAAAAACTAGACGGAATCATTCTCTGAAACAACTTAATGATTTGTGCGTTCAGCTCACAGAGTTTAACCTTCCTTTTCATAGAGCGGTTAGGAAACACTCTGTTTGTAAAGTCTGGAAGCGGATATTTGGACCTGTACGAGGCCTTCGTTGGAAACGGGATTTCTTCATATAATGCAAGACAGAAGAATTGTCAGTAACTTCCTTGTGTGTGTGTATTCAACACACAGAGTTGAACCTTTCTTTAGAGAGAGTAGATTTGAAACTCTCTTTTTGTGGAAATTACATGTGGAGATTTCAAGCGATTAGAGGCCAATGACGGAAAAGGAAATATCTTCGTTTAAAAACTAGACAGAATCATTTTCAGAAACTAGTTTGTGATGTGTGCCTTCAGCAGACATCACAACGTTTAACGTTTCTTTTCACAGAGCAGTTTGGAAGCACTCTCTTTGTAAAGTCTGCAAGTGGATATTTGGACCTCTTTGAAGGCCTTCGTTGGAAACGGGATTTCTTCATAAAATGCTAGACAGAAGAATTCTCAGTAACTTGTTTGTGTGTGTGTATTCAACCCACAGAGCTGAACCTTCCTTTAGGCAGAGCAGATTTGCAACACTCGTTTTGTGGAATTTACATGTGGAGATTTCAATCGAATTGAGGTCAATGACAGAAAAGGAAATATCTTCGTTTAAAAACTAGACAGAATCATTCTCAGAAACTACTTTGTGATGTGTGCATCCACCTGACAGAGTTTAACCTTTCTTTTCATAGAGCAGTTCGAAAACACTCTGTTTGTAAAGTCTGCAACTGGATATTTGGACTTCTTTTAACCCTTGGTTGGAAACGGGATTTCTTTATATAATGCAAGACAGAAGAATTCTCAGTGACTTCTTTGTGTTGTGTGTATGCAGCTCACAGGGTTGAACCTTTCTTTAGACAGAGCAGGTTTGAAACTCTCTTTTTCTGGATTATGCAATTGCAGATTTCAAGCGATTTGAGGCCAATGGTTGAAAAGGAAATATCTTCGTATAAAAACTAGACGGAATCATTCTCTGAAACAACTTAATGATTTGTGCGTTCAGCTCACAGAGTTTAACCTTCCTTTTCATAGAGCAGTTAGGAAACAGTCTGTTTGTGAAGTCTGGTAGCGGATATTTGGACCTCTTTGAGGCCTTCGTTGGAAACGGGATTCCTTCATATAATACTAGACAGAAGAATTCTCAGTAACTTCTTAGTGTTGTGTGTATTCAGCTCACAGAGTGGAACCTATCTTCAGAGAGAGCAGATTTGAAACTCTCTATTTGTGGAATTTGCAATTGGAGATTTCAAGCGATTTGAGGCCAATGGAAGAAAGGGAAATATCTCCGTTTAAAAACTAGACAGAATCATTCTCAGAAACTACTTTGTGATTTGTGCATCCACCTGACAGAGTTTAACCTTTCTTTTCATAGAGCAGTTTGAAAACACTCTGTTTGTAAAGTCTGCAAGTGGATATTTGGACCTGTACGAGGCCTTCGTTGGAAACGGGATTTCTTCATATAATGCAAGACAGAGGAATTCTCAGTAACTTCTTTGTGTTGTGTGTATGCAGCTCACAGAATTGAACCTTTCTTTAGACAGAGCAGATTTGAAACTCTCTTTTTGTGGATTTTGCAATTGGAGATTTCAAGCGATTTGAGGCCAAAGGTTGAAAAGGAAATATCTTCTTTTAAAAACTAGACGGAATCATTCTCTGAAACAACTTAATGATTTGTGCATTCAGCTCACAGAGTTTAACCTTCCTTTTCATACAGCAGTTAGGAAACACTCTGTTTGTAAAATCTGGAAGCGGACATTTGGACCTCTTTGAGGCCTTCGTTGGAAACGGGATTCCTTCATATAATGCTAGACAGAAGAATTCTCAGTAACTTCTTAGTGTTGTGTGTATTCAACTCAAAGAGTTGAGCATTTCTTTAGAGAGAGCAGATTTGAAACTCTCTTTTTGTGGATTTTGCAATTGGAGATTTCAAGGGATTTGAGGCCAGTGTTTGAAGAGGAAATACCTTCGTATAAAAACTAGACGGAATCATTCTCTGAAACAACTTAATGATTTGTGCGTTCAGCTCACAGAGTTTAACTTTCCTTTTCATAGAGCGGTTAGGAAACACTCTGTTTGTAATGTCTGGAAGCGGTATTTGGACCTGTACGAGGCCTTCGTTGGAAACGGGATTTCTTCATATAATGCAAGACCAAAGAATTCTCAGTAACTTCCTTGTGTGTGTGTATTCAACTCACAGAGTTGAACCTTTCTTTAGAGAGAGTAGATTTGAAACTCTCTTTTTGTGGAAATTACATGTGGAGATTTCAAGCGATTTGAGGCCAATGACGGAAAAGGAAATATCTTCGTTTAAAAACTAGACAGAATCATTTTCAGAAACTAGTTTGTGATGTGTGCCTTCAGCAGACAGAGTTTAACGTTTCTTTTCACAGAGCAGTTTGGAAGCACTCTCTTTGTAAAGTCTGCAAGTGGATATTTGGACCTCTTTGAAGGCCTTCGTTGGAAACGGGATTTCTTCATAAAATGCTAGACAGAAGAATTCTCAGTAACTTCTTTGTGTGTGTGTATTCAACCCACAGAGCTGAACCTTCCTTTAGGCAGAGCAGATTTGCAACACTCGTTTTGTGGAATTTACATGTGGAGATTTCAAGCGAATTGAGGTCAATGACAGAAAAGGAAATATCTTCGTTTAAAAACTAGACAGAATCATTCTCAGAAACTATTTTGTGATGTGTACATCCACCTGACAGTGTTTAACCTTTCTTTTCATAGAGCAGTTCGAAAACACTCTGTTTGTAAAGTCTGCAACTGGATATTTGGACTTCTTTTAACCCTTGGTTGGAAACGGGATTTCTTTATATAATGCAAGACAGAAGAATTCTCAGTGACTTCTTTGTGTTGTGTGTATGCAGCTCACAGAGTTGAACCTTTCTTTAGACAGAGCAGGTTTGAAACTCTCTTTTTGTGGATTTTGCAATTGCAGATTTCAAGCGATTTGAGGCCAATGGTTGAAAAGGAAATATCTTCGTATAAAAACTAGACGGAATCATTCTCTGAAACAACTTAATGATTTGTCCGTTCAGCTCACAGAGTTTAACCTTCCTTTTCATAGAGCAGTTAGGAAACACTCTGTTTGTGAAGTCTGGTAGCGGATGTTTGGACCTCTTTGAGGCCTTCGTTGGAAACGGGATTCCTTCATATAATACTAGACAGAAGAATTCTCAGTAACTTCTTAGTGTTGTGTGTATTCAGCTCACAGAGTGGAACCTATCTTCAGAGAGAGCAGATTTGAAACTCTCTATTTGTGGAATTTGCAATTGGAGATTTCAAGCGATTTGAGGCCAATGGAAGAAAGGGAAATATCTCCGTTTAAAAACTAGACAGAATCATTCTCAGAAACTACTTTGTGATTTGTGCATCCACCTGACAGAGTTTAACCTTTCTTTTCATAGAGCAGTTTGAAAACACTCTGTTTGTAAAGTCTGCAAGTGGATATTTGGACCTGTACGAGGCCTTCGTTGGAAACGGGATTTCTTCATATAATGCAAGACAGAGGAATTCTCAGTAACTTCTTTGTGTTGTGTGTATGCAGCTCACAGAATTGAACCTTTCTTTAGACAGAGCAGATTTGAAACTCTCTTTTTGTGGATTTTGCAATTGGAGATTTCAAGCGATTTGAGGCCAAAGGTTGAAAAGGAAATATCTTCTTTTAAAAACTAGACGGAATCATTCTCTGAAACAACTTAATGATTTGTGCATTCAGCTCACAGAGTTTAACCTTCCTTTTCATACAGCAGTTAGGAAACACTCTGTTTGTAAAATCTGGAAGCGGACATTTGGACCTCTTTGAGGCCTTCGTTGGAAACGGGATTCCTTCATATAATGCTAGACAGAAGAATTCTCAGTAACTTCTTAGTGTTGTGTATATTCAACTCAAAGAGTTGAGCATTTCTTTAGAGAGAGCAGATTTGAAACTCTCTTTTTGTGGATTTTGCAATTGTAGATTTCAAGCGATTTGAGGCCAGTGTTTGAAGAGGAAATACCTTCGTATAAAAACTAGACGGAATCATTCTCTGAAACAACTTAATGATTTGTGCGTTGAGCTCACAGAGTTTAACCTTCCTTTTCATAGAGCGGTTAGGAAACACTCTGTTTGTAATGTCTGGAAGCGGTATTTGGACCTGTACGAGGCCTTCGTTGGAAACGGGATTTCTTCATATAATGCAAGACCAAAGAATTCTCAGTAACTTCCTTGTGTGTGTGTATTCAACTCACAGAGTTGAACCTTTCTTTAGAGAGAGTAGATTTGAAACTCTCTTTTTGTGGAAATTACATGTGGAGATTTCAAGCGATTTGAGGCCAATGACGGAAAAGGAAATATCTTCGTTTAAAAACTAGACAGAATCATTTTCAGAAACTCGTTTGTGATGTGTGCCTTCAGCAGACAGAGTTTAACGTTTCTTTTCACAGAGCAGTTTGGAAGCACTCTCTTTGTAAAGTCTGCAAGTGGATATTTGGACCTCTTTGAAGGCCTTCGTTGGAAATGGGATTTCTTCATAAAATGCTAGACAGAAGAATTCTCAGTAACTTCTTTGTGTGTGTGTATTCAACCCACAGAGCTGAACCTTCCTTTAGGCAGAGCAGATTTGCAACACTCGTTTTGTGGAATTTACATGTGGAGATTTCAATCGAATTGAGGTCAATGACAGAAAAGGAAATATCTTCGTTTAAAAACTAGACAGAATCATTCTCAGAAACTATTTTGTGATGTGTGCATCCACCTGACAGTGTTTAACCTTTCTTTTCATAGAGCAGTTCGAAAACACTCTGTTTGTAAAGTCTGCAACTGGATATTTGGACTTCTTTTAACCCTTCGTTGGAAACGGGATTTCTTTATATAATGCAAGACAGAAGAATTCTCAGTGACTTCTTTGTGTTGTGTGTATGCAGCTCACAGAGTTGAACCTTTCTTTAGACAGAGCAGGTTTGAAACTCTCTTTTTGTGGATTTTGCAATTGCAGATTTCAAGCGATTTGAGGCCAGTGTTTGAAAAGGAAATATCTTCGTATAAAAACTAGACGGAATCATTCTCTGAAACAACTTAATGATTTGTGCGTTCAGCTCACAGAGTTTAACCTTCCTTTTCATAGAGCAGTTAGGAAACACTCTGTTTGTGAAGTCTGATAGCAGATATTTGGACCTCTTTGAGGCCTTCGTTGGAAACGGGATTTCTTCATATAATGCAAGACAGAGGAGTTCTCAGTAACTTCTTTGTGTTGTGTGTATGCAGCTCACAGAATTGAACCTTTCTTTAGACAGAGCAGATTTGAAACTCTCTTTTTGTGGATTTTGCAATTGGAGATTTCAAGCGATTTGAGGCCAAAGGTTGAAAAGGAAATATCTTCTTTTAAAAACTAGACGGAATCATTCTCTGAAACAACTTAATGATTTGTGCGTTCAGCTCACAGAGTTTAACCTTCCTTTTCATACAGCAGTTAGGAAACACTCTGTTTGTAAAATCTGGAAGCGGACATTTGGACCTCTTTGAGGACTTCGTTGGAAACGGGATTTCTTCATATAATGCTAGACAGAAGAATTCTCAGTAACTTCCTTGTGTGTGTGTATTCAACTCACAGAGTTGAACCTTTCTTTAGAGAGAGTAGATTTGAAACTCTCTTTTTGTGGAAATTACATGTGGAGATTTCAAGCGATTTGAGGCCAATGACGGAAAAGGAAATATCTTCGTTTAAAAACTAGACAGAATCATTTTCAGAAACTAGTTTGTGATGTGTGCCTTCAGCAGACATCACAACGTTTAACGTTTCTTTTCACAGAGCAGTTTGGAAGCACTCTCTTTGTAAAGTCTGCAAGTGGATATTTGGACCTCTTTGAAGGCCTTCGTTGGAAACGGGATTTCTTCATAAAATGCTAGACAGAAGAATTCTCAGTAACTTCTTTGTGTGTGTGTATTCAACCCACAGAGCTGAACCTTCCTTTAGGCAGAGCAGATTTGCAACACTCGTTTTGTGGAATTTACATGTGGAGATTTCAAGCGAATTGAGGTCAATGACAGAAAAGGAAATATCTTCGTTTAAAAACTAGACAGAATCATTCTCAGAAACTACTTTGTGATGTGTGCATCCACCTGACAGAGTTTAACCTTTCTTTTCATAGAGCAGTTCGAAAACAGTCTGTTTGTAAAGTCTGCAACTGGATATTTGGACTTCTTTTAACCCTTCATTGGAAACGGGATTTCTTTATATAATGCAAGACAGAAGAATTCTCAGTGACTTCTTGGTGTTGTGTGTATGCAGCTCACAGAGTTGAACCTTTCTTTAGACAGAGCAGGTTTGAAACTCTCTTTTTGTGGATTTTGCAATTGCAGATTTCAAGCGATTTGAGGCCAATGGTTGAAAAGGAAATATCTTCGTCTAAAAACAAGACGGAATCATTCTCTGAAACAACTTTTTGATTTGTGCGTTCAGCTCACAGAGTTTAACCTTCCTTTTCATAGAGCAGTTAGGAAACACTCTGTTTGTGAAGTCTGGTAGCGGATATTCGGACCTCTTTGAAGCCTTCGTTGGAAACGGGATTCCTTCATATAATGCTAGACAGAAGAATTCTCAGTAACTTCTTAGTGTTGTGTGTATTCAACTCAAAGAGTGGAGCATTTCTTTAGAGAGAGCAGATTTGAAACTCTCTTTTTGTGGATTTTGCAATTGGAGATTTCAAGCGATTTGAGGCCAGTGTTTGAAGAGGAAATACCTTCGTATAAAAACTAGACGGAATCATTCTCTGAAACAACTTAATGATTTGTGCGTTCAGCTCACAGAGTTTAACCTTCCTTTTCATAGAGCGGTTAGGAAACACTCTGTTTGTAAAGTCTGGAAGCGGATATTTGGACCTGTACGAGGCCTTCGTTGGAAACGGGATTTCTTCATATAATGCAAGACAGAAGAATTCTCAGTAACTTCCTTGTGTGTGTGTATTCAACTCACAGAGTTGAACCTTTCTTTAGAGAGAGTAGATTTGAAACTCTCTTTTTGTGGAAATTACATGTGGAGATTTCAAGCGATTTGAGGCCAATGACGGAAAAGGAAATATCTTCGTTTAAAAACTAGACAGAATCATTTTCAGAAACTAGTTTGTGATGTGTGCCTTCAGCAGACATCACAACGTTTAACGTTTCTTTTCACAGAGCAGTTTGGAAGCACTCTCTTTGTAAAGTCTGCAAGTGGATATTTGGACCTCTTTGAAGGCCTTCGTTGGAAACGGGATTTCTTCATAAAATGCTAGACAGAAGAATTCTCAGTAACTTCTTTGTGTGTGTGTATTCAACCCACAGAGCTGAACCTTCCTTTAGGCAGAGCAGATTTGCAACACTCGTTTTGTGGAATTTACATGTGGAGATTTCAATCGAATTGAGGTCAATGACAGAAAAGGAAATATCTTCGTTTAAAAACTAGACAGAATCATTCTCAGAAACTACTTTGTGATGTGTGCATCCACCTGACAGAGTTTAACCTTTCTTTTCATAGAGCAGTTCGAAAACACTCTGTTTGTAAAGTCTGCAACTGGATATTTGGACTTCTTTTAACCCTTGGTTGGAAACGGGATTTCTTTATATAATGCAAGACAGAAGAATTCTCAGTGACTTCTTTGTGTTGTGTGTATGCAGCTCACAGGGTTGAACCTTTCTTTAGACAGAGCAGGTTTGAAACTCTCTTTTTCTGGATTATGCAATTGCAGATTTCAAGCGATTTGAGGCCAATGGTTGAAAAGGAAATATCTTCGTATAAAAACTAGACGGAATCATTCTCTGAAACAACTTAATGATTTGTGCGTTCAACTCACAGAGTTTAACCTTCCTTTTCATAGAGCAGTTAGGAAACAGTCTGTTTGTGAAGTCTGGTAGCGGATATTTGGACCTCTTTGAGGCCTTCGTTGGAAACGGGATTCCTTCATATAATACTAGACAGAAGAATTCTCAGTAACTTCTTAGTGTTGTGTGTATTCAGCTCACAGAGAGGAACCTATCTTCAGAGAGAGCAGATTTGAAACTCTCTATTTGTGGAATTTGCAATTGGAGATTTCAAGCGATTTGAGGCCAATGGAAGAAAGGGAAATATCTCCGTTTAAAAACTAGACAGAATCATTCTCAGAAACTACTTTGTGATTTGTGCATCCACCTGACAGAGTTTAACCTTTCTTTTCATAGAGCAGTTTGAAAACACTCTGTTTGTAAAGTCTGCAAGTGGATATTTGGACCTGTACGAGGCCTTCGTTGGAAACGGGATTTCTTCATATAATGCAAGACAGAGGAATTCTCAGTAACTTCTTTGTGTTGTGTGTATGCAGCTCACAGAATTGAACCTTTCTTTAGACAGAGCAGATTTGAAACTCTCTTTTTGTGGATTTTGCAATTGGAGATTTCAAGCGATTTGAGGCCAAAGGTTGAAAAGGAAATATCTTCTTTTAAAAACTAGACGGAATCATTCTCTGAAACAACTTAATGATTTGTGCATTCAGCTCACAGAGTTTAACCTTCCTTTTCATACAGCAGTTAGGAAACACTCTGTTTGTAAAATCTGGAAGCGGACATTTGGACCTCTTTGAGGCCTTCGTTGGAAACGGGATTCCTTCATATAATGCTAGACAGAAGAATTCTCAGTAACTTCTTAGTGTTGTGTGTATTCAACTCAAAGAGTTGAGCATTTCTTTAGAGAGAGCAGATTTGAAACTCTCTTTTTGTGGATTTTGCAATTGGAGATTTCAAGCGATTTGAGGCCAGTGTTTGAAGAGGAAATACCTTCGTATAAAAACTAGACGGAATCATTCTCTGAAACAACTTAATGATTTGTGCGTTCAGCTCACAGAGTTTAACCTTCCTTTTCATAGAGCGGTTAGGAAACACTCTGTTTGTAAAGTCTGGAAGCGGATATTTGGACCTGTACGAGGCCTTCGTTGGAAACGGGATTTCTTCATATAATGCAAGACCAAAGAATTCTCAGTAACTTCCTTGTGTGTGTGTATTCAACTCACAGAGTTGAACCTTTCTTTAGAGAGAGTAGATTTGAAACTCTCTTTTTGTGGAAATTACATGTGGAGATTTCAAGCGATTTGAGGCCAATGACGGAAAAGGAAATATCTTCGTTTAAAAACTAGACAGAATCATTTTCAGAAACTAGTTTGTGATGTGTGCCTTCAGCAGACAGAGTTTAACGTTTCTTTTCACAGAGCAGTTTGGAAGCACTCTCTTTGTAAAGTCTGCAAGTGGATATTTGGACCTCTTTGAAGGCCTTCGTTGGAAACGGGATTTCTTCATAAAATGCTAGACAGAAGAATTCTCAGTAACTTCTTTGTGTGTGTGTATTCAACCCACAGAGCTGAACCTTCCTTTAGGCAGAGCAGATTTGCAACACTCGTTTTGTGGAATTTACATGTGGAGATTTCAAGTGAATTGAGGTCAATGACAGAAAAGGAAATATCTTCGTTTAAAAACTAGACAGAATCATTCTCAGAAACTATTTTGTGATGTGTACATCCACCTGACAGTGTTTAACCTTTCTTTTCATAGAGCAGTTCGAAAACACTCTGTTTGTAAAGTCTGCAACTGGATATTTGGACTTCTTTTAACCCTTCGTTGGAAACGGGATTTCTTTATATAATGCAAGACAGAAGAATTCTCAGTGACTTCTTTGTGTTGTGTGTATGCAGCTCACAGAGTTGAACCTTTCTTTAGACAGAGCAGGTTTGAAACTCTCTTTTTGTGGATTTTGCAATTGCAGAGTTCAAGCGATTTGAGGCCAGTGTTTGAAAAGGAAATATCTTCGTATAAAAACTAGACGGAATCATTCTCTGAAACAACTTAATGATTTGTGCGTTCAGCTCACAGAGTTTAACCTTCCTTTTCATAGAGCAGTTAGGAAACACTCTGTTTGTGAAGTCTGATAGCAGATATTTGGACCTCTTTGAGGCCTTCGTTGGAAACGGGATTCCTTCATATAATACTAGACAGAAGAATTCTCAGTAACTTCTTAGTGTTGTGTGTATTCAGCTCACAGAGTGGAACCGATCTTCAGAGAGAGCAGATTTGAAACTCTCTTTTTGTGGAATTTGCAATTGGAGATTTCAAGCGATTTGAGGCCAATGGAAGAAAGGGAAATATCTCCGTTTAAAAACTAGACAGAATCATTCTCAGAAACTACTTTGTGATTTGTGCATCCACCTGACAGAGTTTAACCTTTCTTTTCATAGAGCAGTTTGAAAACACTCTGTTTGTAAAGTCTGCAAGTGGATATTTGGACCTGTACGAGGCCTTCGTTGGAAACGGGATTTCTTCATATAATGCAAGACAGAGGAGTTCTCAGTAACTTCTTTGTGTTGTGTGTATGCAGCTCACAGAATTGAACCTTTCTTTAGACAGAGCAGATTTGAAACTCTCTTTTTGTGGATTTTGCAATTGGAGATTTCAAGCGATTTGAGGCCAGTGTTTGAAGAGGAAATACCTTCGTATAAAAACTAGACGGAATCATTCTCTGAAACAACTTAATGATTTGTGCGTTCAGCTCACAGAGTTTAACCTTCCTTTTCATACAGCAGTTAGGAAACACTCTGTTTGTAAAATCTGGAAGCGGACATTTGGACCTCTTTGAGGACTTCGTTGGAAACGGGATTCCTTCATATAATGCTAGACAGAAGAATTCTCAGTAACTTCCTTGTGTGTGTGTATTCAACTCACTGAGTTGAACCTTTCTTTAGAGAGAGTAGATTTGAAACTCTCTTTTTGTGGAAATTACATGTGGAGATTTCAAGCGATTTGAGGCCAATGACGGCAAAGGAAATATCTTCGTTTAAAAACTAGACAGAATCATTTTCAGAAACTAGTTTGTGATGTGTGCCTTCAGCAGACATCACAACGTTTAACGTTTCTTTTCACAGAGCAGTTTGGAAGCACTCTCTTTGTAAAGTCTGCAAGTGGATATTTGGACCTCTTTGAAGGCCTTCGTTGGAAACGGGATTTCTTCATAAAATGCTAGACAGAAGAATTCTCAGTAACTTCTTTGTGTGTGTGTATTCAACCCACAGAGCTGAACCTTCCTTTAGGCAGAGCAGATTTGCAACACTCGTTTTGTGGAATTTACATGTGGAGATTTCAAGCGAATTGAGGTCAATGACGGAAAAGGAAATATCTTCGTTTAAAAACTAGACAGAATCATTCTCAGAAACTACTTTGTGATGTGTGCATCCACCTGACAGAGTTTAACCTTTCTTTTCATAGAGCAGTTCGAAAACACTCTGTTTGTAAAGTCTGCACCTGGATATTTGGACTTCTTTTAACCCTTGGTTGGAAACGGGATATCTTTATATAATGCAAGACAGAAGAATTCTCAGTGACTTCTTTGTGTTGTGTGTATGCAGCTCACAGAGTTGAACCTTTCTTTAGACAGAGCAGGTTTGAAACTCTCTTTTTCTGGATTTTGCAATTGCAGATTTCAAGCGATTTGAGGCCAATGGTTGAAAAGGAAATATCTTCGTATAAAAACTAGACGGAATCATTCTCTGAAACAACTTAATGATTTGTGCGTTCAGCTCACAGAGTTTAACCTTCCTTTTCATAGAGCAGTTAGGAAACAGTCTGTTTGTGAAGTCTGGTAGCGGATATTTGGACCTCTTTGAGGCCTTCGTTGGAAACGGGATTCCTTCATATAATACTAGACAGAAGAATTCTCAGTAACTTCTTAGTGTTGTGTGTATTCAGCTCACAGAGTGGAACCTATCTTCAGAGAGAGCAGATTTGAAACTCTCTATTTGTGGAATTTGCAATGGGAGATTTCAAGCGATTTGAGGCCAATGGAAGAAAGGGAAATATCTCCGTTTAAAAACTAGACAGAATCATTCTCAGAAACTACTTTGTGATTTGTGCATCCACCTGACAGAGTTTAACCTTTCTTTTCATAGAGCAGTTTGAAAACACTCTGTTTGTAAAGTCTGCAAGTGGATATTTGGACCTGTACGAGGCCTTCGTTGGAAACGGGATTTCTTCATATAATGCAAGACGGAGGAATTCTCAGTAACTTCTTTGTGTTGTGTGTATGCAGCTCACAGAATTGAACCTTTCTTTAGACAGAGCAGATTTGAAACTCTCTTTTTGTGGATTTTGCAATTGGAGATTTCAAGCGATTTGAGGCCAAAGTTGAAAAGGAAATATCTTCTTTTAAAAACTAGACGGAATCATTCTCTGAAACAACTTAATGATTTGTGCATTCAGCTCACAGAGTTTAACCTTCCTTTTCATACAGCAGTTAGGAAACACTCTGTTTGTAAAATCTGGAAGCGGACATTTGGACCTCTTTGAGGCCTTCGTTGGAAACGGGATTCCTTCATATAATGCTAGACAGAAGAATTCTCAGTAACTTCTTAGTGTTGTGTGTATTCAACTCAAAGAGTTGAGCATTTCTTTAGAGAGAGCAGATTTGAAACTCTCTTTTTGTGGATTTTGCAATTGGAGATTTCAAGCGATTTGAGGCCAGTGTTTGAAGAGGAAATACCTTCGTATAAAAAGTAGACGGAATCATTCTCTGAAACAACTTAATGATTTGTGCGTTCAGCTCACAGAGTTTAACCTTCCTTTTCATAGAGCGGTTCGGAAACACTCTGTTTGTAAAGTCTGGAAGCGGATATTTGGACCTGTACGAGGCCTTCGTTGGAAACGGGATTTCTTCATATAATGCAAGACAGAAGAATTCTCTGTAACTTCCTTGTGTGTGTGTATTCAACTCACAGAGTTGAACCTTTCTTTAGAGAGAGTAGATTTGAAACTCTCTTTTTGTGGAAATTACATGTGGAGATTTCAAGCGATTTGAGGCCAATGACGGAAAAGGAAATATCTTCGTTTAAAAACTAGACAGAATCATTTTCAGAAACTAGTTTGTGATGTGTGCCTTCAGCAGACATCACAACGTTTAACGTTTCTTTTCACAGAGCAGTTTGGAAGCACTCTCTTTGTAAAGTCTGCAAGTGGATATTTGGACCTCTTTGAAGGCCTTCGTTGGAAACGGGATTTCTTCATAAAATGCTAGACAGAAGAATTCTCAGTAACTTCTTTGTGTGTGTGTATTCAACCCACAGAGCTGAACCTTCCTTTACGCAGAGCAGATTTGCAACACTCGTTTTGTGGAATTTACATGTGGAGATTTCAAGCGAATTGAGGTCAATGACAGAAAAGGAAATATCTTCGTTTAAAAACTAGACAGAATCATTCTCAGAAACTACTTTGTGATGTGTGCATCCAGCTGACAGAGTTTAACCTTTCTTTTCATAGAGCAGTTCGAAAACACTCTGTTTGTAAAGTCTGCAACTGGATATTTGGACTTCTTTTAACCCTTCGTTGGAAACGGGATTTCTTTATATAATGCAAGACAGAAGAATTCTCAGTGACTTCTTTGTGTTGTGTGTATGCAGCTCACAGGGTTGAACCTTTCTTTAGACAGAGCAGGTTTGAAACTCTCTTTTTCTGGATTATGCAATTGCAGATTTCAAGCGATTTGAGGCCAATGGTTGAAAAGGAAATATCTTCGTATAAAAACTAGACGGAATCATTCTCTGAAACAACTTAATGATTTGTGCGTTCAACTCACAGAGTTTAACCTTCCTTTTCATAGAGCAGTGAGGAAACAGTCTGTTTGTGAAGTCTGGTAGCGGATATTTGGACCTCTTTGAGGCCTTCGTTGGAAACGGGATTCCTTCATATAATACTAGACAGAAGAATTCTCAGTAACTTCTTAGTGTTGTGTGTATTCAGCTCACAGAGAGGAACCTATCTTCAGAGAGAGCAGATTTGAAACTCTCTATTTGTGGAATTTGCAATTGGAGATTTCAAGCGATTTGAGGCCAATGGAAGAAAGGGAAATATCTCCGTTTAAAAACTAGACAGAATCATTATCAGAAACTACTTTGTGATTTGTGCATCCACCTGACAGAGTTTAACCTTTCTTTTCATAGAGCAGTTTGAAAACACTCTGTTTGTAAAGTCTGCAAGTGGATATTTGGACCTGTACGAGGCCTTCGTTGGAAACGGGATTTCTTCATATAATGCAAGACAGAGGAATTCTCAGTAACTTCTTTGTGTTGTGTGTATGCAGCTCACAGAATTGAACCTTTCTTTAGACAGAGCAGATTTGAAACTCTCTTTTTGTGGATTTTGCAATTGGAGATTTCAAGCGATTTGAGGCCAAAGGTTGAAAAGGAAATATCTTCTTTTAAAAACTAGACGGAATCATTCTCTGAAACAACTTAATGATTTGTGCATTCAGCTCACAGAGTTTAACCTTCCTTTTCATACAGCAGTTAGGAAACACTCTGTTTGTAAAATCTGGAAGCGGACATTTGGACCTCTTTGAGGCCTTCGTTGGAAACGCGATTCCTTCATATAATGCTAGACAGAAGAATTCTCAGTAACTTCTTAGTGTTGTGTGTATTCAACTCAAAGAGTTGAGCATTTCTTTAGAGAGAGCAGATTTGAAACTCTCTTTTTGTGGATTTTGCAATTGGAGATTTCAAGCGATTTGAGGCCAGTGTTTGAAGAGGAAATACCTTCGTATAAAAACTAGACGGAATCATTCTCTGAAACAACTTAATGATTTGTGCGTTCAGCTCACAGAGTTTAACCTTCCTTTTCATAGAGCGGTTAGGAAACACTCTGTTTGTAAAGTCTGGAAGCGGATATTTGGACCTGTACGAGGCCTTCGTTGGAAACGGGATTTCTTCATATAATGCAAGACCAAAGAATTCTCAGTAACTTCCTTGTGTGTGTGTATTCAACTCACAGAGTTGAACCTTTCTTTAGAGAGAGTAGATTTGAAACTCTCTTTTTGTGGAAATTACATGTGGAGATTTCAAGCGATTTGAGGCCAATGACGGAAAAGGAAATATCTTCGTTTAAAAACTAGACAGAATCATTTTCAGAAACTAGTTTGTGATGCGTGCCTTCAGCAGACAGAGTTTAACGTTTCTTTTCACAGAGCAGTTTGGAAGCACTCTCTTTGTAAAGTCTGCAAGTGGATATTTGGACCTCTTTGAAGGCCTTCGTTGGAAACGGGATTTCTTCATAAAATGCTAGACAGAAGAATTCTCAGTAACTTCTTTGTGTGTGTGTATTCAACCCACAGAGCTGAACCTTCCTTTAGGCAGAGCAGATTTGCAACACTCGTTTTGTGGAATTTACATGTGGAGATTTCAAGCGAATTGAGGTCAATGACAGAAAAGGAAATATCTTCGTTTAAAAACTAGACAGAATCATTCTCAGAAACTATTTTGTGATGTGTACATCCACCTGACAGTGTTTAACCTTTCTTTTCATAGAGCAGTTCGAAAACACTCTGTTTGTAAAGTCTGCAACTGGATATTTGGACTTCTTTTAACCCTTCGTTGGAAACGGGATTTCTTTATATAATGCAAGACAGAAGAATTCTCAGTGACTTCTTTGTGTTGTGTGTATGCAGCTCACAGAGTTGAACCTTTCTTTAGACAGAGCAGGTTTGAAACTCTCTTTTTGTGGATTTTGCAATTGCAGAGTTCAAGCGATTTGAGGCCAGTGTTTGAAAAGGAAATATCTTCGTATAAAAACTAGACGGAATCATTCTCTGAAACAACTTAATGATTTGTGCGTTCAGCTCACAGAGTTTAACCTTCCTTTTCATAGAGCAGTTAGGAAACACTCTGTTTGTGAAGTCTGGTAGCAGATATTTGGACCTCTTTGAGGCCTTCGTTGGAAACGGGATTCCTTCATATAATACTAGACAGAAGAATTCTCAGTAACTTCTTAGTGTTGTGTGTATTCAGCTCACAGAGTGGAACCGATCTTCAGAGAGAGCAGATTTGAAACTCTCTTTTTCTGGAATTTGCAATTGGAGATTTCAAGCGATTTGAGGCCAATGGAAGAAAGGGAAATATCTCCGTTTAAAAACTAGACAGAATCATTCTCAGAAACTACTTTGTGATTTGTGCATCCACCTGACAGAGTTTAACCTTTCTTTTCATAGAGCAGTTTGAAAACACTCTGTTTGTAAAGTCTGCAAGTGGATATTTGGACCTGTACGAGGCCTTCGTTGGAAACGGGATTTCTTCATATAATGCAAGACAGAGGAGTTCTCAGTAACTTCTTTGTGTTGTGTGTATGCAGCTCACAGAATTGAACCTTTCTTTAGACAGAGCAGATTTGAAACTCTCTTTTTGTGGATTTTGCAATTGGAGATTTCAAGCGATTTGAGGCCAGTGTTTGAAGAGGAAATACCTTCGTATAAAAACTAGACGGAATCATTCTCTGAAACAACTTAATGATTTGTGCGTACAGCTCACAGAGTTTAACCTTCATTTTCATACAGCAGTTAGGAAACACTCTGTTTGTAAAATCTGGAAGCGGACATTTGGACCTCTTTGAGGACTTCGTTGGAAACGGGATTCCTTCATATAATGCTAGACAGAAGAATTCTCAGTAACTTCCTTGTGTGTGTGTATTCAACTCACTGAGTTGAACCTTTCTTTAGAGAGAGTAGATTTGAAACTCTCTTTTTGTGGAAATTACATGTGGAGATTTCAAGCGATTTGAGGCCAATGACGGAAAAGGAAATATCTTCGTTTAAAAACTAGACAGAATCATTTTCAGAAACTAGTTTGTGATGTGTGCCTTCAGCAGACATCACAACGTTTAACGTTTCTTTTCACAGAGCAGTTTGGAAGCACTCTCTTTGTAAAGTCTGCAAGTGGATATTTGGACCTCTTTGAAGGCCTTCGTTGGAAACGGGATTTCTTCATAAAATGCTAGACAGAAGAATTCTCAGTAACTTCTTTGTGTGTGTGTATTCAACCCACAGAGCTGAACCTTCCTTTAGGCAGAGCAGATTTGCAACACTCGTTTTGTGGAATTTACATGTGGAGATTTCAAGCGAATTGAGGTCAATGACAGAAAAGGAAATATCTTCGTTTAAAAACTAGACAGAATCATTCTCAGAAACTACTTTGTGATGTGTGCATCCACCTGACAGAGTTTAACCTTTCTTTTCATAGAGCAGTTCGAAAACACTCTGTTTGTAAAGTCTGCAACTGGATATTTGGACTTCTTTTAACCCTTCGTTGGAAACGGGATTTCTTTATATAATGCAAGACAGAAGAATTCTCAGTGACTTCTTTGTGTTGTGTGTATGCAGCTCACAGAGTTGAACCTTTCTTTAGACAGAGCAGGTTTGAAACTCTCTTTTTGTGGATTTTGCAATTGCAGATTTCAAGCGATTTGAGGCCAATGGTTGAAAAGGAAATATCTTCGTATAAAAACTAGACGGAATCATTCTCTGAAACAACTTAATGATTTGTGCGTTCAGCTCACAGAGTTTATCCTTCCTTTTCATAGAGCAGTTAGGAAACACTCTGTTTGTGAAGTCTGGTAGCGGATATTTGGACCTCTTTGAGGCCTTCGTTGGAAACGGGATTCCTTCATATAATACTAGACAGAAGAATTCTCAGTAACTTCTTAGTGTTGTGTGTATTCAGCTCACAGAGTGGAACCTATCTTCAGAGAGAACAGATTTGAAACTCTCTTTTTGTGGAATTTGCAATTGGAGATTTCAAGTGATTTGAGGCCAATGGAAGAAAGGGAAATATCTCCGTTTAAAAACTAGACAGAATCATTCTCAGAAACTACTTTGTGATTTGTGCATCCACCTGACAGAGTTTAACCTTTCTTTTCATAGAGCAGTTTGAAAACACTCTGTTTGTAAAGTCTGCAAGTGGATATTTGGACCTGTACGAGGCCTTCGTTGGAAACGGGATTTCTTCATATAATGCAAGACAGAGGAGTTCTCAGTAACTTCTTTGTGTTGTGTGTATGCAGCTCACAGAATTGAACCTTTCTTTAGACAGAGCAGATTTGAAACTCTCTTTTTGTGGATTTTGCAATTGGAGATTTCAAGCGATTTGAGGCCAAAGGTTGAAAAGGAAATATCTTCTTTTAAAAACTAGACGGAATCATTCTCTGAAACAACTTAATGATTTGTGCATTCAGCTCACAGAGTTTAACCTTCCTTTTCATACAGCAGTTAGGAAACACTCTGTTTGTAAAATCTGGAAGCGGACATTTGGACCTCTTTGAGGCCTTCGTTGGAAACGGGATTCCTTCATATAATGCTAGACAGAAGAATTCTCAGTAACTTCTTAGTGTTGTGTGTATTCAACTCAAAGAGTTGAGCATTTCTTTAGAGAGAGCAGATTTGAAACTCTCTTTTTGTGGATTTTGCAATTGGAGATTTCAAGGGATTTGAGGCCAGTGTTTGAAGAGGAAATACCTTCGTATAAAAACTAGACGGAATCATTCTCTGAAACAACTTAATGATTTGTGCGTTCAGCTCACAGAGTTTAACTTTCCTTTTCATAGAGCGGTTAGGAAACACTCTGTTTGTAATGTCTGGAAGCGGTATTTGGACCTGTACGAGGCCTTCGTTGGAAACGGGATTTCTTCATATAATGCAAGACCAAAGAATTCTCAGTAACTTCCTTGTGTGTGTGTATTCAACTCACAGAGTTGAACCTTTCTTTAGAGAGAGTAGATTTGAAACTCTCTTTTTGTGGAAATTACATGTGGAGATTTCAAGCGATTTGAGGCCAATGACGGAAAAGGAAATATCTTCGTTTAAAAACTAGACAGAATCATTTTCAGAAACTAGTTTGTGATGTGTGCCTTCAGCAGACAGAGTTTAACGTTTCTTTTCACAGAGCAGTTTGGAAGCACTCTCTTTGTAAAGTCTGCAAGTGGATATTTGGACCTCTTTGAAGGCCTTCGTTGGAAACGGGATTTCTTCATAAAATGCTAGACAGAAGAATTCTCAGTAACTTCTTTGTGTGTGTGTATTCAACCCACAGAGCTGAACCTTCCTTTAGGCAGAGCAGATTTGCAACACTCGTTTTGTGGAATTTACATGTGGAGATTTCAAGCGAATTGAGGTCAATGACAGAAAAGGAAATATCTTCGTTTAAAAACTAGACAGAATCATTCTCAGAAACTATTTTGTGATGTGTACATCCACCTGACAGTGTTTAACCTTTCTTTTCATAGAGCAGTTCGAAAACACTCTGTTTGTAAAGTCTGCAACTGGATATTTGGACTTCTTTTAACCCTTGGTTGGAAACGGGATTTCTTTATATAATGCAAGACAGAAGAATTCTCAGTGACTTCTTTGTGTTGTGTGTATGCAGCTCACAGAGTTGAACCTTTCTTTAGACAGAGCAGGTTTGAAACTCTCTTTTTGTGGATTTTGCAATTGCAGATTTCAAGCGATTTGAGGCCAATGGTTGAAAAGGAAATATCTTCGTATAAAAACTAGACGGAATCATTCTCTGAAACAACTTAATGATTTGTCCGTTCAGCTCACAGAGTTTAACCTTCCTTTTCATAGAGCAGTTAGGAAACACTCTGTTTGTGAAGTCTGGTAGCGGATGTTTGGACCTCTTTGAGGCCTTCGTTGGAAACGGGATTCCTTCATATAATACTAGACAGAAGAATTCTCAGTAACTTCTTAGTGTTGTGTGTATTCAGCTCACAGAGTGGAACCTATCTTCAGAGAGAGCAGATTTGAAACTCTCTATTTGTGGAATTTGCAATTGGAGATTTCAAGCGATTTGAGGCCAATGGAAGAAAGGGAAATATCTCCGTTTAAAAACTAGACAGAATCATTCTCAGAAACTACTTTGTGATTTGTGCATCCACCTGACAGAGTTTAACCTTTCTTTTCATAGAGCAGTTTGAAAACACTCTGTTTGTAAAGTCTGCAAGTGGATATTTGGACCTGTACGAGGCCTTCGTTGGAAACGGGATTTCTTCATATAATGCAAGACAGAGGAATTCTCAGTAACTTCTTTGTGTTGTGTGTATGCAGCTCACAGAATTGAACCTTTCTTTAGACAGAGCAGATTTGAAACTCTCTTTTTGTGGATTTTGCAATTGGAGATTTCAAGCGATTTGAGGCCAAAGGTTGAAAAGGAAATATCTTCTTTTAAAAACTAGACGGAATCATTCTCTGAAACAACTTAATGATTTGTGCATTCAGCTCACAGAGTTTAACCTTCCTTTTCATACAGCAGTTAGGAAACACTCTGTTTGTAAAATCTGGAAGCGGACATTTGGACCTCTTTGAGGCCTTCGTTGGAAACGGGATTCCTTCATATAATGCTAGACAGAAGAATTCTCAGTAACTTCTTAGTGTTGTGTATATTCAACTCAAAGAGTTGAGCATTTCTTTAGAGAGAGCAGATTTGAAACTCTCTTTTTGTGGATTTTGCAATTGTAGATTTCAAGCGATTTGAGGCCAGTGTTTGAAGAGGAAATACCTTCGTATAAAAACTAGACGGAATCATTCTCTGAAACAACTTAATGATTTGTGCGTTGAGCTCACAGAGTTTAACCTTCCTTTTCATAGAGCGGTTAGGAAACACTCTGTTTGTAATGTCTGGAAGCGGTATTTGGACCTGTACGAGGCCTTCGTTGGAAACGGGATTTCTTCATATAATGCAAGACCAAAGAATTCTCAGTAACTTCCTTGTGTGTGTGTATTCAACTCACAGAGTTGAACCTTTCTTTAGAGAGAGTAGATTTGAAACTCTCTTTTTGTGGAAATTACATGTGGAGATTTCAAGCGATTTGAGGCCAATGACGGAAAAGGAAATATCTTCGTTTAAAAACTAGACAGAATCATTTTCAGAAACTCGTTTGTGATGTGTGCCTTCAGCAGACAGAGTTTAACGTTTCTTTTCACAGAGCAGTTTGGAAGCACTCTCTTTGTAAAGTCTGCAAGTGGATATTTGGACCTCTTTGAAGGCCTTCGTTGGAAATGGGATTTCTTCATAAAATGCTAGACAGAAGAATTCTCAGTAACTTCTTTGTGTGTGTGTATTCAACCCACAGAGCTGAACCTTCCTTTAGGCAGAGCAGATTTGCAACACTCGTTTTGTGGAATTTACATGTGGAGATTTCAATCGAATTGAGGTCAATGACAGAAAAGGAAATATCTTCGTTTAAAAACTAGACAGAATCATTCTCAGAAACTATTTTGTGATGTGTGCATCCACCTGACAGTGTTTAACCTTTCTTTTCATAGAGCAGTTCGAAAACACTCTGTTTGTAAAGTCTGCAACTGGATATTTGGACTTCTTTTAACCCTTCGTTGGAAACGGGATTTCTTTATATAATGCAAGACAGAAGAATTCTCAGTGACTTCTTTGTGTTGTGTGTATGCAGCTCACAGAGTTGAACCTTTCTTTAGACAGAGCAGGTTTGAAACTCTCTTTTTGTGGATTTTGCAATTGCAGATTTCAAGCGATTTGAGGCCAGTGTTTGAAAAGGAAATATCTTCGTATAAAAACTAGACGGAATCATTCTCTGAAACAACTTAATGATTTGTGCGTTCAGCTCACAGAGTTTAACCTTCCTTTTCATAGAGCAGTTAGGAAACACTCTGTTTGTGAAGTCTGATAGCAGATATTTGGACCTCTTTGAGGCCTTCGTTGGAAACGGGATTTCTTCATATAATGCAAGACAGAGGAGTTCTCAGTAACTTCTTTGTGTTGTGTGTATGCAGCTCACAGAATTGAACCTTTCTTTAGACAGAGCAGATTTGAAACTCTCTTTTTGTGGATTTTGCAATTGGAGATTTCAAGCGATTTGAGGCCAAAGGTTGAAAAGGAAATATCTTCTTTTAAAAACTAGACGGAATCATTCTCTGAAACAACTTAATGATTTGTGCGTTCAGCTCACAGAGTTTAACCTTCCTTTTCATACAGCAGTTAGGAAACACTCTGTTTGTAAAATCTGGAAGCGGACATTTGGACCTCTTTGAGGACTTCGTTGGAAACGGGATTTCTTCATATAATGCTAGACAGAAGAATTCTCAGTAACTTCCTTGTGTGTGTGTATTCAACTCACAGAGTTGAACCTTTCTTTAGAGAGAGTAGATTTGAAACTCTCTTTTTGTGGAAATTACATGTGGAGATTTCAAGCGATTTGAGGCCAATGACGGAAAAGGAAATATCTTCGTTTAAAAACTAGACAGAATCATTTTCAGAAACTAGTTTGTGATGTGTGCCTTCAGCAGACAGAGTTTAACGTTTCTTTTCACAGAGCAGTTTGGAAGCACTCTCTTTGTAAAGTCTGCAAGTGGATATTTGGACCTCTTTGAAGGCCTTCGTTGGAAACGGGATTTCTTCATAAAATGCTAGACAGAAGAATTCTCAGTAACTTCTTTGTGTGTGTGTATTCAACCCACAGAGCTGAACCTTCCTTTAGGCAGAGCAGATTTGCAACACTCGTTTTGTGGAATTTACATGTGGAGATTTCAAGCGAATTGAGGTCAATGACAGAAAAGGAAATATCTTCGTTTAAAAACTAGACAGAATCATTCTCAGAAACTATTTTGTGATGTGTGCATCCACCTGACAGTGTTTAACCTTTCTTTTCATAGAGCAGTTCGAAAACACTCTGTTTGTAAAGTCTGCAACTGGATATTTGGACTTCTTTTAACCCTTCGTTGGAAACGGGATTTCTTTATATAATGCAAGACAGAAGAATTCTCAGTGACTTCTTTGTGTTGTGTGTATGCAGCTCACAGAGTTGAACCTTTCTTTAGACAGAGCAGGTTTGAAACTCTCTTTTTGTGGATTTTGCAATTGCAGATTTCAAGCGATTTGAGGCCAGTGTTTGAAAAGGAAATATCTTCGTATAAAAACTAGACGGAATCATTCTCTGAAACAACTTAATGATTTGTGCGTTCAGCTCACAGAGTTTAACCTTCCTTTTCATAGAGCAGTTAGGAAACACTCTGTTTGTGAAGTCTGATAGCAGATATTTGGACCTCTTTGAGGCCTTCGTTGGAAACGGGATTTCTTCATATAATGCAAGACAGAGGAGTTCTCAGTAACTTCTTTGTGTTGTGTGTATGCAGCTCACAGAATTGAACCTTTCTTTAGACAGAGCAGATTTGAAACTCTCTTTTTGTGGATTTTGCAATTGGAGATTTCAAGCGATTTGAGGCCAAAGGTTGAAAAGGAAATATCTTCTTTTAAAAACTAGACGGAATCATTCTCTGAAACAACTTAATGATTTGTGCGTTCAGCTCACAGAGTTTAACCTTCCTTTTCATACAGCAGTTAGGAAACACTCTGTTTGTAAAATCTGGAAGCGGACATTTGGACCTCTTTGAGGACTTCGTTGGAAACGGGATTTCTTCATATAATGCTAGACAGAAGAATTCTCAGTAACTTCCTTGTGTGTGTGTATTCAACTCACAGAGTTGAACCTTTCTTTAGAGAGAGTAGATTTGAAACTCTCTTTTTGTGGAAATTACATGTGGAGATTTCAAGCGATTTGAGGCCAATGACGGAAAAGGAAATATCTTCGTTTAAAAACTAGACAGAATCATTTTCAGAAACTAGTTTGTGATGTGTGCCTTCAGCAGACAGAGTTTAACGTTTCTTTTCACAGAGCAGTTTGGAAGCACTCTCTTTGTAAAGTCTGCAAGTGGATATTTGGACCTCTTTGAAGGCCTTCGTTGGAAACGGGATTTCTTCATAAAATGCTAGACAGAAGAATTCTCAGTAACTTCTTTGTGTGTGTGTATTCAACCCACAGAGCTGAACCTTCCTTTAGGCAGAGCAGATTTGCAACACTCGTTTTGTGGAATTTACATGTGGAGATTTCAAGCGAATTGAGGTCAATGACAGAAAAGGAAATATCTTCGTTTAAAAACTAGACAGAATCATTCTCAGAAACTACTTTGTGATGTGTGCATCCACCTGACAGAGTTTAACCTTTCTTTTCATAGAGCAGTTCGAAAACACTCTGTTTGTAAAGTCTGCAACTGGATATTTGGACTTCTTTTAACCCTTCGTTGGAAACGGGATTTCTTTATATAATGCAAGACAGAAGAATTCTCAGTGACTTCTTTGTGTTGTGTGTATGCAGCTCACAGAGTTGAACCTTTCTTTAGACAGAGCAGGTTTGAAACTCTCTTTTTGTGGATTTTGCAATTGCAGATTTCAAGCGATTTGAGGCCAATGGTTGAAAAGGAAATATCTTCGTATAAAAACTAGACGGAATCATTCTCTGAAACAACTTAATGATTTGTGCGTTCAGCTCACAGAGTTTATCCTTCCTTTTCATAGAGCAGTTAGGAAACACTCTGTTTGTGAAGTCTGGTAGCGGATATTTGGACCTCTTTGAGGCCTTCGTTGGAAACGGGATTCCTTCATATAATACTAGACAGAAGAATTCTCAGTAACTTCTTAGTGTTGTGTGTATTCAGCTCACAGAGTGGAACCTATCTTCAGAGAGAACAGATTTGAAACTCTCTTTTTGTGGAATTTGCAATTGGAGATTTCAAGTGATTTGAGGCCAATGGAAGAAAGGGAAATATCTCCGTTTAAAAACTAGACAGAATCATTCTCAGAAACTACTTTGTGATTTGTGCATCCACCTGACAGAGTTTAACCTTTCTTTTCATAGAGCAGTTTGAAAACACTCTGTTTGTAAAGTCTGCAAGTGGATATTTGGACCTGTACGAGGCCTTCGTTGGAAACGGGATTTCTTCATATAATGCAAGACAGAGGAGTTCTCAGTAACTTCTTTGTGTTGTGTGTATGCAGCTCACAGAATTGAACCTTTCTTTAGACAGAGCAGATTTGAAACTCTCTTTTTGTGGATTTTGCAATTGGAGATTTCAAGCGATTTGAGGCCAAAGGTTGAAAAGGAAATATCTTCTTTTAAAAACTAGACGGAATCATTCTCTGAAACAACTTAATGATTTGTGCATTCAGCTCACAGAGTTTAACCTTCCTTTTCATACAGCAGTTAGGAAACACTCTGTTTGTAAAATCTGGAAGCGGACATTTGGACCTCTTTGAGGCCTTCGTTGGAAACGGGATTCCTTCATATAATGCTAGACAGAAGAATTCTCAGTAACTTCTTAGTGTTGTGTGTATTCAACTCAAAGAGTTGAGCATTTCTTTAGAGAGAGCAGATTTGAAACTCTCTTTTTGTGGATTTTGCAATTGGAGATTTCAAGGGATTTGAGGCCAGTGTTTGAAGAGGAAATACCTTCGTATAAAAACTAGACGGAATCATTCTCTGAAACAACTTAATGATTTGTGCGTTCAGCTCACAGAGTTTAACTTTCCTTTTCATAGAGCGGTTAGGAAACACTCTGTTTGTAATGTCTGGAAGCGGTATTTGGACCTGTACGAGGCCTTCGTTGGAAACGGGATTTCTTCATATAATGCAAGACCAAAGAATTCTCAGTAACTTCCTTGTGTGTGTGTATTCAACTCACAGAGTTGAACCTTTCTTTAGAGAGAGTAGATTTGAAACTCTCTTTTTGTGGAAATTACATGTGGAGATTTCAAGCGATTTGAGGCCAATGACGGAAAAGGAAATATCTTCGTTTAAAAACTAGACAGAATCATTTTCAGAAACTAGTTTGTGATGTGTGCCTTCAGCAGACAGAGTTTAACGTTTCTTTTCACAGAGCAGTTTGGAAGCACTCTCTTTGTAAAGTCTGCAAGTGGATATTTGGACCTCTTTGAAGGCCTTCGTTGGAAACGGGATTTCTTCATAAAATGCTAGACAGAAGAATTCTCAGTAACTTCTTTGTGTGTGTGTATTCAACCCACAGAGCTGAACCTTCCTTTAGGCAGAGCAGATTTGCAACACTCGTTTTGTGGAATTTACATGTGGAGATTTCAAGCGAATTGAGGTCAATGACAGAAAAGGAAATATCTTCGTTTAAAAACTAGACAGAATCATTCTCAGAAACTATTTTGTGATGTGTACATCCACCTGACAGTGTTTAACCTTTCTTTTCATAGAGCAGTTCGAAAACACTCTGTTTGTAAAGTCTGCAACTGGATATTTGGACTTCTTTTAACCCTTGGTTGGAAACGGGATTTCTTTATATAATGCAAGACAGAAGAATTCTCAGTGACTTCTTTGTGTTGTGTGTATGCAGCTCACAGAGTTGAACCTTTCTTTAGACAGAGCAGGTTTGAAACTCTCTTTTTGTGGATTTTGCAATTGCAGATTTCAAGCGATTTGAGGCCAATGGTTGAAAAGGAAATATCTTCGTATAAAAACTAGACGGAATCATTCTCTGAAACAACTTAATGATTTGTCCGTTCAGCTCACAGAGTTTAACCTTCCTTTTCATAGAGCAGTTAGGAAACACTCTGTTTGTGAAGTCTGGTAGCGGATGTTTGGACCTCTTTGAGGCCTTCGTTGGAAACGGGATTCCTTCATATAATACTAGACAGAAGAATTCTCAGTAACTTCTTAGTGTTGTGTGTATTCAGCTCACAGAGTGGAACCTATCTTCAGAGAGAGCAGATTTGAAACTCTCTATTTGTGGAATTTGCAATTGGAGATTTCAAGCGATTTGAGGCCAATGGAAGAAAGGGAAATATCTCCGTTTAAAAACTAGACAGAATCATTCTCAGAAACTACTTTGTGATTTGTGCATCCACCTGACAGAGTTTAACCTTTCTTTTCATAGAGCAGTTTGAAAACACTCTGTTTGTAAAGTCTGCAAGTGGATATTTGGACCTGTACGAGGCCTTCGTTGGAAACGGGATTTCTTCATATAATGCAAGACAGAGGAATTCTCAGTAACTTCTTTGTGTTGTGTGTATGCAGCTCACAGAATTGAACCTTTCTTTAGACAGAGCAGATTTGAAACTCTCTTTTTGTGGATTTTGCAATTGGAGATTTCAAGCGATTTGAGGCCAAAGGTTGAAAAGGAAATATCTTCTTTTAAAAACTAGACGGAATCATTCTCTGAAACAACTTAATGATTTGTGCATTCAGCTCACAGAGTTTAACCTTCCTTTTCATACAGCAGTTAGGAAACACTCTGTTTGTAAAATCTGGAAGCGGACATTTGGACCTCTTTGAGGCCTTCGTTGGAAACGGGATTCCTTCATATAATGCTAGACAGAAGAATTCTCAGTAACTTCTTAGTGTTGTGTATATTCAACTCAAAGAGTTGAGCATTTCTTTAGAGAGAGCAGATTTGAAACTCTCTTTTTGTGGATTTTGCAATTGTAGATTTCAAGCGATTTGAGGCCAGTGTTTGAAGAGGAAATACCTTCGTATAAAAACTAGACGGAATCATTCTCTGAAACAACTTAATGATTTGTGCGTTGAGCTCACAGAGTTTAACCTTCCTTTTCATAGAGCGGTTAGGAAACACTCTGTTTGTAATGTCTGGAAGCGGTATTTGGACCTGTACGAGGCCTTCGTTGGAAACGGGATTTCTTCATATAATGCAAGACCAAAGAATTCTCAGTAACTTCCTTGTGTGTGTGTATTCAACTCACAGAGTTGAACCTTTCTTTAGAGAGAGTAGATTTGAAACTCTCTTTTTGTGGAAATTACATGTGGAGATTTCAAGCGATTTGAGGCCAATGACGGAAAAGGAAATATCTTCGTTTAAAAACTAGACAGAATCATTTTCAGAAACTCGTTTGTGATGTGTGCCTTCAGCAGACAGAGTTTAACGTTTCTTTTCACAGAGCAGTTTGGAAGCACTCTCTTTGTAAAGTCTGCAAGTGGATATTTGGACCTCTTTGAAGGCCTTCGTTGGAAATGGGATTTCTTCATAAAATGCTAGACAGAAGAATTCTCAGTAACTTCTTTGTGTGTGTGTATTCAACCCACAGAGCTGAACCTTCCTTTAGGCAGAGCAGATTTGCAACACTCGTTTTGTGGAATTTACATGTGGAGATTTCAATCGAATTGAGGTCAATGACAGAAAAGGAAATATCTTCGTTTAAAAACTAGACAGAATCATTCTCAGAAACTATTTTGTGATGTGTGCATCCACCTGACAGTGTTTAACCTTTCTTTTCATAGAGCAGTTCGAAAACACTCTGTTTGTAAAGTCTGCAACTGGATATTTGGACTTCTTTTAACCCTTCGTTGGAAACGGGATTTCTTTATATAATGCAAGACAGAAGAATTCTCAGTGACTTCTTTGTGTTGTGTGTATGCAGCTCACAGAGTTGAACCTTTCTTTAGACAGAGCAGGTTTGAAACTCTCTTTTTGTGGATTTTGCAATTGCAGATTTCAAGCGATTTGAGGCCAGTGTTTGAAAAGGAAATATCTTCGTATAAAAACTAGACGGAATCATTCTCTGAAACAACTTAATGATTTGTGCGTTCAGCTCACAGAGTTTAACCTTCCTTTTCATAGAGCAGTTAGGAAACACTCTGTTTGTGAAGTCTGATAGCAGATATTTGGACCTCTTTGAGGCCTTCGTTGGAAACGGGATTTCTTCATATAATGCAAGACAGAGGAGTTCTCAGTAACTTCTTTGTGTTGTGTGTATGCAGCTCACAGAATTGAACCTTTCTTTAGACAGAGCAGATTTGAAACTCTCTTTTTGTGGATTTTGCAATTGGAGATTTCAAGCGATTTGAGGCCAGTGTTTGAAGAGGAAATACCTTCGTATAAAAACTAGACGGAATCATTCTCTGAAACAACTTAATGATTTGTGCGTTCAGCTCACAGAGTTTAACCTTCCTTTTCATAGAGCGGTTAGGAAACACTCTGTTTGTAAAGTCTGGAAGCGGATATTTGGACCTGTACGAGGCCTTCGTTGGAAACGGGATTTCTTCATATAATGCAAGACAGAAGAATTCTCTGTAACTTCCTTGTGTGTGTGTATTCAACTCACAGAGTTGAACCTTTCTTTAGAGAGAGTAGATTTGAAACTCTCTTTTTGTGGAAATTACATGTGGAGATTTCAAGCGATTTGAGGCCAATGACGGAAAAGGAAATATCTTCGTTTAAAAACTAGACAGAATCATTTTCAGAAACTAGTTTGTGATGTGTGCCTTCAGCAGACATCACAACGTTTAACGTTTCTTTTCACAGAGCAGTTTGGAAGCACTCTCTTTGTAAAGTCTGCAAGTGGATATTTGGACCTCTTTGAAGGCCTTCGTTGGAAACGGGATTTCTTCATAAAATGCTAGACAGAAGAATTCTCAGTAACTTCTTTGTGTGTGTGTATTCAACCCACAGAGCTGAACCTTCCTTTAGGCAGAGCAGATTTGCAACACTCGTTTTGTGGAATTTACATGTGGAGATTTCAATCGAATTGAGGTCAATGACAGAAAAGGAAATATCTTCGTTTAAAAACTAGACAGAATCATTCTCAGAAACTACTTTGTGATGTGTGCATCCACCTGACAGAGTTTAACCTTTCTTTTCATAGAGCAGTTCGAAAACACTCTGTTTGTAAAGTCTGCAACTGGATATTTGGACTTCTTTTAACCCTTGGTTGGAAACGGGATTTCTTTATATAATGCAAGACAGAAGAATTCTCAGTGACTTCTTTGTGTTGTGTGTATGCAGCTCACAGGGTTGAACCTTTCTTTAGACAGAGCAGGTTTGAAACTCTCTTTTTCTGGATTATGCAATTGCAGATTTCAAGCGATTTGAGGCCAATGGTTGAAAAGGAAATATCTTCGTATAAAAACTAGACGGAATCATTCTCTGAAACAACTTAATGATTTGTGCGTTCAACTCACAGAGTTTAACCTTCCTTTTCATAGAGCAGTTAGGAAACAGTCTGTTTGTGAAGTCTGGTAGCGGATATTTGGACCTCTTTGAGGCCTTCGTTGGAAACGGGATTCCTTCATATAATACTAGACAGAAGAATTCTCAGTAACTTCTTAGTGTTGTGTGTATTCAGCTCACAGAGAGGAACCTATCTTCAGAGAGAGCAGATTTGAAACTCTCTATTTGTGGAATTTGCAATTGGAGATTTCAAGCGATTTGAGGCCAATGGAAGAAAGGGAAATATCTCCGTTTAAAAACTAGACAGAATCATTCTCAGAAACTACTTTGTGATTTGTGCATCCACCTGACAGAGTTTAACCTTTCTTTTCATAGAGCAGTTTGAAAACACTCTGTTTGTAAAGTCTGCAAGTGGATATTTGGACCTGTACGAGGCCTTCGTTGGAAACGGGATTTCTTCATATAATGCAAGACAGAGGAATTCTCAGTAACTTCTTTGTGTTGTGTGTATGCAGCTCACAGAATTGAACCTTTCTTTAGACAGAGCAGATTTGAAACTCTCTTTTTGTGGATTTTGCAATTGGAGATTTCAAGCGATTTGAGGCCAAAGGTTGAAAAGGAAATATCTTCTTTTAAAAACTAGACGGAATCATTCTCTGAAACAACTTAATGATTTGTGCATTCAGCTCACAGAGTTTAACCTTCCTTTTCATACAGCAGTTAGGAAACACTCTGTTTGTAAAATCTGGAAGCGGACATTTGGACCTCTTTGAGGCCTTCGTTGGAAACGGGATTCCTTCATATAATGCTAGACAGAAGAATTCTCAGTAACTTCTTAGTGTTGTGTGTATTCAACTCAAAGAGTTGAGCATTTCTTTAGAGAGAGCAGATTTGAAACTCTCTTTTTGTGGATTTTGCAATTGGAGATTTCAAGCGATTTGAGGCCAGTGTTTGAAGAGGAAATACCTTCGTATAAAAACTAGACGGAATCATTCTCTGAAACAACTTAATGATTTGTGCGTTCAGCTCACAGAGTTTAACCTTCCTTTTCATAGAGCGGTTAGGAAACACTCTGTTTGTAAAGTCTGGAAGCGGATATTTGGACCTGTACGAGGCCTTCGTTGGAAACGGGATTTCTTCATATAATGCAAGACCAAAGAATTCTCAGTAACTTCCTTGTGTGTGTGTATTCAACTCACAGAGTTGAACCTTTCTTTAGAGAGAGTAGATTTGAAACTCTCTTTTTGTGGAAATTACATGTGGAGATTTCAAGCGATTTGAGGCCAATGACGGAAAAGGAAATATCTTCGTTTAAAAACTAGACAGAATCATTTTCAGAAACTAGTTTGTGATGTGTGCCTTCAGCAGACAGAGTTTAACGTTTCTTTTCACAGAGCAGTTTGGAAGCACTCTCTTTGTAAAGTCTGCAAGTGGATATTTGGACCTCTTTGAAGGCCTTCGTTGGAAACGGGATTTCTTCATAAAATGCTAGACAGAAGAATTCTCAGTAACTTCTTTGTGTGTGTGTATTCAACCCACAGAGCTGAACCTTCCTTTAGGCAGAGCAGATTTGCAACACTCGTTTTGTGGAATTTACATGTGGAGATTTCAAGTGAATTGAGGTCAATGACAGAAAAGGAAATATCTTCGTTTAAAAACTAGACAGAATCATTCTCAGAAACTATTTTGTGATGTGTACATCCACCTGACAGTGTTTAACCTTTCTTTTCATAGAGCAGTTCGAAAACACTCTGTTTGTAAAGTCTGCAACTGGATATTTGGACTTCTTTTAACCCTTCGTTGGAAACGGGATTTCTTTATATAATGCAAGACAGAAGAATTCTCAGTGACTTCTTTGTGTTGTGTGTATGCAGCTCACAGAGTTGAACCTTTCTTTAGACAGAGCAGGTTTGAAACTCTCTTTTTGTGGATTTTGCAATTGCAGAGTTCAAGCGATTTGAGGCCAGTGTTTGAAAAGGAAATATCTTCGTATAAAAACTAGACGGAATCATTCTCTGAAACAACTTAATGATTTGTGCGTTCAGCTCACAGAGTTTAACCTTCCTTTTCATAGAGCAGTTAGGAAACACTCTGTTTGTGAAGTCTGATAGCAGATATTTGGACCTCTTTGAGGCCTTCGTTGGAAACGGGATTCCTTCATATAATACTAGACAGAAGAATTCTCAGTAACTTCTTAGTGTTGTGTGTATTCAGCTCACAGAGTGGAACCGATCTTCAGAGAGAGCAGATTTGAAACTCTCTTTTTGTGGAATTTGCAATTGGAGATTTCAAGCGATTTGAGGCCAATGGAAGAAAGGGAAATATCTCCGTTTAAAAACTAGACAGAATCATTCTCAGAAACTACTTTGTGATTTGTGCATCCACCTGACAGAGTTTAACCTTTCTTTTCATAGAGCAGTTTGAAAACACTCTGTTTGTAAAGTCTGCAAGTGGATATTTGGACCTGTACGAGGCCTTCGTTGGAAACGGGATTTCTTCATATAATGCAAGACAGAGGAGTTCTCAGTAACTTCTTTGTGTTGTGTGTATGCAGCTCACAGAATTGAACCTTTCTTTAGACAGAGCAGATTTGAAACTCTCTTTTTGTGGATTTTGCAATTGGAGATTTCAAGCGATTTGAGGCCAGTGTTTGAAGAGGAAATACCTTCGTATAAAAACTAGACGGAATCATTCTCTGAAACAACTTAATGATTTGTGCGTTCAGCTCACAGAGTTTAACCTTCCTTTTCATACAGCAGTTAGGAAACACTCTGTTTGTAAAATCTGGAAGCGGACATTTGGACCTCTTTGAGGACTTCGTTGGAAACGGGATTCCTTCATATAATGCTAGACAGAAGAATTCTCAGTAACTTCCTTGTGTGTGTGTATTCAACTCACTGAGTTGAACCTTTCTTTAGAGAGAGTAGATTTGAAACTCTCTTTTTGTGGAAATTACATGTGGAGATTTCAAGCGATTTGAGGCCAATGACGGCAAAGGAAATATCTTCGTTTAAAAACTAGACAGAATCATTTTCAGAAACTAGTTTGTGATGTGTGCCTTCAGCAGACATCACAACGTTTAACGTTTCTTTTCACAGAGCAGTTTGGAAGCACTCTCTTTGTAAAGTCTGCAAGTGGATATTTGGACCTCTTTGAAGGCCTTCGTTGGAAACGGGATTTCTTCATAAAATGCTAGACAGAAGAATTCTCAGTAACTTCTTTGTGTGTGTGTATTCAACCCACAGAGCTGAACCTTCCTTTAGGCAGAGCAGATTTGCAACACTCGTTTTGTGGAATTTACATGTGGAGATTTCAAGCGAATTGAGGTCAATGACGGAAAAGGAAATATCTTCGTTTAAAAACTAGACAGAATCATTCTCAGAAACTACTTTGTGATGTGTGCATCCACCTGACAGAGTTTAACCTTTCTTTTCATAGAGCAGTTCGAAAACACTCTGTTTGTAAAGTCTGCAACTGGATATTTGGACTTCTTTTAACCCTTGGTTGGAAACGGGATTTCTTTATATAATGCAAGACAGAAGAATTCTCAGTGACTTCTTTGTGTTGTGTGTATGCAGCTCACAGAGTTGAACCTTTCTTTAGACAGAGCAGGTTTGAAACTCTCTTTTTCTGGATTTTGCAATTGCAGATTTCAAGCGATTTGAGGCCAATGGTTGAAAAGGAAATATCTTCGTATAAAAACTAGACGGAATCATTCTCTGAAACAACTTAATGATTTGTGCGTTCAGCTCACAGAGTTTAACCTTCCTTTTCATAGAGCAGTTAGGAAACAGTCTGTTTGTGAAGTCTGGTAGCGGATATTTGGACCTCTTTGAGGCCTTCGTTGGAAACGGGATTCCTTCATATAATACTAGACAGAAGAATTCTCAGTAACTTCTTAGTGTTGTGTGTATTCAGCTCACAGAGTGGAACCTATCTTCAGAGAGAGCAGATTTGAAACTCTCTATTTGTGGAATTTGCAATGGGAGATTTCAAGCGATTTGAGGCCAATGGAAGAAAGGGAAATATCTCCGTTTAAAAACTAGACAGAATCATTCTCAGAAACTACTTTGTGATTTGTGCATCCACCTGACAGAGTTTAACCTTTCTTTTCATAGAGCAGTTTGAAAACACTCTGTTTGTAAAGTCTGCAAGTGGATATTTGGACCTGTACGAGGCCTTCGTTGGAAACGGGATTTCTTCATATAATGCAAGACGGAGGAATTCTCAGTAACTTCTTTGTGTTGTGTGTATGCAGCTCACAGAATTGAACCTTTCTTTAGACAGAGCAGATTTGAAACTCTCTTTTTGTGGATTTTGCAATTGGAGATTTCAAGCGATTTGAGGCCAAAGTTGAAAAGGAAATATCTTCTTTTAAAAACTAGACGGAATCATTCTCTGAAACAACTTAATGATTTGTGCATTCAGCTCACAGAGTTTAACCTTCCTTTTCATACAGCAGTTAGGAAACACTCTGTTTGTAAAATCTGGAAGCGGACATTTGGACCTCTTTGAGGCCTTCGTTGGAAACGGGATTCCTTCATATAATGCTAGACAGAAGAATTCTCAGTAACTTCTTAGTGTTGTGTGTATTCAACTCAAAGAGTTGAGCATTTCTTTAGAGAGAGCAGATTTGAAACTCTCTTTTTGTGGATTTTGCAATTGGAGATTTCAAGCGATTTGAGGCCAGTGTTTGAAGAGGAAATACCTTCGTATAAAAAGTAGACGGAATCATTCTCTGAAACAACTTAATGATTTGTGCGTTCAGCTCACAGAGTTTAACCTTCCTTTTCATAGAGCGGTTCGGAAACACTCTGTTTGTAAAGTCTGGAAGCGGATATTTGGACCTGTACGAGGCCTTCGTTGGAAACGGGATTTCTTCATATAATGCAAGACAGAAGAATTCTCTGTAACTTCCTTGTGTGTGTGTATTCAACTCACAGAGTTGAACCTTTCTTTAGAGAGAGTAGATTTGAAACTCTCTTTTTGTGGAAATTACATGTGGAGATTTCAAGCGATTTGAGGCCAATGACGGAAAAGGAAATATCTTCGTTTAAAAACTAGACAGAATCATTTTCAGAAACTAGTTTGTGATGTGTGCCTTCAGCAGACATCACAACGTTTAACGTTTCTTTTCACAGAGCAGTTTGGAAGCACTCTCTTTGTAAAGTCTGCAAGTGGATATTTGGACCTCTTTGAAGGCCTTCGTTGGAAACGGGATTTCTTCATAAAATGCTAGACAGAAGAATTCTCAGTAACTTCTTTGTGTGTGTGTATTCAACCCACAGAGCTGAACCTTCCTTTACGCAGAGCAGATTTGCAACACTCGTTTTGTGGAATTTACATGTGGAGATTTCAAGCGAATTGAGGTCAATGACAGAAAAGGAAATATCTTCGTTTAAAAACTAGACAGAATCATTCTCAGAAACTACTTTGTGATGTGTGCATCCAGCTGACAGAGTTTAACCTTTCTTTTCATAGAGCAGTTCGAAAACACTCTGTTTGTAAAGTCTGCAACTGGATATTTGGACTTCTTTTAACCCTTCGTTGGAAACGGGATTTCTTTATATAATGCAAGACAGAAGAATTCTCAGTGACTTCTTTGTGTTGTGTGTATGCAGCTCACAGGGTTGAACCTTTCTTTAGACAGAGCAGGTTTGAAACTCTCTTTTTCTGGATTATGCAATTGCAGATTTCAAGCGATTTGAGGCCAATGGTTGAAAAGGAAATATCTTCGTATAAAAACTAGACGGAATCATTCTCTGAAACAACTTAATGATTTGTGCGTTCAACTCACAGAGTTTAACCTTCCTTTTCATAGAGCAGTGAGGAAACAGTCTGTTTGTGAAGTCTGGTAGCGGATATTTGGACCTCTTTGAGGCCTTCGTTGGAAACGGGATTCCTTCATATAATACTAGACAGAAGAATTCTCAGTAACTTCTTAGTGTTGTGTGTATTCAGCTCACAGAGAGGAACCTATCTTCAGAGAGAGCAGATTTGAAACTCTCTATTTGTGGAATTTGCAATTGGAGATTTCAAGCGATTTGAGGCCAATGGAAGAAAGGGAAATATCTCCGTTTAAAAACTAGACAGAATCATTCTCAGAAACTACTTTGTGATTTGTGCATCCACCTGACAGAGTTTAACCTTTCTTTTCATAGAGCAGTTTGAAAACACTCTGTTTGTAAAGTCTGCAAGTGGATATTTGGACCTGTACGAGGCCTTCGTTGGAAACGGGATTTCTTCATATAATGCAAGACAGAGGAATTCTCAGTAACTTCTTTGTGTTGTGTGTATGCAGCTCACAGAATTGAACCTTTCTTTAGACAGAGCAGATTTGAAACTCTCTTTTTGTGGATTTTGCAATTGGAGATTTCAAGCGATTTGAGGCCAAAGGTTGAAAAGGAAATATCTTCTTTTAAAAACTAGACGGAATCATTCTCTGAAACAACTTAATGATTTGTGCATTCAGCTCACAGAGTTTAACCTTCCTTTTCATACAGCAGTTAGGAAACACTCTGTTTGTAAAATCTGGAAGCGGACATTTGGACCTCTTTGAGGCCTTCGTTGGAAACGGGATTCCTTCATATAATGCTAGACAGAAGAATTCTCAGTAACTTCTTAGTGTTGTGTGTATTCAACTCAAAGAGTTGAGCATTTCTTTAGAGAGAGCAGATTTGAAACTCTCTTTTTGTGGATTTTGCAATTGGAGATTTCAAGCGATTTGAGGCCAGTGTTTGAAGAGGAAATACCTTCGTATAAAAACTAGACGGAATCATTCTCTGAAACAACTTAATGATTTGTGCGTTCAGCTCACAGAGTTTAACCTTCCTTTTCATAGAGCGGTTAGGAAACACTCTGTTTGTAAAGTCTGGAAGCGGATATTTGGACCTGTACGAGGCCTTCGTTGGAAACGGGATTTCTTCATATAATGCAAGACCAAAGAATTCTCAGTAACTTCCTTGTGTGTGTGTATTCAACTCACAGAGTTGAACCTTTCTTTAGAGAGAGTAGATTTGAAACTCTCTTTTTGTGGAAATTACATGTGGAGATTTCAAGCGATTTGAGGCCAATGACGGAAAAGGAAATATCTTCGTTTAAAAACTAGACAGAATCATTTTCAGAAACTAGTTTGTGATGTGTGCCTTCAGCAGACAGAGTTTAACGTTTCTTTTCACAGAGCAGTTTGGAAGCACTCTCTTTGTAAAGTCTGCAAGTGGATATTTGGACCTCTTTGAAGGCCTTCGTTGGAAACGGGATTTCTTCATAAAATGCTAGACAGAAGAATTCTCAGTAACTTCTTTGTGTGTGTGTATTCAACCCACAGAGCTGAACCTTCCTTTAGGCAGAGCAGATTTGCAACACTCGTTTTGTGGAATTTACATGTGGAGATTTCAAGTGAATTGAGGTCAATGACAGAAAAGGAAATATCTTCGTTTAAAAACTAGACAGAATCATTCTCAGAAACTATTTTGTGATGTGTACATCCACCTGACAGTGTTTAACCTTTCTTTTCATAGAGCAGTTCGAAAACACTCTGTTTGTAAAGTCTGCAACTGGATATTTGGACTTCTTTTAACCCTTCGTTGGAAACGGGATTTCTTTATATAATGCAAGACAGAAGAATTCTCAGTGACTTCTTTGTGTTGTGTGTATGCAGCTCACAGAGTTGAACCTTTCTTTAGACAGAGCAGGTTTGAAACTCTCTTTTTGTGGATTTTGCAATTGCAGAGTTCAAGCGATTTGAGGCCAGTGTTTGAAAAGGAAATATCTTCGTATAAAAACTAGACGGAATCATTCTCTGAAACAACTTAATGATTTGTGCGTTCAGCTCACAGAGTTTAACCTTCCTTTTCATAGAGCAGTTAGGAAACACTCTGTTTGTGAAGTCTGATAGCAGATATTTGGACCTCTTTGAGGCCTTCGTTGGAAACGGGATTCCTTCATATAATACTAGACAGAAGAATTCTCAGTAACTTCTTAGTGTTGTGTGTATTCAGCTCACAGAGTGGAACCGATCTTCAGAGAGAGCAGATTTGAAACTCTCTTTTTGTGGAATTTGCAATTGGAGATTTCAAGCGATTTGAGGCCAATGGAAGAAAGGGAAATATCTCCGTTTAAAAACTAGACAGAATCATTCTCAGAAACTACTTTGTGATTTGTGCATCCACCTGACAGAGTTTAACCTTTCTTTTCATAGAGCAGTTTGAAAACACTCTGTTTGTAAAGTCTGCAAGTGGATATTTGGACCTGTACGAGGCCTTCGTTGGAAACGGGATTTCTTCATATAATGCAAGACAGAGGAGTTCTCAGTAACTTCTTTGTGTTGTGTGTATGCAGCTCACAGAATTGAACCTTTCTTTAGACAGAGCAGATTTGAAACTCTCTTTTTGTGGATTTTGCAATTGGAGATTTCAAGCGATTTGAGGCCAGTGTTTGAAGAGGAAATACCTTCGTATAAAAACTAGACGGAATCATTCTCTGAAACAACTTAATGATTTGTGCGTTCAGCTCACAGAGTTTAACCTTCCTTTTCATACAGCAGTTAGGAAACACTCTGTTTGTAAAATCTGGAAGCGGACATTTGGACCTCTTTGAGGACTTCGTTGGAAACGGGATTCCTTCATATAATGCTAGACAGAAGAATTCTCAGTAACTTCCTTGTGTGTGTGTATTCAACTCACTGAGTTGAACCTTTCTTTAGAGAGAGTAGATTTGAAACTCTCTTTTTGTGGAAATTACATGTGGAGATTTCAAGCGATTTGAGGCCAATGACGGCAAAGGAAATATCTTCGTTTAAAAACTAGACAGAATCATTTTCAGAAACTAGTTTGTGATGTGTGCCTTCAGCAGACATCACAACGTTTAACGTTTCTTTTCACAGAGCAGTTTGGAAGCACTCTCTTTGTAAAGTCTGCAAGTGGATATTTGGACCTCTTTGAAGGCCTTCGTTGGAAACGGGATTTCTTCATAAAATGCTAGACAGAAGAATTCTCAGTAACTTCTTTGTGTGTGTGTATTCAACCCACAGAGCTGAACCTTCCTTTAGGCAGAGCAGATTTGCAACACTCGTTTTGTGGAATTTACATGTGGAGATTTCAAGCGAATTGAGGTCAATGACGGAAAAGGAAATATCTTCGTTTAAAAACTAGACAGAATCATTCTCAGAAACTACTTTGTGATGTGTGCATCCACCTGACAGAGTTTAACCTTTCTTTTCATAGAGCAGTTCGAAAACACTCTGTTTGTAAAGTCTGCAACTGGATATTTGGACTTCTTTTAACCCTTGGTTGGAAACGGGATTTCTTTATATAATGCAAGACAGAAGAATTCTCAGTGACTTCTTTGTGTTGTGTGTATGCAGCTCACAGAGTTGAACCTTTCTTTAGACAGAGCAGGTTTGAAACTCTCTTTTTCTGGATTTTGCAATTGCAGATTTCAAGCGATTTGAGGCCAATGGTTGAAAAGGAAATATCTTCGTATAAAAACTAGACGGAATCATTCTCTGAAACAACTTAATGATTTGTGCGTTCAGCTCACAGAGTTTAACCTTCCTTTTCATAGAGCAGTTAGGAAACAGTCTGTTTGTGAAGTCTGGTAGCGGATATTTGGACCTCTTTGAGGCCTTCGTTGGAAACGGGATTCCTTCATATAATACTAGACAGAAGAATTCTCAGTAACTTCTTAGTGTTGTGTGTATTCAGCTCACAGAGTGGAACCTATCTTCAGAGAGAGCAGATTTGAAACTCTCTATTTGTGGAATTTGCAATGGGAGATTTCAAGCGATTTGAGGCCAATGGAAGAAAGGGAAATATCTCCGTTTAAAAACTAGACAGAATCATTCTCAGAAACTACTTTGTGATTTGTGCATCCACCTGACAGAGTTTAACCTTTCTTTTCATAGAGCAGTTTGAAAACACTCTGTTTGTAAAGTCTGCAAGTGGATATTTGGACCTGTACGAGGCCTTCGTTGGAAACGGGATTTCTTCATATAATGCAAGACGGAGGAATTCTCAGTAACTTCTTTGTGTTGTGTGTATGCAGCTCACAGAATTGAACCTTTCTTTAGACAGAGCAGATTTGAAACTCTCTTTTTGTGGATTTTGCAATTGGAGATTTCAAGCGATTTGAGGCCAAAGTTGAAAAGGAAATATCTTCTTTTAAAAACTAGACGGAATCATTCTCTGAAACAACTTAATGATTTGTGCATTCAGCTCACAGAGTTTAACCTTCCTTTTCATACAGCAGTTAGGAAACACTCTGTTTGTAAAATCTGGAAGCGGACATTTGGACCTCTTTGAGGCCTTCGTTGGAAACGGGATTCCTTCATATAATGCTAGACAGAAGAATTCTCAGTAACTTCTTAGTGTTGTGTGTATTCAACTCAAAGAGTTGAGCATTTCTTTAGAGAGAGCAGATTTGAAACTCTCTTTTTGTGGATTTTGCAATTGGAGATTTCAAGCGATTTGAGGCCAGTGTTTGAAGAGGAAATACCTTCGTATAAAAAGTAGACGGAATCATTCTCTGAAACAACTTAATGATTTGTGCGTTCAGCTCACAGAGTTTAACCTTCCTTTTCATAGAGCGGTTCGGAAACACTCTGTTTGTAAAGTCTGGAAGCGGATATTTGGACCTGTACGAGGCCTTCGTTGGAAACGGGATTTCTTCATATAATGCAAGACAGAAGAATTCTCTGTAACTTCCTTGTGTGTGTGTATTCAACTCACAGAGTTGAACCTTTCTTTAGAGAGAGTAGATTTGAAACTCTCTTTTTGTGGAAATTACATGTGGAGATTTCAAGCGATTTGAGGCCAATGACGGAAAAGGAAATATCTTCGTTTAAAAACTAGACAGAATCATTTTCAGAAACTAGTTTGTGATGTGTGCCTTCAGCAGACATCACAACGTTTAACGTTTCTTTTCACAGAGCAGTTTGGAAGCACTCTCTTTGTAAAGTCTGCAAGTGGATATTTGGACCTCTTTGAAGGCCTTCGTTGGAAACGGGATTTCTTCATAAAATGCTAGACAGAAGAATTCTCAGTAACTTCTTTGTGTGTGTGTATTCAACCCACAGAGCTGAACCTTCCTTTACGCAGAGCAGATTTGCAACACTCGTTTTGTGGAATTTACATGTGGAGATTTCAAGCGAATTGAGGTCAATGACAGAAAAGGAAATATCTTCGTTTAAAAACTAGACAGAATCATTCTCAGAAACTACTTTGTGATGTGTGCATCCAGCTGACAGAGTTTAACCTTTCTTTTCATAGAGCAGTTCGAAAACACTCTGTTTGTAAAGTCTGCAACTGGATATTTGGACTTCTTTTAACCCTTCGTTGGAAACGGGATTTCTTTATATAATGCAAGACAGAAGAATTCTCAGTGACTTCTTTGTGTTGTGTGTATGCAGCTCACAGGGTTGAACCTTTCTTTAGACAGAGCAGGTTTGAAACTCTCTTTTTCTGGATTATGCAATTGCAGATTTCAAGCGATTTGAGGCCAATGGTTGAAAAGGAAATATCTTCGTATAAAAACTAGACGGAATCATTCTCTGAAACAACTTAATGATTTGTGCGTTCAACTCACAGAGTTTAACCTTCCTTTTCATAGAGCAGTGAGGAAACAGTCTGTTTGTGAAGTCTGGTAGCGGATATTTGGACCTCTTTGAGGCCTTCGTTGGAAACGGGATTCCTTCATATAATACTAGACAGAAGAATTCTCAGTAACTTCTTAGTGTTGTGTGTATTCAGCTCACAGAGAGGAACCTATCTTCAGAGAGAGCAGATTTGAAACTCTCTATTTGTGGAATTTGCAATTGGAGATTTCAAGCGATTTGAGGCCAATGGAAGAAAGGGAAATATCTCCGTTTAAAAACTAGACAGAATCATTCTCAGAAACTACTTTGTGATTTGTGCATCCACCTGACAGAGTTTAACCTTTCTTTTCATAGAGCAGTTTGAAAACACTCTGTTTGTAAAGTCTGCAAGTGGATATTTGGACCTGTACGAGGCCTTCGTTGGAAACGGGATTTCTTCATATAATGCAAGACAGAGGAATTCTCAGTAACTTCTTTGTGTTGTGTGTATGCAGCTCACAGAATTGAACCTTTCTTTAGACAGAGCAGATTTGAAACTCTCTTTTTGTGGATTTTGCAATTGGAGATTTCAAGCGATTTGAGGCCAAAGGTTGAAAAGGAAATATCTTCTTTTAAAAACTAGACGGAATCATTCTCTGAAACAACTTAATGATTTGTGCATTCAGCTCACAGAGTTTAACCTTCCTTTTCATACAGCAGTTAGGAAACACTCTGTTTGTAAAATCTGGAAGCGGACATTTGGACCTCTTTGAGGCCTTCGTTGGAAACGCGATTCCTTCATATAATGCTAGACAGAAGAATTCTCAGTAACTTCTTAGTGTTGTGTGTATTCAACTCAAAGAGTTGAGCATTTCTTTAGAGAGAGCAGATTTGAAACTCTCTTTTTGTGGATTTTGCAATTGGAGATTTCAAGCGATTTGAGGCCAGTGTTTGAAGAGGAAATACCTTCGTATAAAAACTAGACGGAATCATTCTCTGAAACAACTTAATGATTTGTGCGTTCAGCTCACAGAGTTTAACCTTCCTTTTCATAGAGCGGTTAGGAAACACTCTGTTTGTAAAGTCTGGAAGCGGATATTTGGACCTATACGAGGCCTTCGTTGGAAACGGGATTTCTTCATATAATGCAAGACCAAAGAATTCTCAGTAACTTCCTTGTGTGTGTGTATTCAACTCACAGAGTTGAACCTTTCTTTAGAGAGAGTAGATTTGAAACTCTCTTTTTGTGGAAATTACATGTGGAGATTTCAAGCGATTTGAGGCCAATGACGGAAAAGGAAATATCTTCGTTTAAAAACTAGACAGAATCATTTTCAGAAACTAGTTTGTGATGCGTGCCTTCAGCAGACAGAGTTTAACGTTTCTTTTCACAGAGCAGTTTGGAAGCACTCTCTTTGTAAAGTCTGCAAGTGGATATTTGGACCTCTTTGAAGGCCTTCGTTGGAAACGGGATTTCTTCATAAAATGCTAGACAGAAGAATTCTCAGTAACTTCTTTGTGTGTGTGTATTCAACCCACAGAGCTGAACCTTCCTTTAGGCAGAGCAGATTTGCAACACTCGTTTTGTGGAATTTACATGTGGAGATTTCAAGCGAATTGAGGTCAATGACAGAAAAGGAAATATCTTCGTTTAAAAACTAGACAGAATCATTCTCAGAAACTATTTTGTGATGTGTACATCCACCTGACAGTGTTTAACCTTTCTTTTCATAGAGCAGTTCGAAAACACTCTGTTTGTAAAGTCTGCAACTGGATATTTGGACTTCTTTTAACCCTTCGTTGGAAACGGGATTTCTTTATATAATGCAAGACAGAAGAATTCTCAGTGACTTCTTTGTGTTGTGTGTATGCAGCTCACAGAGTTGAACCTTTCTTTAGACAGAGCAGGTTTGAAACTCTCTTTTTGTGGATTTTGCAATTGCAGAGTTCAAGCGATTTGAGGCCAGTGTTTGAAAAGGAAATATCTTCGTATAAAAACTAGACGGAATCATTCTCTGAAACAACTTAATGATTTGTGCGTTCAGCTCACAGAGTTTAACCTTCCTTTTCATAGAGCAGTTAGGAAACACTCTGTTTGTGAAGTCTGGTAGCAGATATTTGGACCTCTTTGAGGCCTTCGTTGGAAACGGGATTCCTTCATATAATACTAGACAGAAGAATTCTCAGTAACTTCTTAGTGTTGTGTGTATTCAGCTCACAGAGTGGAACCGATCTTCAGAGAGAGCAGATTTGAAACTCTCTTTTTCTGGAATTTGCAATTGGAGATTTCAAGCGATTTGAGGCCAATGGAAGAAAGGGAAATATCTCCGTTTAAAAACTAGACAGAATCATTCTCAGAAACTACTTTGTGATTTGTGCATCCACCTGACAGAGTTTAACCTTTCTTTTCATAGAGCAGTTTGAAAACACTCTGTTTGTAAAGTCTGCAAGTGGATATTTGGACCTGTACGAGGCCTTCGTTGGAAACGGGATTTCTTCATATAATGCAAGACAGAGGAGTTCTCAGTAACTTCTTTGTGTTGTGTGTATGCAGCTCACAGAATTGAACCTTTCTTTAGACAGAGCAGATTTGAAACTCTCTTTTTGTGGATTTTGCAATTGGAGATTTCAAGCGATTTGAGGCCAGTGTTTGAAGAGGAAATACCTTCGTATAAAAACTAGACGGAATCATTCTCTGAAACAACTTAATGATTTGTGCGTACAGCTCACAGAGTTTAACCTTCCTTTTCATACAGCAGTTAGGAAACACTCTGTTTGTAAAATCTGGAAGCGGACATTTGGACCTCTTTGAGGACTTCGTTGGAAACGGGATTCCTTCATATAATGCTAGACAGAAGAATTCTCAGTAACTTCCTTGTGTGTGTGTATTCAACTCACTGAGTTGAACCTTTCTTTAGAGAGAGTAGATTTGAAACTCTCTTTTTGTGGAAATTACATGTGGAGATTTCAAGCGATTTGAGGCCAATGACGGAAAAGGAAATATCTTCGTTTAAAAACTAGACAGAATCATTTTCAGAAACTAGTTTGTGATGTGTGCCTTCAGCAGACATCACAACGTTTAACGTTTCTTTTCACAGAGCAGTTTGGAAGCACTCTCTTTGTAAAGTCTGCAAGTGGATATTTGGACCTCTTTGAAGGCCTTCGTTGGAAACGGGATTTCTTCATAAAATGCTAGACAGAAGAATTCTCAGTAACTTCTTTGTGTGTGTGTATTCAACCCACAGAGCTGAACCTTCCTTTAGGCAGAGCAGATTTGCAACACTCGTTTTGGGGAATTTACATGTGGAGATTTCAAGCGAATTGAGGTCAATGACAGAAAAGGAAATATCTTCGTTTAAAAACTAGACAGAATCATTCTCAGAAACTACTTTGTGATGTGTGCATCCACCTGACAGAGTTTAACCTTTCTTTTCATAGAGCAGTTCGAAAACACTCTGTTTGTAAAGTCTGCAACTGGATATTTGGACTTCTTTTAACCCTTCGTTGGAAACGGGATTTCTTTATATAATGCAAGACAGAAGAATTCTCAGTGACTTCTTTGTGTTGTGTGTATGCAGCTCACAGAGTTGAACCTTTCTTTAGACAGAGCAGGTTTGAAACTCTCTTTTTGTGGATTTTGCAATTGCAGATTTCAAGCGATTTGAGGCCAATGGTTGAAAAGGAAATATCTTCGTATAAAAACTAGACGGAATCATTCTCTGAAACAACTTAATGATTTGTGCGTTCAGCTCACAGAGTTTATCCTTCCTTTTCATAGAGCAGTTAGGAAACACTCTGTTTGTGAAGTCTGGTAGCGGATATTTGGACCTCTTTGAGGCCTTCGTTGGAAACGGGATTCCTTCATATAATACTAGACAGAAGAATTCTCAGTAACTTCTTAGTGTTGTGTGTATTCAGCTCACAGAGTGGAACCTATCTTCAGAGAGAACAGATTTGAAACTCTCTTTTTGTGGAATTTGCAATTGGAGATTTCAAGTGATTTGAGGCCAATGGAAGAAAGGGAAATATCTCCGTTTAAAAACTAGACAGAATCATTCTCAGAAACTACTTTGTGATTTGTGCATCCACCTGACAGAGTTTAACCTTTCTTTTCATAGAGCAGTTTGAAAACACTCTGTTTGTAAAGTCTGCAAGTGGATATTTGGACCTGTACGAGGCCTTCGTTGGAAACGGGATTTCTTCATATAATGCAAGACAGAGGAGTTCTCAGTAACTTCTTTGTGTTGTGTGTATGCAGCTCACAGAATTGAACCTTTCTTTAGACAGAGCAGATTTGAAACTCTCTTTTTGTGGATTTTGCAATTGGAGATTTCAAGCGATTTGAGGCCAAAGGTTGAAAAGGAAATATCTTCTTTTAAAAACTAGACGGAATCATTCTCTGAAACAACTTAATGATTTGTGCATTCAGCTCACAGAGTTTAACCTTCCTTTTCATACAGCAGTTAGGAAACACTCTGTTTGTAAAATCTGGAAGCGGACATTTGGACCTCTTTGAGGCCTTCGTTGGAAACGGGATTCCTTCATATAATGCTAGACAGAAGAATTCTCAGTAACTTCTTAGTGTTGTGTGTATTCAACTCAAAGAGTGGAGCATTTCTTTAGAGAGAGCAGATTTGAAACTCTCTTTTTGTGGATTTTGCAATTGGAGATTTCAAGCGATTTGAGGCCAGTGTTTGAAGAGGAAATACCTTCGTATAAAAACTAGACGGAATCATTCTCTGAAACAACTTAATGATTTGTGCGTTCAGCTCACGCAGTTTAACCTTCCTTTTCATAGAGCGGTTAGGAAACACTCTGTTTGTAAAGTCTGGAAGCGGATATTTGGACCTGTACGAGGCCTTCGTTGGAAACGGGATTTCTTCATATAATGCAAGACAGAAGAATTCTCAGTAACTTCCTTGTGTGTGTGTATTCAACTCACAGAGTTGAACCTTTCTTTAGAGAGAGTAGATTTGAAACTCTCTTTTTGTGGAAATTACATGTGGAGATTTCAAGCGATTTGAGGCCAATGACGGAAAAGGAAATATCTTCGTTTAAAAACTAGACAGAATCATTTTCAGAAACTAGTTTGTGATGTGTGCCTTCAGCAGACATCACAACGTTTAACGTTTCTTTTCACAGAGCAGTTTGGAAGCACTCTCTTTGTAAAGTCTGCAAGTGGATATTTGGACCTCTTTGAAGGCCTTCGTTGGAAACGGGATTTCTTCATAAAATGCTAGACAGAAGAATTCTCAGTAACTTCTTTGTGTGTGTGTATTCAACCCACAGAGCTGAACCTTCCTTTAGGCAGAGCAGATTTGCAACACTCGTTTTGTGGAATTTACATGTGGAGATTTCAATCGAATTGAGGTCAATGACAGAAAAGGAAATATCTTCGTTTAAAAACTAGACAGAATCATTCTCAGAAACTACTTTGTGATGTGTGCATCCACCTGACAGAGTTTAACCTTTCTTTTCATAGAGCAGTTCGAAAACACTCTGTTTGTAAAGTCTGCAACTGGATATTTGGACTTCTTTTAACCCTTGGTTGGAAACGGGATTTCTTTATATAATGCAAGACAGAAGAATTCTCAGTGACTTCTTTGTGTTGTGTGTATGCAGCTCACAGGGTTGAACCTTTCTTTAGACAGAGCAGGTTTGAAACTCTCTTTTTCTGGATTATGCAATTGCAGATTTCAAGCGATTTGAGGCCAATGGTTGAAAAGGAAATATCTTCGTATAAAAACTAGACGGAATCATTCTCTGAAACAACTTAATGATTTGTGCGTTCAACTCACAGAGTTTAACCTTCCTTTTCATAGAGCAGTTAGGAAACAGTCTGTTTGTGAAGTCTGGTAGCGGATATTTGGACCTCTTTGAGGCCTTCGTTGGAAACGGGATTCCTTCATATAATACTAGACAGAAGAATTCTCAGTAACTTCTTAGTGTTGTGTGTATTCAGCTCACAGAGAGGAACCTATCTTCAGAGAGAGCAGATTTGAAACTCTCTATTTGTGGAATTTGCAATTGGAGATTTCAAGCGATTTGAGGCCAATGGAAGAAAGGGAAATATCTCCGTTTAAAAACTAGACAGAATCATTCTCAGAAACTACTTTGTGATTTGTGCATCCACCTGACAGAGTTTAACCTTTCTTTTCATAGAGCAGTTTGAAAACACTCTGTTTGTAAAGTCTGCAAGTGGATATTTGGACCTGTACGAGGCCTTCGTTGGAAACGGGATTTCTTCATATAATGCAAGACAGAGGAGTTCTCAGTAACTTCTTTGTGTTGTGTGTATGCAGCTCACAGAATTGAACCTTTCTTTAGACAGAGCAGATTTGAAACTCTCTTTTTGTGGATTTTGCAATTGGAGATTTCAAGCGATTTGAGGCCAAAGGTTGAAAAGGAAATATCTTCTTTTAAAAACTAGACGGAATCATTCTCTGAAACAACTTAATGATTTGTGCGTACAGCTCACAGAGTTTAACCTTCCTTTTCATACAGCAGTTAGGAAACACTCTGTTTGTAAAATCTGGAAGCGGACATTTGGACCTCTTTGAGGACTTCGTTGGAAACGGGATTCCTTCATATAATGCTAGACAGAAGAATTCTCAGTAACTTCCTTGTGTGTGTGTATTCAACTCACTGAGTTGAACCTTTCTTTAGAGAGAGTAGATTTGAAACTCTCTTTTTGTGGAAATTACATGTGGAGATTTCAAGCGATTTGAGGCCAATGACGGAAAAGGAAATATCTTCGTTTAAAAACTAGACAGAATCATTTTCAGAAACTAGTTTGTGATGTGTGCCTTCAGCAGACATCACAACGTTTAACGTTTCTTTTCACAGAGCAGTTTGGAAGCACTCTCTTTGTAAAGTCTGCAAGTGGATATTTGGACCTCTTTGAAGGCCTTCGTTGGAAACGGGATTTCTTCATAAAATGCTAGACAGAAGAATTCTCAGTAACTTCTTTGTGTGTGTGTATTCAACCCACAGAGCTGAACCTTCCTTTAGGCAGAGCAGATTTGCAACACTCGTTTTGTGGAATTTACATGTGGAGATTTCAAGCGAATTGAGGTCAATGACAGAAAAGGAAATATCTTCGTTTAAAAACTAGACAGAATCATTCTCAGAAACTACTTTGTGATGTGTGCATCCACCTGACAGAGTTTAACCTTTCTTTTCATAGAGCAGTTCGAAAACACTCTGTTTGTAAAGTCTGCAACTGGATATTTGGACTTCTTTTAACCCTTCGTTGGAAACGGGATTTCTTTATATAATGCAAGACAGAAGAATTCTCAGTGACTTCTTTGTGTTGTGTGTATGCAGCTCACAGAGTTGAACCTTTCTTTAGACAGAGCAGGTTTGAAACTCTCTTTTTGTGGATTTTGCAATTGCAGATTTCAAGCGATTTGAGGCCAATGGTTGAAAAGGAAATATCTTCGTATAAAAACTAGACGGAATCATTCTCTGAAACAACTTAATGATTTGTGCGTTCAGCTCACAGAGTTTATCCTTCCTTTTCATAGAGCAGTTAGGAAACACTCTGTTTGTGAAGTCTGGTAGCGGATATTTGGACCTCTTTGAGGCCTTCGTTGGAAACGGGATTCCTTCATATAATACTAGACAGAAGAATTCTCAGTAACTTCTTAGTGTTGTGTGTATTCAGCTCACAGAGTGGAACCTATCTTCAGAGAGAACAGATTTGAAACTCTCTTTTTGTGGAATTTGCAATTGGAGATTTCAAGTGATTTGAGGCCAATGGAAGAAAGGGAAATATCTCCGTTTAAAAACTAGACAGAATCATTCTCAGAAACTACTTTGTGATTTGTGCATCCACCTGACAGAGTTTAACCTTTCTTTTCATAGAGCAGTTTGAAAACACTCTGTTTGTAAAGTCTGCAAGTGGATATTTGGACCTGTACGAGGCCTTCGTTGGAAACGGGATTTCTTCATATAATGCAAGACAGAGGAGTTCTCAGTAACTTCTTTGTGTTGTGTGTATGCAGCTCACAGAATTGAACCTTTCTTTAGACAGAGCAGATTTGAAACTCTCTTTTTGTGGATTTTGCAATTGGAGATTTCAAGCGATTTGAGGCCAAAGGTTGAAAAGGAAATATCTTCTTTTAAAAACTAGACGGAATCATTCTCTGAAACAACTTAATGATTTGTGCATTCAGCTCACAGAGTTTAACCTTCCTTTTCATACAGCAGTTAGGAAACACTCTGTTTGTAAAATCTGGAAGCGGACATTTGGACCTCTTTGAGGCCTTCGTTGGAAACGGGATTCCTTCATATAATGCTAGACAGAAGAATTCTCAGTAACTTCTTAGTGTTGTGTGTATTCAACTCAAAGAGTGGAGCATTTCTTTAGAGAGAGCAGATTTGAAACTCTCTTTTTGTGGATTTTGCAATTGGAGATTTCAAGCGATTTGAGGCCAGTGTTTGAAGAGGAAATACCTTCGTATAAAAACTAGACGGAATCATTCTCTGAAACAACTTAATGATTTGTGCGTTCAGCTCACGCAGTTTAACCTTCCTTTTCATAGAGCGGTTAGGAAACACTCTGTTTGTAAAGTCTGGAAGCGGATATTTGGACCTGTACGAGGCCTTCGTTGGAAACGGGATTTCTTCATATAATGCAAGACAGAAGAATTCTCAGTAACTTCCTTGTGTGTGTGTATTCAACTCACAGAGTTGAACCTTTCTTTAGAGAGAGTAGATTTGAAACTCTCTTTTTGTGGAAATTACATGTGGAGATTTCAAGCGATTTGAGGCCAATGACGGAAAAGGAAATATCTTCGTTTAAAAACTAGACAGAATCATTTTCAGAAACTAGTTTGTGATGTGTGCCTTCAGCAGACATCACAACGTTTAACGTTTCTTTTCACAGAGCAGTTTGGAAGCACTCTCTTTGTAAAGTCTGCAAGTGGATATTTGGACCTCTTTGAAGGCCTTCGTTGGAAACGGGATTTCTTCATAAAATGCTAGACAGAAGAATTCTCAGTAACTTCTTTGTGTGTGTGTATTCAACCCACAGAGCTGAACCTTCCTTTAGGCAGAGCAGATTTGCAACACTCGTTTTGTGGAATTTACATGTGGAGATTTCAATCGAATTGAGGTCAATGACAGAAAAGGAAATATCTTCGTTTAAAAACTAGACAGAATCATTCTCAGAAACTACTTTGTGATGTGTGCATCCACCTGACAGAGTTTAACCTTTCTTTTCATAGAGCAGTTCGAAAACACTCTGTTTGTAAAGTCTGCAACTGGATATTTGGACTTCTTTTAACCCTTGGTTGGAAACGGGATTTCTTTATATAATGCAAGACAGAAGAATTCTCAGTGACTTCTTTGTGTTGTGTGTATGCAGCTCACAGGGTTGAACCTTTCTTTAGACAGAGCAGGTTTGAAACTCTCTTTTTCTGGATTATGCAATTGCAGATTTCAAGCGATTTGAGGCCAATGGTTGAAAAGGAAATATCTTCGTATAAAAACTAGACGGAATCATTCTCTGAAACAACTTAATGATTTGTGCGTTCAACTCACAGAGTTTAACCTTCCTTTTCATAGAGCAGTTAGGAAACAGTCTGTTTGTGAAGTCTGGTAGCGGATATTTGGACCTCTTTGAGGCCTTCGTTGGAAACGGGATTCCTTCATATAATACTAGACAGAAGAATTCTCAGTAACTTCTTAGTGTTGTGTGTATTCAGCTCACAGAGAGGAACCTATCTTCAGAGAGAGCAGATTTGAAACTCTCTATTTGTGGAATTTGCAATTGGAGATTTCAAGCGATTTGAGGCCAATGGAAGAAAGGGAAATATCTCCGTTTAAAAACTAGACAGAATCATTCTCAGAAACTACTTTGTGATTTGTGCATCCACCTGACAGAGTTTAACCTTTCTTTTCATAGAGCAGTTTGAAAACACTCTGTTTGTAAAGTCTGCAAGTGGATATTTGGACCTGTACGAGGCCTTCGTTGGAAACGGGATTTCTTCATATAATGCAAGACAGAGGAATTCTCAGTAACTTCTTTGTGTTGTGTGTATGCAGCTCACAGAATTGAACCTTTCTTTAGACAGAGCAGATTTGAAACTCTCTTTTTGTGGATTTTGCAATTGGAGATTTCAAGCGATTTGAGGCCAAAGGTTGAAAAGGAAATATCTTCTTTTAAAAATTAGACGGAATCATTCTCTGAAACAACTTAATGATTTGTGCATTCAGCTCACAGAGTTTAACCTTCCTTTTCATACAGCAGTTAGGAAACACTCTGTTTGTAAAATCTGGAAGCGGACATTTGGACCTCTTTGAGGCCTTCGTTGGAAACGGGATTCCTTCATATAATGCTAGACAGAAGAATTCTCAGTAACTTCTTAGTGTTGTGTGTATTCAACTCAAAGAGTTGAGCATTTCTTTAGAGAGAGCAGATTTGAAACTCTCTTTTTGTGGATTTTGCAATTGGAGATTTCAAGCGATTTGAGGCCACTGTTTGAGGAGGAAATACCTTCGTATAAAAACTAGACGGAATCATTCTCTGAAACAACTTAATGATTTGTGCGTTCAGCTCACAGAGTTTAACCTTCCTTTTCATAGAGCGGTTAGGAAACACTCTGTTTGTAAAGTCTGGAAGCGGATATTTGGACCTGTACGAGGCCTTCGTTGGAAACGGGATTTCTTCATATAATGCAAGACTAAAGAATTCTCAGTAACTTCCTTGTGTGTGTGTATTCAACTCACAGAGTTGAACCTTTCTTTAGAGAGAGTAGATTTGAAACTCTCTTTTTGTGGAAATTACATGTGGAGATTTCAAGCGATTTGAGGCCAATGACGGAAAAGGAAATATCTTCGTTTACAAACTAGACAGAATCATTTTCAGAAACTAGTTTGTGATGTGTGCCTTCAGCAGACAGAGTTTAACGTTTCTTTTCACAGAGCATTTTGAAGCACTCTCTTTGTAAAGTCTGCAAGTGGATATTTGGACCTCTTTGAAGGCCTTCGTTGGAAACGGGATTTCTTCATAAAATGCTAGACAGAAGAATTCTCAGTAACTTCTTTGTGTGTGTGTATTCAACCCACAGAGCTGAACCTTCCTTTAGGCAGAGCAGATTTGCAACACTCGTTTTGTGGAATTTACATGTGGAGATTTCAAGTGAATTGAGGTCAATGACAGAAAAGGAAATATCTTCGTTTAAAAACTAGACAGAATCATTCTCAGAAACTATTTTGTGATGTGTACATCCACCTGACAGTGTTTAACCTTTCTTTTCATAGAGCAGTTCGAAAACACTCTGTTTGTAAAGTCTGCAACTGGATATTTGGACTTCTTTTAACCCTTCGTTGGAAACGGGATTTCTTTATATAATGCAAGACAGAAGAATTCTCAGTGACTTCTTTGTGTTGTGTGTATGCAGCTCACAGAGTTGAACCTTTCTTTAGACAGAGCAGGTTTGAAACTCTCTTTTTGTGGATTTTGCAATTGCAGAGTTCAAGCGATTTGAGGCCAGTGTTTGAAAAGGAAATATCTTCGTATAAAAACTAGACGGAATCATTCTCTGAAACAACTTAATGATTTGTGCGTTCAGCTCACAGAGTTTAACCTTCCTTTTCATAGAGCAGTTAGGAAACACTCTGTTTGTGAAGTCTGATAGCAGATATTTGGACCTCTTTGAGGCCTTCGTTGGAAACGGGATTCCTTCATATAATACTAGACAGAAGAATTCTCAGTAACTTCTTAGTGTTGTGTGTATTCAGCTCACAGAGTGGAACCTATCTTCAGAGAGAGTAGATTTGAAACTCTCTTTTTGTGGAATTTGCAATTGGAGATTTCAAGCGATTTGAGGCCAATGGAAGAAAGGGAAATATCTCCGTTTAAAAACTAGACAGAATCATTCTCAGAAACTACTTTGTGATTTGTGCATCCACCTGACAGAGTTTAACCTTTCTTTTCATAGAGCAGTTTGAAAACACTCTGTTTGTAAAGTCTGCAAGTGGATATTTGGACCTGTACGAGGCCTTCGTTGGAAACGGGATTTCTTCATATAATGCAAGACAGAGGAATTCTCAGTAACTTCTTTGTGTTGTGTGTATGCAGCTCACAGAATTGAACCTTTCTTTAGACAGAGCAGATTTGAAACTCTCTTTTTGTGGATTTTGCAATTGGAGATTTCAAGCGATTTGAGGCCAAAGGTTGAAAAGGAAATATCTTCTTTTAAAAATTAGACGGAATCATTCTCTGAAACAACTTAATGATTTGTGCATTCAGCTCACAGAGTTTAACCTTCCTTTTCATACAGCAGTTAGGAAACACTCTGTTTGTAAAATCTGGAAGCGGACATTTGGACCTCTTTGAGGCCTTCGTTGGAAACGGGATTCCTTCATATAATGCTAGACAGAAGAATTCTCAGTAACTTCTTAGTGTTGTGTGTATTCAACTCAAAGAGTTGAGCATTTCTTTAGAGAGAGCAGATTTGAAACTCTCTTTTTGTGGATTTTGCAATTGGAGATTTCAAGCGATTTGAGGCCACTGTTTGAGGAGGAAATACCTTCGTATAAAAACTAGACGGAATCATTCTCTGAAACAACTTAATGATTTGTGCGTTCAGCTCACAGAGTTTAACCTTCCTTTTCATAGAGCGGTTAGGAAACACTCTGTTTGTAAAGTCTGGAAGCGGATATTTGGACCTGTACGAGGCCTTCGTTGGAAACGGGATTTCTTCATATAATGCAAGACTAAAGAATTCTCAGTAACTTCCTTGTGTGTGTGTATTCAACTCACAGAGTTGAACCTTTCTTTAGAGAGAGTAGATTTGAAACTCTCTTTTTGTGGAAATTACATGTGGAGATTTCAAGCGATTTGAGGCCAATGACGGAAAAGGAAATATCTTCGTTTAAAAACTAGACAGAATCATTTTCAGAAACTAGTTTGTGATGTGTGCCTTCAGCAGACAGAGTTTAACGTTTCTTTTCACAGAGCAGTTTGGAAGCACTCTCTTTGTAAAGTCTGCAAGTGGATATTTGGACCTCTTTGAAGGCCTTCGTTGGAAACGGGATTTCTTCATAAAATGCTAGACAGAAGAATTCTCAGTAACTTCTTTGTGTGTGTGTATTCAACCCACAGAGCTGAACCTTCCTTTAGGCAGAGCAGATTTGCAACACTCGTTTTGTGGAATTTACATGTGGAGATTTCAAGTGAATTGAGGTCAATGACAGAAAAGGAAATATCTTCGTTTAAAAACTAGACAGAATCATTCTCAGAAACTATTTTGTGATGTGTACATCCACCTGACAGTGTTTAACCTTTCTTTTCATAGAGCAGTTCGAAAACACTCTGTTTGTAAAGTCTGCAACTGGATATTTGGACTTCTTTTAACCCTTCGTTGGAAACGGGATTTCTTTATATAATGCAAGACAGAAGAATTCTCAGTGACTTCTTTGTGTTGTGTGTATGCAGCTCACAGAGTTGAACCTTTCTTTAGACAGAGCAGGTTTGAAACTCTCTTTTTGTGGATTTTGCAATTGCAGAGTTCAAGCGATTTGAGGCCAGTGTTTGAAAAGGAAATATCTTCGTATAAAAACTAGACGGAATCATTCTCTGAAACAACTTAATGATTTGTGCGTTCAGCTCACAGAGTTTAACCTTCCTTTTCATAGAGCAGTTAGGAAACACTCTGTTTGTGAAGTCTGATAGCAGATATTTGGACCTCTTTGAGGCCTTCGTTGGAAACGGGATTCCTTCATATAATACTAGACAGAAGAATTCTCAGTAACTTCTTAGTGTTGTGTGTATTCAGCTCACAGAGTGGAACCTATCTTCAGAGAGAGCAGATTTGAAACTCTCTTTTTGTGGAATTTGCAATTGGAGATTTCAAGCGATTTGAGGCCAATGGAAGAAAGGGAAATATCTCCGTTTAAAAACTAGACAGAATCATTCTCAGAAACTACTTTGTGATTTGTGCATCCACCTGACAGAGTTTAACCTTTCTTTTCATAGAGCAGTTTGAAAACACTCTGTTTGTAAAGTCTGCAAGTGGATATTTGGACCTGTACGAGGCCTTCGTTGGAAACGGGATTTCTTCATATAATGCAAGACAGAGGAGTACTCAGTAACTTCTTTGTGTTGTGTGTATGCAGCTCACAGAATTGAACCTTTCTTTAGACAGAGCAGATTTGAAACTCTCTTTTTGTGGATTTTGCAATTGGAGATTTCAGGCGATTTGAGGCCAGTGTTTGAAGAGGAAATACCTTCGTATAAAAACTAGACGGAATCATTCTCTGAAACAACTTAATGATTTGTGCGTTCAGCTCACAGAGTTTAACCTTCCTTTTCATACAGCAGTTAGGAAACACTCTGTTTGTAAAATCTGGAAGCGGACATTTGGACCTCTTTGAGGACTTCGTTGGAAACGGGATTCCTTCATATAATGCTAGACAGAAGAATTCTCAGTAACTTCCTTGTGTGTGTGTATTCAACTCACTGAGTTGAACCTTTCTTTAGAGAGAGTAGATTTGAAACTCTCTTTTTGTGGAAATTACATGTGGAGATTTCAAGCGATTTGAGGCCAATGACGGAAAAGGAAATATCTTCGTTTAAAAACTAGACAGAATCATTTTCAGAAACTAGTTTGTGATGTGTGCCTTCAGCAGACATCACAACGTTTAACGTTTCTTTTCACAGAGCAGTTTGGAAGCACTCTCTTTGTAAAGTCTGCAAGTGGATATTTGGACCTCTTTGAAGGCCTTCGTTGGAAACGGGATTTCTTCATAAAATGCTAGACAGAAGAATTCTCAGTAACTTCTTTGTGTGTGTGTATTCAACCCACAGAGCTGAACCTTCCTTTAGGCAGAGCAGATTTGCAACACTCGTTTTGTGGAATTTACATGTGGAGATTTCAAGCGAATTGAGGTCAATGACACAAAAGGAAATATCTTCGTTTAAAAACTAGACAGAATCATTCTCAGAAACTACTTTGTGATGTGTGCATCCACCTGACAGAGTTTAACCTTTCTTTTCATAGAGCAGTTCGAAAACACTCTGTTTGTAAAGTCTGCAACTGGATATTTGGACTTCTTTTAACCCTTCGTTGGAAACGGGATTTCTTTATATAATGCAAGACAGAAGAATTCTCAGTGACTTCTTTGTGTTGTGTGTATGCAGCTCACAGAGTTGAACCTTTCTTTAGACAGAGCAGGTTTGAAACTCTCTTTTTCTGGATTTTGCAATTGCAGATTTCAAGCGATTTGAGGCCAATGGTTGAAAAGGAAATATCTTCGTATAAAAACTAGACGGAATCATTCTCTGAAACAACTTAATGATTTGTGCGTTCAGCTCACAGAGTTTAACCTTCCTTTTCATAGAGCAGTTAGGAAACAGTCTGTTTGTGAAGTCTGGTAGCGGATATTTGGACCTCTTTGAGGCCTTCGTTGGAAACGGGATTCCTTCATATAATACTAGACAGAAGAATTCTCAGTAACTTCTTAGTGTTGTGTGTATTCAGCTCACAGAGTGGAACCTATCTTCAGAGAGAGCAGATTTGAAACTCTCTATTTGTGGAATTTGCAATTGGAGATTTCAAGCGATTTGAGGCCAATGGAAGAAAGGGAAATATCTCCGTTTAAAAACTAGACAGAATCATTCTCAGAAACTACTTTGTGATTTGTGCATCCACCTGACAGAGTTTAACCTTTCTTTTCATAGAGCAGTTTGAAAACACTCTGTTTGTAAAGTCTGCAAGTGGATATTTGGACCTGTACGAGGCCTTCGTTGGAAACGGGATTTCTTCATATAATGCAAGACAGAGGAATTCTCAGTAACTTCTTTGTGTTGTGTGTATGCAGCTCACAGAATTGAACCTTTCTTTAGACAGAGCACATTTGAAACTCTCTTTTTGTGGATTTTGCAATTGGAGATTTCAAGCGATTTGAGGCCAAAGGTTGAAAAGGAAATATCTTCTTTTAAAAACTAGACGGAATCATTCTCTGAAACAACTTAATGATTTGTGCATTCAGCTCACAGAGTTTAACCTTCCTTTTCATACAGCAGTTAGGAAACACTCTGTTTGTAAAATCTGGAAGCGGACATTTGGACCTCTTTGAGGCCTTCGTTGGAAACGGGATTCCTTCATATAATGCTAGACAGAAGAATTCTCAGTAACTTCTTAGTGTTGTGTGTATTCAACTCAAAGAGTTGAGCATTTCTTAAGAGAGAGCAGATTTGAAACTCTCTTTTTGTGGATTTTGCAATTGGAGATTTCAAGCGATTTGAGGCCACTGTTTGAAGAGGAAATACCTTCGTATAAAAACTAGACGGAATCATTCTCTGAAACAACTTAATGATTTGTGCGTTCAGCTCACAGAGTTTAACCTTCCTTTTCATAGAGCGGTTAGGAAACACTCTGTTTGTAAAGTCTGGAAGCGGATATTTGGACCTGTACGAGGCCTTCGTTGGAAACGGGATTTCTTCATATAATGCAAGACCAAAGAATTCTCAGTAACTTCCTTGTGTGTGTGTATTCAACTCACAGAGTTGAACCCTTCTTTAGAGAGAGTAGATTTGAAACTCTCTTTTTGTGGAAATTACATGTGGAGATTTCAAGCGATTTGAGGCCAATGACGGAAAAGGAAATATCTTCGTTTAAAAACTAGACAGAATCATTTTCAGAAACTAGTTTGTGATGTGTGCCTTCAGCAGACAGAGTTTAACGTTTCTTTTCACAGAGCAGTTTGGAAGCACTCTCTTTGTAAAGTCTGCAAGTGGATATTTGGACCTCTTTGAAGGCCTTCGTTGGAAACGGGATTTCTTCATAAAATGCTAGACAGAAGAATTCTCAGTAACTTCTTTGTGTGTGTGTATTCAACCCACAGAGCTGAACCTTCCTTTAGGCAGAGCAGATTTGCAACACTCGTTTTGTGGAATTTACATGTGGAGATTTCAATCGAATTGAGGTCAATGACAGAAAAGGAAATATCTTCGTTTAAAAACTAGACAGAATCATTCTCAGAAACTACTTTGTGATGTGTGCATCCACCTGACAGAGTTTAACCTTTCTTTTCATAGAGCAGTTCGAAAACACTCTGTTTGTAAAGTCTGCAACTGGATATTTGGACTTCTTTTAACCCTTCGTTGGAAACGGGATTTCTTTATATAATGCAAGACAGAAGAATTCTCAGTGACTTCTTTGTGTTGTGTGTATGCAGCTCACAGAGTTGAACCTTTCTTTAGACAGAGCAGGTTTGAAACTCTCTTTTTGTGGATTTTGCAATTGCAGATTTCAAGCGATTTGAGGCCAATGGTTGAAAAGGAAATATCTTCGTATAAAAACTAGACGGAATCATTCTCTGAAACAACTTAATGATTTGTGCGTTCAGCTCACAGAGTTTAACCTTCCTTTTCATAGAGCAGTTAGGAAACAGTCTGTTTGTGAAGTCTGGTAGCGGATATTTGGACCTCTTTGAGGCCTTCGTTGGAAACGGGATTCCTTCATATAATACTAGACAGAAGAATTCTCAGTAACTTCTTAGTGTTGTGTGTATTCAGCTCACAGAGTGGAACCTATCTTCAGAGAGAGCAGATTTGAAACTCTCTTTTTGTGGAATTTGCAATTGGAGATTTCAAGCGATTTGAGGCCAATGGAAGAAAGGGAAATATCTCCGTTTAAAAACTAGACAGAATCATTCTCAGAAACTACTTTGTGATTTGTGCATCCACCTGACAGAGTTTAACCTTTCTTTTCATAGAGCAGTTTGAAAACACTCTGTTTGTAAAGTCTGCAAGTGGATATTTGGACCTGTACGAGGCCTTCGTTGGAAACGGGATTTCTTCATATAATGCAAGACAGAGGAATTCTCAGTAACTTCTTTGTGTTGTGTGTATGCAGCTCACAGAATTGAACCTTTCTTTAGACAGAGCAGATTTGAAACTCTCTTTTTGTGGATTTTGCAATTGGAGATTTCAAGCGATTTGAGGCCAAAGGTTGAAAAGGAAATATCTTCTTTTGAAAACTAGACGGAATCATTCTCTGAAACAACTTAATGATTTGTGCATTCAGCTCACAGAGTTTAAACTTCCTTTTCATACAGCAGTTAGGAAACACTCTGTTTGTAAAATCTGGAAGCGGACATTTGGACCTCTTTGAGGCCTTCGTTGGAAACGGGATTCCTTCATATAATGCTAGACAGAAGAATTCTCAGTAACTTCCTTGTGTGTGTGTATTCAACTCACAGAGTTGAACCTTTCTTTAGAGAGAGTAGATTTGAAACTCTCTTTTTGTGGAAATTACATGTGGAGATTTCAAGCGATTTGAGGCCACTGTTTGAGGAGGAAATACCTTCGTATAAAAACTAGACGGAATCATTCTCTGAAACAACTTAATGATTTGTGCGTTCAGCTCACAGAGTTTAACCTTCCTTTTCATAGAGCGGTTAGGAAACACTCTGTTTGTAAAGTCTGGAAGCGGATATTTGGACCTGTACGAGGCCTTCGTTGGAAACGGGATTTCTTCATATAATGCAAGACTAAAGAATTCTCAGTAACTTCCTTGTGTGTGTGTATTCAACTCACAGAGTTGAACCTTTCTTTAGAGAGAGTAGATTTGAAACTCTCTTTTTGTGGAAATTACATGTGGAGATTTCAAGCGATTTGAGGCCAATGACGGAAAAGGAAATATCTTCGTTTAAAAACTAGACAGAATCATTTTCAGAAACTAGTTTGTGATGTGTGCCTTCAGCAGACAGAGTTTAACGTTTCTTTTCACAGAGCAGTTTGGAAGCACTCTCTTTGTAAAGTCTGCAAGTGGATATTTGGACCTCTTTGAAGGCCTTCGTTGGAAACGGGATTTCTTCATAAAATGCTAGACAGAAGAATTCTCAGTAACTTCTTTGTGTGTGTGTATTCAACCCACAGAGCTGAACCTTCCTTTAGGCAGAGCAGATTTGCAACACTCGTTTTGTGGAATTTACATGTGGAGATTTCAAGTGAATTGAGGTCAATGACAGAAAAGGAAATATCTTCGTTTAAAAACTAGACAGAATCATTCTCAGAAACTATTTTGTGATGTGTACATCCACCTGACAGTGTTTAACCTTTCTTTTCATAGAGCAGTTCGAAAACACTCTGTTTGTAAAGTCTGCAACTGGATATTTGGACTTCTTTTAACCCTTCGTTGGAAACGGGATTTCTTTATATAATGCAAGACAGAAGAATTCTCAGTGACTTCTTTGTGTTGTGTGTATGCAGCTCACAGAGTTGAACCTTTCTTTAGACAGAGCAGGTTTGAAACTCTCTTTTTGTGGATTTTGCAATTGCAGAGTTCAAGCGATTTGAGGCCAGTGTTTGAAAAGGAAATATCTTCGTATAAAAACTAGACGGAATCATTCTCTGAAACAACTTAATGATTTGTGCGTTCAGCTCACAGAGTTTAACCTTCCTTTTCATAGAGCAGTTAGGAAACACTCTGTTTGTGAAGTCTGATAGCAGATATTTGGACCTCTTTGAGGCCTTCGTTGGAAACGGGATTCCTTCATATAATACTAGACAGAAGAATTCTCAGTAACTTCTTAGTGTTGTGTGTATTCAGCTCACAGAGTGGAACCTATCTTCAGAGAGAGCAGATTTGAAACTCTCTTTTTGTGGAATTTGCAATTGGAGATTTCAAGCGATTTGAGGCCAATGGAAGAAAGGGAAATATCTCCGTTTAAAAACTAGACAGAATCATTCTCAGAAACTACTTTGTGATTTGTGCATCCACCTGACAGAGTTTAACCTTTCTTTTCATAGAGCAGTTTGAAAACACTCTGTTTGTAAAGTCTGCAAGTGGATATTTGGACCTGTACGAGGCCTTCGTTGGAAACGGGATTTCTTCATATAATGCAAGACAGAGGAGTACTCAGTAACTTCTTTGTGTTGTGTGTATGCAGCTCACAGAATTGAACCTTTCTTTAGACAGAGCAGATTTGAAACTCTCTTTTTGTGGATTTTGCAATTGGAGATTTCAGGCGATTTGAGGCCAGTGTTTGAAGAGGAAATACCTTCGTATAAAAACTAGACGGAATCATTCTCTGAAACAACTTAATGATTTGTGCGTTCAGCTCACAGAGTTTAACCTTCCTTTTCATACAGCAGTTAGGAAACACTCTGTTTGTAAAATCTGGAAGCGGACATTTGGACCTCTTTGAGGACTTCGTTGGAAACGGGATTCCTTCATATAATGCTAGACAGAAGAATTCTCAGTAACTTCCTTGTGTGTGTGTATTCAACTCACTGAGTTGAACCTTTCTTTAGAGAGAGTAGATTTGAAACTCTCTTTTTGTGGAAATTACATGTGGAGATTTCAAGCGATTTGAGGCCAATGACGGAAAAGGAAATATCTTCGTTTAAAAACTAGACAGAATCATTTTCAGAAACTAGTTTGTGATGTGTGCCTTCAGCAGACATCACAACGTTTAACGTTTCTTTTCACAGAGCAGTTTGGAAGCACTCTCTTTGTAAAGTCTGCAAGTGGATATTTGGACCTCTTTGAAGGCCTTCGTTGGAAACGGGATTTCTTCATAAAATGCTAGACAGAAGAATTCTCAGTAACTTCTTTGTGTGTGTGTATTCAACCCACAGAGCTGAACCTTCCTTTAGGCAGAGCAGATTTGCAACACTCGTTTTGTGGAATTTACATGTGGAGATTTCAAGCGAATTGAGGTCAATGACACAAAAGGAAATATCTTCGTTTAAAAACTAGACAGAATCATTCTCAGAAACTACTTTGTGATGTGTGCATCCACCTGACAGAGTTTAACCTTTCTTTTCATAGAGCAGTTCGAAAACACTCTGTTTGTAAAGTCTGCAACTGGATATTTGGACTTCTTTTAACCCTTCGTTGGAAACGGGATTTCTTTATATAATGCAAGACAGAAGAATTCTCAGTGACTTCTTTGTGTTGTGTGTATGCAGCTCACAGAGTTGAACCTTTCTTTAGACAGAGCAGGTTTGAAACTCTCTTTTTCTGGATTTTGCAATTGCAGATTTCAAGCGATTTGAGGCCAATGGTTGAAAAGGAAATATCTTCGTATAAAAACTAGACGGAATCATTCTCTGAAACAACTTAATGATTTGTGCGTTCAGCTCACAGAGTTTAACCTTCCTTTTCATAGAGCAGTTAGGAAACAGTCTGTTTGTGAAGTCTGGTAGCGGATATTTGGACCTCTTTGAGGCCTTCGTTGGAAACGGGATTCCTTCATATAATACTAGACAGAAGAATTCTCAGTAACTTCTTAGTGTTGTGTGTATTCAGCTCACAGAGTGGAACCTATCTTCAGAGAGAGCAGATTTGAAACTCTCTATTTGTGGAATTTGCAATTGGAGATTTCAAGCGATTTGAGGCCAATGGAAGAAAGGGAAATATCTCCGTTTAAAAACTAGACAGAATCATTCTCAGAAACTACTTTGTGATTTGTGCATCCACCTGACAGAGTTTAACCTTTCTTTTCATAGAGCAGTTTGAAAACACTCTGTTTGTAAAGTCTGCAAGTGGATATTTGGACCTGTACGAGGCCTTCGTTGGAAACGGGATTTCTTCATATAATGCAAGACAGAGGAATTCTCAGTAACTTCTTTGTGTTGTGTGTATGCAGCTCACAGAATTGAACCTTTCTTTAGACAGAGCACATTTGAAACTCTCTTTTTGTGGATTTTGCAATTGGAGATTTCAAGCGATTTGAGGCCAAAGGTTGAAAAGGAAATATCTTCTTTTAAAAACTAGACGGAATCATTCTCTGAAACAACTTAATGATTTGTGCATTCAGCTCACAGAGTTTAACCTTCCTTTTCATACAGCAGTTAGGAAACACTCTGTTTGTAAAATCTGGAAGCGGACATTTGGACCTCTTTGAGGCCTTCGTTGGAAACGGGATTCCTTCATATAATGCTAGACAGAAGAATTCTCAGTAACTTCTTAGTGTTGTGTGTATTCAACTCAAAGAGTTGAGCATTTCTTAAGAGAGAGCAGATTTGAAACTCTCTTTTTGTGGATTTTGCAATTGGAGATTTCAAGCGATTTGAGGCCACTGTTTGAAGAGGAAATACCTTCGTATAAAAACTAGACGGAATCATTCTCTGAAACAACTTAATGATTTGTGCGTTCAGCTCACAGAGTTTAACCTTCCTTTTCATAGAGCGGTTAGGAAACACTCTGTTTGTAAAGTCTGGAAGCGGATATTTGGACCTGTACGAGGCCTTCGTTGGAAACGGGATTTCTTCATATAATGCAAGACCAAAGAATTCTCAGTAACTTCCTTGTGTGTGTGTATTCAACTCACAGAGTTGAACCCTTCTTTAGAGAGAGTAGATTTGAAACTCTCTTTTTGTGGAAATTACATGTGGAGATTTCAAGCGATTTGAGGCCAATGACGGAAAAGGAAATATCTTCGTTTAAAAACTAGACAGAATCATTTTCAGAAACTAGTTTGTGATGTGTGCCTTCAGCAGACAGAGTTTAACGTTTCTTTTCACAGAGCAGTTTGGAAGCACTCTCTTTGTAAAGTCTGCAAGTGGATATTTGGACCTCTTTGAAGGCCTTCGTTGGAAACGGGATTTCTTCATAAAATGCTAGACAGAAGAATTCTCAGTAACTTCTTTGTGTGTGTGTATTCAACCCACAGAGCTGAACCTTCCTTTAGGCAGAGCAGATTTGCAACACTCGTTTTGTGGAATTTACATGTGGAGATTTCAATCGAATTGAGGTCAATGACAGAAAAGGAAATATCTTCGTTTAAAAACTAGACAGAATCATTCTCAGAAACTACTTTGTGATGTGTGCATCCACCTGACAGAGTTTAACCTTTCTTTTCATAGAGCAGTTCGAAAACACTCTGTTTGTAAAGTCTGCAACTGGATATTTGGACTTCTTTTAACCCTTCGTTGGAAACGGGATTTCTTTATATAATGCAAGACAGAAGAATTCTCAGTGACTTCTTTGTGTTGTGTGTATGCAGCTCACAGAGTTGAACCTTTCTTTAGACAGAGCAGGTTTGAAACTCTCTTTTTGTGGATTTTGCAATTGCAGATTTCAAGCGATTTGAGGCCAATGGTTGAAAAGGAAATATCTTCGTATAAAAACTAGACGGAATCATTCTCTGAAACAACTTAATGATTTGTGCGTTCAGCTCACAGAGTTTAACCTTCCTTTTCATAGAGCAGTTAGGAAACAGTCTGTTTGTGAAGTCTGGTAGCGGATATTTGGACCTCTTTGAGGCCTTCGTTGGAAACGGGATTCCTTCATATAATACTAGACAGAAGAATTCTCAGTAACTTCTTAGTGTTGTGTGTATTCAGCTCACAGAGTGGAACCTATCTTCAGAGAGAGCAGATTTGAAACTCTCTTTTTGTGGAATTTGCAATTGGAGATTTCAAGCGATTTGAGGCCAATGGAAGAAAGGGAAATATCTCCGTTTAAAAACTAGACAGAATCATTCTCAGAAACTACTTTGTGATTTGTGCATCCACCTGACAGAGTTTAACCTTTCTTTTCATAGAGCAGTTTGAAAACACTCTGTTTGTAAAGTCTGCAAGTGGATATTTGGACCTGTACGAGGCCTTCGTTGGAAACGGGATTTCTTCATATAATGCAAGACAGAGGAATTCTCAGTAACTTCTTTGTGTTGTGTGTATGCAGCTCACAGAATTGAACCTTTCTTTAGACAGAGCAGATTTGAAACTCTCTTTTTGTGGATTTTGCAATTGGAGATTTCAAGCGATTTGAGGCCAAAGGTTGAAAAGGAAATATCTTCTTTTGAAAACTAGACGGAATCATTCTCTGAAACAACTTAATGATTTGTGCATTCAGCTCACAGAGTTTAAACTTCCTTTTCATACAGCAGTTAGGAAACACTCTGTTTGTAAAATCTGGAAGCGGACATTTGGACCTCTTTGAGGCCTTCGTTGGAAACGGGATTCCTTCATATAATGCTAGACAGAAGAATTCTCAGTAACTTCCTTGTGTGTGTGTATTCAACTCACAGAGTTGAACCTTTCTTTAGAGAGAGTAGATTTGAAACTCTCTTTTTGTGGAAATTACATGTGGAGATTTCAAGCGATTTGAGGCCAATGACGGAAAAGGAAATATCTTCGTTTAAAAACTAGACAGAATCATTTTCAGAAACTAGTTTGTGATGTGTGCCTTCAGCAGACAGAGTTTAACGTTTCTTTTCACAGAGCAGTTTGGAAGCACTCTCTTTGTAAAGTCTGCAAGTGGATATTTGGACCTCTTTGAAGGCCTTCGTTGGAAACGGGATTTCTTCATAAAATGCTAGACAGAAGAATTCTCAGTAACTTCTTTGTGTGTGTGTATTCAACCCACAGAGCTGAACCTTCCTTTAGGCAGAGCAGATTTGCAACACTCGTTTTGTGGAATTTACATGTGGAGATTTCAAGCGAATTGAGGTCAATGACAGAAAAGGAAATATCTTCGTTTAAAAACTAGACAGAATCATTCTCAGAAACTACTTTGTGATGTGTGCATCCACCTGACAGAGTTTAACCTTTCTTTTCATAGAGCAGTTCGAAAACACTCTGTTTGTAAAGTCTGCAACTGGATATTTGGACTTCTTTTAACCCTTCGTTGGAAACGGGATTTCTTTATATAATGCAAGACAGAAGAATTCTCAGTGACTTCTTTGTGTTGTGTGTATGCAGCTCACAGAGTTGAACCTTTCTTTAGACAGAGCAGGTTTGAAACTCTCTTTTTGTGGATTTTGCAATTGCAGATTTCAAGCGATTTGAGGCCAATGGTTGAAAAGGAAATATCTTCGTATAAAAACTAGACGGAATCATTCTCTGAAACAACTTAATGATTTGTGCGTTCAGCTCACAGAGTTTAACCTTCCTTTTCATAGAGCAGTTAGGAAACAGTCTGTTTGTGAAGTCTGGTAGCGGATATTTGGACCTCTTTGAGGCCTTCGTTGGAAACGGGATTCCTTCATATAATACTAGACAGAAGAATTCTCAGTAACTTCTTAGTGTTGTGTGTATTCAGCTCACAGAGTGGAACCTATCTTCAGAGAGAGCAGATTTGAAACTCTCTTTTTGTGGAATTTGCAATTGGAGATTTCAAGCGATTTGAGGCCAATGGAAGAAAGGGAAATATCTCCGTTTAAAAACTAGACAGAATCATTCTCAGAAACTACTTTGTGATTTGTGCATCCACCTGACAGAGTTTAACCTTTCTTTTCATAGAGCAGTTTGAAAACACTCTGTTTGTAAAGTCTGCAAGTGGATATTTGGACCTGTACGAGGCCTTCGTTGGAAACGGGATTTCTTCATATAATGCAAGACAGAGGAATTCTCAGTAACTTCTTTGTGTTGTGTGTATGCAGCTCACAGAATTGAACCTTTCTTTAGACAGAGCAGATTTGAAACTCTCTTTTTGTGGATTTTGCAATTGGAGATTTCAAGCGATTTGAGGCCAAAGGTTGAAAAGGAAATATCTTCTTTTGAAAACTAGACGGAATCATTCTCTGAAACAACTTAATGATTTGTGCATTCAGCTCACAGAGTTTAAACTTCCTTTTCATACAGCAGTTAGGAAACACTCTGTTTGTAAAATCTGGAAGCGGACATTTGGACCTCTTTGAGGCCTTCGTTGGAAACGGGATTCCTTCATATAATGCTAGACAGAAGAATTCTCAGTAACTTCCTTGTGTGTGTGTATTCAACTCACAGAGTTGAACCTTTCTTTAGAGAGAGTAGATTTGAAACTCTCTTTTTGTGGAAATTACATGTGGAGATTTCAAGCGATTTGAGGCCAATGACGGAAAAGGAAATATCTTCGTTTACAAACTAGACAGAATCATTTTCAGAAACTAGTTTGTGATGTGTGCCTTCAGCAGACAGAGTTTAACGTTTCTTTTCACAGAGCAGTTTGGAAGCACTCTCTTTGTAAAGTCTGCAAGTGGATATTTGGACCTCTTTGAAGGCCTTCGTTGGAAACGGGATTTCTTCATAAAATGCTAGACAGAAGAATTCTCAGTAACTTCTTTGTGTGTGTGTATTCAACCCACAGAGCTGAACCTTCCTTTAGGCAGAGCAGATTTGCAACACTCGTTTTGTGGAATTTACATGTGGAGATTTCAAGCGAATTGAGGTCAATGACAGAAAAGGAAATATCTTCGTTTAAAAACTAGACAGAATCATTCTCAGAAACTACTTTGTGATGTGTGCATCCACCTGACAGAGTTTAACCTTTCTTTTCATAGAGCAGTTCGAAAACACTCTGTTTGTAAAGTCTGCAACTGGATATTTGGACTTCTTTTAACCCTTCGTTGGAAACGGGATTTCTTTATATAATGCAAGACAGAAGAATTCTCAGTGACTTCTTTGTGTTGTGTGTATGCAGCTCACAGAGTTGAACCTTTCTTTAGACAGAGCAGGTTTGAAACTCTCTTTTTGTGGATTTTGCAATTGCAGATTTCAAGTGATTTGAGGCCAATGGTTGAAAAGGAAATATCTTCGTATAAAAACTAGACGGAATCATTCTCTGAAACAACTTAATGATTTGTGCGTTCAGCTCACAGAGTTTAACCTTCCTTTTCATAGAGCAGTTAGGAAACACTCTGTTTGTGAAGTCTGGTAGCGGATATTTGGACCTCTTTGAGGCCTTCGTTGGAAACGGGATTCCTTCATATAATACTAGACAGAAGAATTCTCAGTAACTTCTTAGTGTTGTGTGTATTCAGCTCACAGAGTGGAACCTATCTTCAGAGAGAGCAGATTTGAAACTCTCTATTTGTGGAATTTGCAATTGGAGATTTCAAGCGATTTGAGGCCAATGGAAGAAAGGGAAATATCTCCGTTTAAAAACTAGACAGAATCATTCTCAGAAACTACATTGTGATTTGTGCATCCACCTGACAGAGTTTAACCTTTCTTTTCATAGAGCAGTTTGAAAACACTCTGTTTGTAAAGTCTGCAACTGGATATTTGGACTTCTTTTAACCCTTCGTTGGAAACGGGATTTCTTTATATAATGCAAGACAGAAGAATTCTCAGTGACTTCTTTGTGTTGTGTGTATGCAGCTCACAGAGTTGAACCTTTCTTTAGACAGAGCAGGTTTGAAACTCTCTTTTTGTGGATTTTGCAATTGCAGATTTCAAGCGATTTGAGGCCAGTGTTTGAAAAGGAAATATCTTCGTATAAAAACTAGACGGAATCATTCTCTGAAACAACTTAATGATTTGTGCGTTCAGCTCACAGAGTTTAACCTTCCTTTTCATAGAGCAGTTAGGAAACACTCTGTTTGTGAAGTCTGGTAGCGGATATTTGGACCTCTTTGAGGCCTTCGTTGGAAACGGGATTCCTTCATATAATACTAGACAGAAGAATTCTCAGTAACTTCTTAGTGTTGTGTGTATTCAGCTCACAGAGTGGAACCTATCTTCAGAGAGAGCAGATTTGAAACTCTCTTTTTGTGGAATTTGCAATTGGAGATTTCAAGCGATTTGAGGCCAATTGAAGAAAGGGAAATATCTCCGTTTAAAAACTAGACAGAATCATTCTCAGAAACTACTTTGTGATTTGTGCATCCACCTGACAGAGTTTAACCTTTCTTTTCATAGAGCAGTTTGAAAACACTCTGTTTGTAAAGTCTGCAAGTGGATATTTGGACCTGTACGAGGCCTTCGTTGGAAACGGGATTTCTTCATATAATGCAAGACAGAGGAATTCTCAGTAACTTCTTTGTGTTGTGTGTATGCAGCTCACAGAATTGAACCTTTCTTTAGACAGAGCAGATTTGAAACTCTCTTTTTGTGGATTTTGCAATTGGAGATTTCAAGCGATTTGAGGCCAAAGGTTGAAAAGGAAATATCTTCTTTTAAAAACTAGACGGAATCATTCTCTGAAACAACTTAATGATTTGTGCATTCAGCTCACAGAGTTTAACCTTCCTTTTCATACAGCAGTTAGGAAACACTCTGTTTGTAAAATCTGGAAGCGGACATTTGGACCTCTTTGAGGCCTTCGTTGGAAACGGGATTCCTTCATATAATGCTAGATAGAAGAATTCTCAGTAACTTCTTAGTGTTGTGTGTATTCAACTCAAAGAGTTGAGCATTTCTTTAGAGAGAGCAGATTTGAAACTCTCTTTTTGTGGATTTTGCAATTGGAGATTTCAAGCGATTTGAGGCCAGTGTTTGAAGAGGAAATACCTTCGTATAAAAACTAGACGGAATCATTCTCTGAAACAACTTAATGATTTGTGCGTTCAGCTCACAGAGTTTAACCTTCCTTTTCATAGAGCGGTTCGGAAACACTCTGTTTGTAAAGTCTGGAAGCGGATATTTGGACCTGTACGAGGCCTTCGTTGGAAACGGGATTTCTTCATATAATGCAAGACCAAAGAATTCTCAGTAACTTCCTTGTGTGTGTGTATTCAACTCACAGAGTTGAACCCTTCTTTAGAGAGAGTAGATTTGAAACTCTCTTTTTGTGGAAATTACATGTGGAGATTTCAAGCGATTTGAGGCCAATGACGGAAAAGGAAATATCTTCGTTTAAAAACTAGACAGAATCATTTTCAGAAACTAGTTTGTGATGTGTGCCTTCAGCAGACAGAGTTTAACGTTTCTTTTCACAGAGCAGTTTGGAAGCACTCTCTTTGTAAAGTCTGCAAGTGGATATTTGGACCTCTTTGAAGGCCTTCGTTGGAAACGGGATTTCTTCATAAAATGCTAGACAGAAGAATTCTCAGTAACTTCTTTGTGTGTGTGTATTCAACCCACAGAGCTGAACCTTCCTTTAGGCAGAGCAGATTTGCAACACTCGTTTTGTGGAATTTACATGTGGAGATTTCAAGCGAATTGAGGTCAATGACAGAAAAGGAAATATCTTCGTTTAAAAACTAGACAGAATCATTCTCAGAAACTACTTTGTGATGTGTGCATCCACCTGACAGAGTTTAACCTTTCTTTTCATAGAGCAGTTCGAAAACACTCTGTTTGTAAAGTCTGCAACTGGATATTTGGACTTCTTTTAACCCTTCGTTGGAAACGGGATTTCTTTATATAATGCAAGACAGAAGAATTCTCAGTGACTTCTTTGTGTTGTGTGTATGCAGCTCACAGTGTTGAACCTTTCTTTAGACAGAGCAGGTTTGAAACTCTCTTTTTGTGGATTTTGCAATTGCAGATTTCAAGCGATTTGAGGCCAATGGTTGAAAAGGAAATATCTTCGTATAAAAACTAGACGGAATCATTCTCTGAAACAACTTAATGATTTGTGCGTTCAGCTCACAGAGTTTAACCTTCCTTTTCATAGAGCAGTTAGGAAACAGTCTGTTTGTGAAGTCTGGTAGCGGATATTTGGACCTCTTTGAGGCCTTCGTTGGAAACGGGATTCCTTCATATAATACTAGACAGAAGAATTCTCAGTAACTTCTTAGTGTTGTGTGTATTCAGCTCACAGAGTGGAACCTATCTTCAGAGAGAGCAGATTTGAAACTCTCTTTTTGTGGAATTTGCAATTGGAGATTTCAAGCGATTTGAGGCCAATGGAAGAAAGGGAAATATCTCCGTTTAAAAACTAGACAGAATCATTCTCAGAAACTACTTTGTGATTTGTGCATCCACCTGACAGAGTTTAACCTTTCTTTTCATAGAGCAGTTTGAAAACACTCTGTTTGTAAAGTCTGCAAGTGGATATTTGGACCTCTACGAGGCCTTCGTTGGAAACGGGATTTCTTCATATAATGCAAGACAGAGGAATTCTCAGTAACTTCTTTGTGTTGTGTGTATGCAGCTCACAGAATTGAACCTTTCTTTAGACAGAGCAGATTTGAAACTCTCTTTTTGTGGATTTTGCAATTGGAGATTTCAAGCGATTTGAGGCCAAAGGTTGAAAAGGAAATATCTTCTTTTAAAAACTAGACGGAATCATTCTCTGAAACAACTTAATGATTTGTGCATTCAGCTCACAGAGTTTAACCTTCCTTTTCATACAGCAGTTAGGAAACACTCTGTTTGTAAAATCTGGAAGCGGACATTTGGACCTCTTTGAGGCCTTCGTTGGAAACGGGATTCCTTCATATAATGCTAGACAGAAGAATTCTCAGTAACTTCTTAGTGTTGTGTGTATTCAACTCAAAGAGTTGAGCATTTCTTTAGAGAGAGCAGATTTGAAACTCTCTTTTTGTGGATTTTGCAATTGGAGATTTCAAGCGATTTGAGGCCAGTGTTTGAAGAGGAAATACCTTCGTATAAAAACTAGACGGAATCATTCTCTGAAACAACTTAATGATTTGTGCGTTCAGCTCACAGAGTTTAACCTTCCTTTTCATAGAGCGGTTAGGAAACACTCTGTTTGTAAAGTCTGGAAGCGGATATTTGGACCTGTACGAGGCCTTCGTTGGAAACGGGATTTCTTCATATAATGCAAGACCAAAGAATTCTCAGTAACTTCCTTGTGTGTGTGTATTCAACTCACAGAGTTGAACCCTTCTTTAGAGAGAGTAGATTTGAAACTCTCTTTTTGTGGAAATTACATGTGGAGATTTCAAGCGATTTGAGGCCAATGACGGAAAAGGAAATATCTTCGTTTAAAAACTAGACAGAATCATTTTCAGAAACTAGTTTGTGATGTGTGCCTTCAGCAGACAGAGTTTAACGTTTCTTTTCACAGAGCAGTTTGGAAGCACTCTCTTTGTAAAGTCTGCAAGTGGATATTTGGACCTCTTTGAAGGCCTTCGTTGGAAACGGGATTTCTTCATAAAATGCTAGACAGAAGAATTCTCAGTAACTTCTTTGTGTGTGTGTATTCAACCCACAGAGCTGAACCTTCCTTTAGGCAGAGCAGATTTGCAACACTCGTTTTGTGGAATTTACATGTGGAGATTTCAAGCGAATTGAGGTCAATGACAGAAAAGGAAATATCTTCGTTTAAAAACTAGACAGAATCATTCTCAGAAACTACTTTGTGATGTGTGCATCCACCTGACAGAGTTTAACCTTTCTTTTCATAGAGCAGTTCGAAAACACTCTGTTTGTAAAGTCTGCAACTGGATATTTGGACTTCTTTTAACCCTTGGTTGGAAACGGGATTTCTTTATATAATGCAAGACAGAAGAATTCTCAGTGACTTCTTTGTGTTGTGTGTATGCAGCTCACAGAGTTGAACCTTTCTTTAGACAGAGCAGGTTTGAAACTCTCTTTTTGTGGATTTTGCAATTGCAGATTTCAAGCGATTTGAGGCCAATGGTTGAAAAGGAAATATCTTCGTATAAAAACTAGACGGAATCATTCTCTGAAACAACTTAATGATTTGTGCGTTCAACTCACAGAGTTTAACCTTCCTTTTCATAGAGCAGTTAGGAAACAGTCTGTTTGTGAAGTCTGGTAGCGGATATTTGGACCTCTTTGAGGCCTTCGTAGGAAACGGGATTCCTTCATATAATACTAGACAGAAGAATTCTCAGTAACTTCTTAGTGTTGTGTGTATTCAGCTCACAGAGTGGAACCTATCTTCAGAGAGAGCAGATTTGAAACTCTCTTTTTGTGGAATTTGCAATTGGAGATTTCAAGCGATTTGAGGCCAATGGAAGAAAGGGAAATATCTCCGTTTAAAAACTAGACAGAATCATTCTCAGAAACTACTTTGTGATTTGTGCATCCACCTGACAGAGTTTAACCTTTCTTTTCATAGAGCAGTTTGAAAACACTCTGTTTGTAAAGTCTGCAAGTGGATATTTGGACCTGTACGAGGCCTTCGTTGGAAACGGGATTTCTTCATATAATGCAAGACAGAGGAATTCTCAGTAACTTCTTTGTGTTGTGTGTATGCAGCTCACAGAATTGAACCTTTCTTTAGACAGAGCAGATTTGAAACTCTCTTTTTGTGGATTTTGCAATTGGAGATTTCAAGCGATTTGAGGCCAAAGGTTGAAAAGGAAATATCTTCTTTTGAAAACTCGACGGAATCATTCTCTGAAACAACTTAATGATTTGTGCATTCAGCTCACAGAGTTTAAACTTCCTTTTCATACAGCAGTTAGGAAACACTCTGTTTGTAAAATCTGGAAGCGGACATTTGGACCTCTTTGAGGCCTTCGTTGGAAACGGGATTCCTTCATATAATGCTAGACAGAAGAATTCTCAGTAACTTCCTTGTGTGTGTGTATTCAACTCACAGAGTTGAACCTTTCTTTAGAGAGAGTAGATTTGAAACTCTCTTTTTGTGGAAATTACATGTGGAGATTTCAAGCGATTTGAGGCCAATGACGGAAAAGGAAATATCTTCGTTTACAAACTAGACAGAATCATTTTCAGAAACTAGTTTGTGATGTGTGCCTTCAGCAGACAGAGTTTAACGTTTCTTTTCACAGAGCAGTTTGGAAGCACTCTCTTTGTAAAGTCTGCAAGTGGATATTTGGACCTCTTTGAAGGCCTTCGTTGGAAACGGGATTTCTTCATAAAATGCTAGACAGAAGAATTCTCAGTAACTTCTTTGTGTGTGTGTATTCAACCCACAGAGCTGAACCTTCCTTTAGGCAGAGCAGATTTGCAACACTCGTTTTGTGGAATTTACATGTGGAGATTTCAAGCGAATTGAGGTCAATGACAGAAAAGGAAATATCTTCGTTTAAAAACTAGACAGAATCATTCTCAGAAACTACTTTGTGATGTGTGCATCCACCTGACAGAGTTTAACCTTTCTTTTCATAGAGCAGTTCGAAAACACTCTGTTTGTAAAGTCTGCAACTGGATATTTGGACTTCTTTTAACCCTTCGTTGGAAACGGGATTTCTTTATATAATGCAAGACAGAAGAATTCTCAGTGACTTCTTTGTGTTGTGTGTATGCAGCTCACAGAGTTGAACCTTTCTTTAGACAGAGCAGGTTTGAAACTCTCTTTTTGTGGATTTTGCAATTGCAGATTTCAAGCGATTTGAGGCCAATGGTTGAAAAGGAAATATCTTCGTATAAAAACTAGACGGAATCATTCTCTGAAACAACTTAATGATTTGTGCGTTCAGCTCACAGAGTTTAACCTTCCTTTTCATAGAGCAGTTAGGAAACAGTCTGTTTGTGAAGTCTGGTAGCGGATATTTGGACCTCTTTGAGGCCTTCGTTGGAAACGGGATTCCTTCATATAATACTAGACAGAAGAATTCTCAGTAACTTCTTAGTGTTGTGTGTATTCAGCTCACAGAGTGGAACCTATCTTCAGAGAGAGCAGATTTGAAACTCTCTTTTTGTGGAATTTGCAATTGGAGATTTCAAGCGATTTGAGGCCAATGGAAGAAAGGGAAATATCTCCGTTTAAAAACTAGACAGAATCATTCTCAGAAACTACTTTGTGATTTGTGCATCCACCTGACAGAGTTTAACCTTTCTTTTCATAGAGCAGTTTGAAAACACTCTGTTTGTAAAGTCTGCAAGTGGATATTTGGACCTCTACGAGGCCTTCGTTGGAAACGGGATTTCTTCATATAATGCAAGACAGAGGAGTTCTCAGTAACTTCTTTGTGTTGTGTGTATGCAGCTCACAGAATTGAACCTTTCTTTAGACAGAGCAGATTTGAAACTCTCTTTTTGTGGATTTTGCAATTGGAGATTTCAAGCGATTTGAGGCCAAAGGTTGAAAAGGAAATATCTTCTTTTGAAAACTAGACGGAATCATTCTCTGAAACAACTTAATGATTTGTGCATTCAGCTCACAGAGTTTAAACTTCCTTTTCATACAGCAGTTAGGAAACACTCTGTTTGTAAAATCTGGAAGCGGACATTTGGACCTCTTTGAGGCCTTCGTTGGAAACGGGATTCCTTCATATAATGCTAGACAGAAGAATTCTCAGTAACTTCCTTGTGTGTGTGTATTCAACTCACAGAGTTGAACCTTTCTTTAGAGAGAGTAGATTTGAAACTCTCTTTTTGTGGAAATTACATGTGGAGATTTCAAGCGATTTGAGGCCAATGACGGAAAAGGAAATATCTTCGTTTACAAACTAGACAGAATCATTTTCAGAAACTAGTTTGTGATGTGTGCCTTCAGCAGACAGAGTTTAACGTTTCTTTTCACAGAGCAGTTTGGAAGCACTCTCTTTGTAAAGTCTGCAAGTGGATATTTGGACCTCTTTGAAGGCCTTCGTTGGAAACGGGATTTCTTCATAAAATGCTAGACAGAAGAATTCTCAGTAACTTCTTTGTGTGTGTGTATTCAACCCACAGAGCTGAACCTTCCTTTAGGCAGAGCAGATTTGCAACACTCGTTTTGTGGAATTTACATGTGGAGATTTCAATCGAATTGAGGTCAATGACAGAAAAGGAAATATCTTCGTTTAAAAACTAGACAGAATCATTCTCAGAAACTACTTTGTGATGTGTGCATCCACCTGACAGAGTTTAACCTTTCTTTTCATAGAGCAGTTCGAAAACACTCTGTTTGTAAAGTCTGCAACTGGATATTTGGACTTCTTTTAACCCTTGGTTGGAAACGGGATTTCTTTATATAATGCAAGACAGAAGAATTCTCAGTGACTTCTTTGTGTTGTGTGTATGCAGCTCACAGAGTTGAACCTTTCTTTAGACAGAGCAGGTTTGAAACTCTCTTTTTGTGGATTTTGCAATTGCAGATTTCAAGCGATTTGAGGCCAATGGTTGAAAAGGAAATATCTTCGTATAAAAACTAGACGGAATCATTCTCTGAAACAACTTAATGATTTGTGCGTTCAGCTCACAGAGTTTAACCTTCCTTTTCATAGAGCAGTTAGGAAACAGTCTGTTTGTGAAGTCTGGTAGCGGATATTTGGACCTCTTTGAGGCCTTCGTTGGAAACGGGATTCCTTCATATAATACTAGACAGAAGAATTCTCAGTAACTTCTTAGTGTTGTGTGTATTCAGCTCACAGAGTGGAACCTATCTTCAGAGAGAGCAGATTTGAAACTCTCTTTTTGTGGAATTTGCAATTGGAGATTTCAAGCGATTTGAGGCCAATGGAAGAAAGGGAAATATCTCCGTTTAAAAACTAGACAGAATCATTCTCAGAAACTACTTTGTGATTTGTGCATCCACCTGACAGAGTTTAACCTTTCTTTTCATAGAGCAGTTTGAAAACACTCTGTTTGTAAAGTCTGCAAGTGGATATTTGGACCTGTACGAGGCCTTCGTTGGAAACGGGATTTCTTCATATAATGCAAGACAGAGGAATTCTCAGTAACTTCTTTGTGTTGTGTGTATGCAGCTCACAGAATTGAACCTTTCTTTAGACAGAGCAGATTTGAAACTCTCTTTTTGTGGATTTTGCAATTGGAGATTTCAAGCGATTTGAGGCCAAAGGTTGAAAAGGAAATATCTTCTTTTGAAAACTAGACGGAATCATTCTCTGAAACAACTTAATGATTTGTGCATTCAGCTCACAGAGTTTAAACTTCCTTTTCATACAGCAGTTAGGAAACACTCTGTTTGTAAAATCTGGAAGCGGACATTTGGACCTCTTTGAGGCCTTCGTTGGAAACGGGATTCCTTCATATAATGCTAGACAGAAGAATTCTCAGTAACTTCCTTGTGTGTGTGTATTCAACTCACAGAGTTGAACCTTTCTTTAGAGAGAGTAGATTTGAAACTCTCTTTTTGTGGAAATTACATGTGGAGATTTCAAGCGATTTGAGGCCAATGACGGAAAAGGAAATATCTTCGTTTACAAACTAGACAGAATCATTTTCAGAAACTAGTTTGTGATGTGTGCCTTCAGCAGACAGAGTTTAACGTTTCTTTTCACAGAGCAGTTTGGAAGCACTCTCTTTGTAAAGTCTGCAAGTGGATATTTGGACCTCTTTGAAGGCCTTCGTTGGAAACGGGATTTCTTCATAAAATGCTAGACAGAAGAATTCTCAGTAACTTCTTTGTGTGTGTGTATTCAACCCACAGAGCTGAACCTTCCTTTAGGCAGAGCAGATTTGCAACACTCGTTTTGTGGAATTTACATGTGGAGATTTCAAGCGAATTGAGGTCAATGACAGAAAAGGAAATATCTTCGTTTAAAAACTAGACAGAATCATTCTCAGAAACTACTTTGTGATGTGTGCATCCACCTGACAGAGTTTAACCTTTCTTTTCATAGAGCAGTTCGAAAACACTCTGTTTGTAAAGTCTGCAACTGGATATTTGGACTTCTTTTAACCCTTCGTTGGAAACGGGATTTCTTTATATAATGCAAGACAGAAGAATTCTCAGTGACTTCTTTGTGTTGTGTGTATGCAGCTCACAGAGTTGAACCTTTCTTTAGACAGAGTAGGTTTGAAACTCTCTTTTTGTGGATTTTGCAATTGCAGATTTCAAGCGATTTCAGGCCAATGGTTGAAAAGGAAATATCTTCGTATAAAAACTAGACGGAATCATTCTCTGAAACAACTTAATGATTTGTGCGTTCAGCTCACAGAGTTTAACCTTCCTTTTCATAGAGCAGTTAGGAAACAGTCTGTTTGTGAAGTCTGGTAGCGGATATTTGGACCTCTTTGAGGCCTTCGTTGGAAACGGGATTCCTTCATATAATACTAGACAGAAGAATTCTCAGTAACTTCTTAGTGTTGTGTGTATTCAGCTCACAGAGTGGAACCTATCTTCAGAGAGAGCAGATTTGAAACTCTCTTTTTGTGGAATTTGCAATTGGAGATTTCAAGCGATTTGAGGCCAATGGAAGAAAGGGAAATATCTCCGTTTAAAAACTAGACAGAATCATTCTCAGAAACTACTTTGTGATTTGTGCATCCACCTGACAGAGTTTAACCTTTCTTTTCATAGAGCAGTTTGAAAACACTCTGTTTGTAAAGTCTGCAAGTGGATATTTGGACCTCTACGAGGCCTTCGTTGGAAACGTGATTTCTTCATATAATGCAAGACAGAGGAATTCTCAGTAACTTCTTTGTGTTGTGTGTATGCAGCTCACAGAATTGAACCTTTCTTTAGACAGAGCAGATTTGAAACTCTCTTTTTGTGGATTTTGCAATTGGAGATTTCAAGCGATTTGAGGCCAAAGGTTGAAAAGGAAATATCTTCTTTTAAAAACTAGACGGAATCATTCTCTGAAACAACTTAATGATTTGTGCATTCAGCTCACAGAGTTTAACCTTCCTTTTCATACAGCAGTTAGGAAACACTCTGTTTGTAAAATCTGGAAGCGGACATTTGGACCTCTTTGAGGCCTTCGTTGGAAACGGGATTCCTTCATATAATGCTAGACAGAAGAATTCTCAGTAACTTCTTAGTGTTGTGTGTATTCAACTCAAAGAGTTGAGCATTTCTTTAGAGAGAGCAGATTTGAAACTCTCTTTTTGTGGATTTTGCAATTGGAGATTTCAAGCGATTTGAGGCCAGTGTTTGAAGAGGAAATACCTTCGTATAAAAACTAGACGGAATCATTCTCTGAAACAACTTAATGATTTGTGCGTTCAGCTCACAGAGTTTAACCTTCCTTTTCATAGAGCGGTTAGGAAACACTCTGTTTGTAAAGTCTGGAAGCGGATATTTGGACCTGTACGAGGCCTTCGTTGGAAACGGGATTTCTTCATATAATGCAAGACCAAAGAATTCTCAGTAACTTCCTTGTGTGTGTGTATTCAACTCACAGAGTTGAACCCTTCTTTAGAGAGAGTAGATTTGAAACTCTCTTTTTGTGGAAATTACATGTGGAGATTTCAAGCGATTTGAGGCCAATGACGGAAAAGGAAATATCTTCGTTTAAAAACTAGACAGAATCATTTTCAGAAACTAGTTTGTGATGTGTGCCTTCAGCAGACAGAGTTTAACGTTTCTTTTCACAGAGCAGTTTGGAAGCACTCTCTTTGTAAAGTCTGCAAGTGGATATTTGGACCTCTTTGAAGGCCTTCGTTGGAAACGGGATTTCTTCATAAAATGCTAGACAGAAGAATTCTCAGTAACTTCTTTGTGTGTGTGTATTCAACCCACAGAGCTGAACCTTCCTTTAGGCAGAGCAGATTTGCAACACTCGTTTTGTGGAATTTACATGTGGAGATTTCAAGCGAATTGAGGTCAATGACAGAAAAGGAAATATCTTCGTTTAAAAACTAGACAGAATCATTCTCAGAAACTACTTTGTGATGTGTGCATCCACCTGACAGAGTTTAACCTTTCTTTTCATAGAGCAGTTCGAAAACACTCTGTTTGTAAAGTCTGCAACTGGATATTTGGACTTCTTTTAACCCTTCGTTGGAAACGGGATTTCTTTATATAATGCAAGACAGAAGAATTCTCAGTGACTTCTTTGTGTTGTGTGTATGCAGCTCACAGAGTTGAACCTTTCTTTAGACAGAGCAGGTTTGAAACTCTCTTTTTGTGGATTTTGCAATTGCAGATTTCAAGCGATTTGAGGCCAATGGTTGAAAAGGAAATATCTTCGTATAAAAACTAGACGGAATCATTCTCTGAAACAACTTAATGATTTGTGCGTTCAGCTCACAGAGTTTATCCTTCCTTTTCATAGAGCAGTTAGGAAACAGTCTGTTTGTGAAGTCTGGTAGCGGATATTTGGACCTCTTTGAGGCCTTCGTTGGAAACGGGATTCCTTCATATAATACTAGACAGAAGAATTCTCAGTAACTTCTTAGTGTTGTGTGTATTCAGCTCACAGAGTGGAACCTATCTTCAGAGAGAGCAGATTTGAAACTCTCTTTTTGTGGAATTTGCAATTGGAGATTTCAAGCGATTTGAGGCCAATGGAAGAAAGGGAAATATCTCCGTTTAAAAACTAGACAGAATCATTCTCAGAAACTACTTTGTGATTTGTGCATCCACCTGACAGAGTTTAACCTTTCTTTTCATAGAGCAGTTTGAAAACACTCTGTTTGTAAAGTCTGCAAGTGGATATTTGGACCTGTACGAGGCCTTCGTTGGAAACGGGATTTCTTCATATAATGCAAGACAGAGGAATTCTCAGTAACTTCTTTGTGTTGTGTGTATGCAGCTCACAGAATTGAACCTTTCTTTAGACAGAGCAGATTTGAAACTCTCTTTTTGTGGATTTTGCAATTGGAGATTTCAAGCGATTTGAGGCCAAAGGTTGAAAAGGAAATATCTTCTTTTGAAAACTAGACGGAATCATTCTCTGAAACAACTTAATGATTTGTGCATTCAGCTCACAGAGTTTAAACTTCCTTTTCATACAGCAGTTAGGAAACACTCTGTTTGTAAAATCTGGAAGCGGACATTTGGACCTCTTTGAGGCCTTCGTTGGAAACGGGATTCCTTCATATAATGCTAGACAGAAGAATTCTCAGTAACTTCCTTGTGTGTGTGTATTCAACTCACAGAGTTGAACCTTTCTTTAGAGAGAGTAGATTTGAAACTCTCTTTTTGTGGAAATTACATGTGGAGATTTCAAGCGATTTGAGGCCAATGACGGAAAAGGAAATATCTTCGTTTACAAACTAGACAGAATCATTTTCAGAAACTAGTTTGTGATGTGTGCCTTCAGCAGACAGAGTTTAACGTTTCTTTTCACAGAGCAGTTTGGAAGCACTCTCTTTGTAAAGTCTGCAAGTGGATATTTGGACCTCTTTGAAGGCCTTCGTTGGAAACGGGATTTCTTCATAAAATGCTAGACAGAAGAATTCTCAGTAACTTCTTTGTGTGTGTGTATTCAACCCACAGAGCTGAACCTTCCTTTAGGCAGAGCAGATTTGCAACACTCGTTTTGTGGAATTTACATGTGGAGATTTCAAGCGAATTGAGGTCAATGACAGAAAAGGAAATATCTTCGTTTAAAAACTAGACAGAATCATTCTCAGAAACTACTTTGTGATGTGTGCATCCACCTGACAGAGTTTAACCTTTCTTTTCATAGAGCAGTTCGAAAACACTCTGTTTGTAAAGTCTGCAACTGGATATTTGGACTTCTTTTAACCCTTCGTTGGAAACGGGATTTCTTTATATAATGCAAGACAGAAGAATTCTCAGTGACTTCTTTGTGTTGTGTGTATGCAGCTCACAGAGTTGAACCTTTCTTTAGACAGAGTAGGTTTGAAACTCTCTTTTTGTGGATTTTGCAATTGCAGATTTCAAGCGATTTCAGGCCAATGGTTGAAAAGGAAATATCTTCGTATAAAAACTAGACGGAATCATTCTCTGAAACAACTTAATGATTTGTGCGTTCAGCTCACAGAGTTTAACCTTCCTTTTCATAGAGCAGTTAGGAAACAGTCTGTTTGTGAAGTCTGGTAGCCGATATTTGGACCTCTTTGAGGCCTTCGTTGGAAACGGGATTCCTTCATATAATACTAGACAGAAGAATTCTCAGTAACTTCTTAGTGTTGTGTGTATTCAGCTCACAGAGTGGAACCTATCTTCAGAGAGAGCAGATTTGAAACTCTCTTTTTGTGGAATTTGCAATTGGAGATTTCAAGCGATTTGAGGCCAATGGAAGAAAGGGAAATATCTCCGTTTAAAAACTAGACAGAATCATTCTCAGAAACTACTTTGTGATTTGTGCATCCACCTGACAGAGTTTAACCTTTCTTTTCATAGAGCAGTTTGAAAACACTCTGTTTGTAAAGTCTGCAAGTGGATATTTGGACCTCTACGAGGCCTTCGTTGGAAACGTGATTTCTTCATATAATGCAAGACAGAGGAATTCTCAGTAACTTCTTTGTGTTGTGTGTATGCAGCTCACAGAATTGAACCTTTCTTTAGACAGAGCAGATTTGAAACTCTCTTTTTGTGGATTTTGCAATTGGAGATTTCAAGCGATTTGAGGCCAAAGGTTGAAAAGGAAATATCTTCTTTTAAAAACTAGACGGAATCATTCTCTGAAACAACTTAATGATTTGTGCATTCAGCTCACAGAGTTTAACCTTCCTTTTCATACAGCAGTTAGGAAACACTCTGTTTGTAAAATCTGCAAGCGGACATTTGGACCTCTTTGAGGCCTTCGTTGGAAACGGGATTCCTTCATATAATGCTAGACAGAAGAATTCTCAGTAACTTCTTAGTGTTGTGTGTATTCAACTCAAAGAGTTGAGCATTTCTTTAGAGAGAGCAGATTTGAAACTCTCTTTTTGTGGATTTTGCAATTGGAGATTTCAAGCGATTTGAGGCCAGTGTTTGAAGAGGAAATACCTTCGTATAAAAACTAGACGGAATCATTCTCTGAAACAACTTAATGATTTGTGCGTTCAGCTCACAGAGTTTAACCTTCCTTTTCATAGAGCGGTTAGGAAACACTCTGTTTGTAAAGTCTGGAAGCGGATATTTGGACCTGTACGAGGCCTTCGTTGGAAACGGGATTTCTTCATATAATGCAAGACCAAAGAATTCTCAGTAACTTCCTTGTGTGTGTGTATTCAACTCACAGAGTTGAACCCTTCTTTAGAGAGAGTAGATTTGAAACTCTCTTTTTGTGGAAATTACATGTGGAGATTTCAAGCGATTTGAGGCCAATGACGGAAAAGGAAATATCTTCGTTTAAAAACTAGACAGAATCATTTTCAGAAACTAGTTTGTGATGTGTGCCTTCAGCAGACAGAGTTTAACGTTTCTTTTCACAGAGCAGTTTGGAAGCACTCTCTTTGTAAAGTCTGCAAGTGGATATTTGGACCTCTTTGAAGGCCTTCGTTGGAAACGGGATTTCTTCATAAAATGCTAGACAGAAGAATTCTCAGTAACTTCTTTGTGTGTGTGTATTCAACCCACAGAGCTGAACCTTCCTTTAGGCAGAGCAGATTTGCAACACTCGTTTTGTGGAATTTACATGTGGAGATTTCAAGCGAATTGAGGTCAATGACAGAAAAGGAAATATCTTCGTTTAAAAACTAGACAGAATCATTCTCAGAAACTACTTTGTGATGTGTGCATCCACCTGACAGAGTTTAACCTTTCTTTTCATAGAGCAGTTCGAAAACACTCTGTTGGTAAAGTCTGCAACTGGATATTTGGACTTCTTTTAACCCTTCGTTGGAAACGGGATTTCTTTATATAATGCAAGACAGAAGAATTCTCAGTGACTTCTTTGTGTTGTGTGTATGCAGCTCACAGAGTTGAACCTTTCTTTAGACAGAGCAGGTTTGAAACTCTCCTTTGTGGATTTTGCAATTGCAGATTTCAAGCGATTTGAGGCCAATGGTTGAAAAGGAAATATCTTCGTATAAAAACTAGACGGAATCATTCTCTGAAACAACTTAATGATTTGTGCGTTCAGCTCACAGAGTTTATCCTTCCTTTTCATAGAGCAGTTAGGAAACAGTCTGTTTGTGAAGTCTGGTAGCGGATATTTGGACCTCTTTGAGGCCTTCGTTGGAAACGGGATTCCTTCATATAATACTAGACAGAAGAATTCTCAGTAACTTCTTAGTGTTGTGTGTATTCAGCTCACAGAGTGGAACCTATCTTCAGAGAGAGCAGATTTGAAACTCTCTTTTTGTGGAATTTGCAATTGGAGATTTCAAGCGATTTGAGGCCAATGGAAGAAAGGGAAATATCTCCGTTTAAAAACTAGACAGAATCATTCTCAGAAACTACTTTGTGATTTGTGCATCCACCTGACAGAGTTTAACCTTTCTTTTCATAGAGCAGTTTGAAAACACTCTGTTTGTAAAGTCTGCAAGTGGATATTTGGACCTGTACGAGGCCTTCGTTGGAAACGGGATTTCTTCATATAATGCAAGACAGAGGAATTCTCAGTAACTTCTTTGTGTTGTGTGTATGCAGCTCACAGAATTGAACCTTTCTTTAGACAGAGCAGATTTGAAACTCTCTTTTTGTGGATTTTGCAATTGGAGATTTCAAGCGATTTGAGGCCAAAGGTTGAAAAGGAAATATCTTCTTTTGAAAACTAGACGGAATCATTCTCTGAAACAACTTAATGATTTGTGCATTCAGCTCACAGAGTTTAAACTTCCTTTTCATACAGCAGTTAGGAAACACTCTGTTTGTAAAATCTGGAAGCGGACATTTGGACCTCTTTGAGGCCTTCGTTGGAAACGGGATTCCTTCATATAATGCTAGACAGAAGAATTCTCAGTAACTTCCTTGTGTGTGTGTATTCAACTCACAGAGTTGAACCTTTCTTTAGAGAGAGTAGATTTGAAACTCTCTTTTTGTGGAAATTACATGTGGAGATTTCAAGCGATTTGAGGCCAATGACGGAAAAGGAAATATCTTCGTTTACAAACTAGACAGAATCATTTTCAGAAACTAGTTTGTGATGTGTGCCTTCAGCAGACAGAGTTTAACGTTTCTTTTCACAGAGCAGTTTGGAAGCACTCTCTTTGTAAAGTCTGCAAGTGGATATTTGGACCTCTTTGAAGGCCTTCGTTGGAAACGGGATTTCTTCATAAAATGCTAGACAGAAGAATTCTCAGTAACTTCTTTGTGTGTGTGTATTCAACCCACAGAGCTGAACCTTCCTTTAGGCAGAGCAGATTTGCAACACTCGTTTTGTGGAATTTACATGTGGAGATTTCAAGCGAATTGAGGTCAATGACAGAAAAGGAAATATCTTCGTTTAAAAACTAGACAGAATCATTCTCAGAAACTACTTTGTGATGTGTGCATCCACCTGACAGAGTTTAACCTTTCTTTTCATAGAGCAGTTCGAAAACACTCTGTTTGTAAAGTCTGCAACTGGATATTTGGACTTCTTTTAACCCTTCGTTAGAAACGGGATTTCTTTATATAATGCAAGACAGAAGAATTCTCAGTGACTTCTTTGTGTTGTGTGTATGCAGCTCACAGAGTTGAACCTTTCTTTAGACAGAGCAGGTTTGAAACTCTCTTTTTGTGGATTTTGCAATTGCAGATTTCAAGCGATTTGAGGCCAATGGTTGAAAAGGAAATATCTTCGTATAAAAACTAGACGGAATCATTCTCTGAAACAACTTAATGATTTGTGCGTTCAGCTCACAGAGTTTAACCTTCCTTTTCATAGAGCAGTTAGGAAACAGTCTGTTTGTGAAGTCTGGTAGCGGATATTTGGACCTCTTTGAGGCCTTCGTTGGAAACGGGATTCCTTCATATAATACTAGACAGAAGAATTCTCAGTAACTTCTTAGTGTTGTGTGTATTCAGCTCACAGAGTGGAACCTATCTTCAGAGAGAGCAGATTTGAAACTCTCTTTTTGTGGAATTTGCAATTGGAGATTTCAAGCGATTTGAGGCCAATGGAAGAAAGGGAAATATCTCCGTTTAAAAACTAGACAGAATCATTCTCAGAAACTACTTTGTGATTTGTGCATCCACCTGACAGAGTTTAACCTTTCTTTTCATAGAGCAGTTTGAAAACACTCTGTTTGTAAAGTCTGCAAGTGGATATTTGGACCTGTACGAGGCCTTCGTTGGAAACGGGATTTCTTCATATAATGCAAGACAGAGGAATTCTCAGTAACTTCTTTGTGTTGTGTGTATGCAGCTCACAGAATTGAACCTTTCTTTAGACAGAGCAGATTTGAAACTCTCTTTTTGTGGATTTTGCAATTGGAGATTTCAAGCGATTTGAGGCCAAAGGTTGAAAAGGAAATATCTTCTTTTGAAAACTAGACGGAATCATTCTCTGAAACAACTTAATGATTTGTGCATTCAGCTCACAGAGTTTAAACTTCCTTTTCATACAGCAGTTAGGAAACACTCTGTTTGTAAAATCTGGAAGCGGACATTTGGACCTCTTTGAGGCCTTCGTTGGAAACGGGATTCCTTCATATAATGCTAGACAGAAGAATTCTCAGTAACTTCCTTGTGTGTGTGTATTCAACTCACAGAGTTGAACCTTTCTTTAGAGAGAGTAGATTTGAAACTCTCTTTTTGTGGAAATTACATGTGGAGATTTCAAGCGATTTGAGGCCAATGACGGAAAAGGAAATATCTTCGTTTACAAACTAGACAGAATCATTTTCAGAAACTAGTTTGTGATGTGTGCCTTCAGCAGACAGAGTTTAACGTTTCTTTTCACAGAGCAGTTTGGAAGCACTCTCTTTGTAAAGTCTGCAAGTGGATATTTGGACCTCTTTGAAGGCCTTCGTTGGAAACGGGATTTCTTCATAAAATGCTAGACAGAAGAATTCTCAGTAACTTCTTTGTGTGTGTGTATTCAACCCACAGAGCTGAACCTTCCTTTAGGCAGAGCAGATTTGCAACACTCGTTTTGTGGAATTTACATGTGGAGATTTCAAGCGAATTGAGGTCAATGACAGAAAAGGAAATATCTTCGTTTAAAAACTAGACAGAATCATTCTCAGAAACTACTTTGTGATGTGTGCATCCACCTGACAGAGTTTAACCTTTCTTTTCATAGAGCAGTTCGAAAACACTCTGTTTGTAAAGTCTGCAACTGGATATTTGGACTTCTTTTAACCCTTCGTTGGAAACGGGATTTCTTTATATAATGCAAGACAGAAGAATTCTCAGTGACTTCTTTGTGTTGTGTGTATGCAGCTCACAGAGTTGAACCTTTCTTTAGACAGAGCAGGTTTGAAACTCTCTTTTTGTGGATTTTGCAATTGCAGATTTCAAGCGATTTGAGGCCAATGGTTGAAAAGGAAATATCTTCGTATAAAAACTAGACGGAATCATTCTCTGAAACAACTTAATGATTTGTGCGTTCAGCTCACAGATTTTAACCTTCCTTTTCATAGAGCAGTTAGGAAACAGTCTGTTTGTGAAGTCTGGTAGCGGATATTTGGACCTCTTTGAGGCCTTCGTTGGAAACGGGATTCCTTCATATAATACTAGACAGAAGAATTCTCAGTAACTTCTTAGTGTTGTGTGTATTCAGCTCACAGAGTGGAACCTATCTTCAGAGAGAGCAGATTTGAAACTCTCTTTTTGTGGAATTTGCAATTGGAGATTTCAAGCGATTTGAGGCCAATGGAAGAAAGGGAAATATCTCCGTTTAAAAACTAGACAGAATCATTCTCAGAAACTACTTTGTGATTTGTGCATCCACCTGACAGAGTTTAACCTTTCTTTTCATAGAGCAGTTTGAAAACACTCTGTTTGTAAAGTCTGCAAGTGGATATTTGGACCTGTACGAGGCCTTCGTTGGAAACGGGATTTCTTCATATAATGCAAGACAGAGGAGTTCTCAGTAACTTCTTTGTGTTGTGTGTATGCAGCTCACAGAATTGAACCTTTCTTTAGACAGAGCAGATTTGAAACTCTCTTTTTGTGGATTTTGCAATTGGAGATTTCAAGCGATTTGAGGCCAAAGGTTGAAAAGGAAATATCTTCTTTTAAAAACTAGACGGAATCATTCTCTGAAACAACTTAATGATTTGTGCATTCAGTTCACAGAGTTTAACCTTCCTTTTCATACAGCACTTAGGAAACACTCTGTTTGTAAAGTCTGGAAGCGGACATTTGGACCTCTTTGAGGCCTTCGTTGGAAACGGGATTCCTTCATATAATGCTAGACAGAAGAATTCTCAGTAACTTCTTAGTGTTGTGTGTATTCAACTCAAAGAGTGGAGCATTTCTTTAGAGAGAGCAGATTTGAAACTCTCTTTTTGTGGATTTTGCAATTGGAGATTTCAAGCGATTTGAGGCCCGTGTTTGAAGAGGAAATACCTTCGTATAAAAACTAGACGGAATCATTCTCTGAAACAACTTAATGATTTGTGCGTTCAGCTCACAGAGTTTAACCTTCCTTTTCATAGAGCGGTTAGGAAACACTCTGTTTGTAAAGTCTGGAAGCGGATATTTGGACCTGTACGAGGCCTTCGTTGGAAACGGGATTTCTTCATATAATGCAAGACCAAAGAATTCTCAGTAACTTCCTTGTGTGTGTGTATTCAACTCACAGAGTTGAACCTTTCTTTAGAGAGAGTAGATTTGAAACTCTCTTTTTGTGGAAATTACATGTGGAGATTTCAAGCGATTTGAGGCCAATGACGGAAAAGGAAATATCTTCGTTTAAAAACTAGACAGAATCATTTTCAGAAACTAGTTTGTGATGTGTGCCTTCAGCAGACATCACAACGTTTAACGTTGCTTTTCACAGAGCAGTTTGGAAGCACTCTCTTTGTAAAGTCTGCAAGTGGATATTTGGACCTCTTTGAAGGCCTTCGTTGGAAACGGGATTTCTTCATAAAATGCTAGACAGAAGAATTCTCAGTAACTTCTTTGTGTGTGTGTATTCAACCCACAGAGCTGAACCTTCCTTTAGACAGAGCAGATTTGCAACAATCGTTTTGTGGAATTTACATGTGGAGATTTCAAGCGAATTGAGGTCAATGACAGAAAAGGAAATATCTTCGTTTAAAAACTAGACAGAATCATTCTCAGAAACTACTTTGTGATGTGTGCATCCACCTGACAGAGTTTAACCTTTCTTTTCATAGAGCAGTTCGAAAACACTCTGTTTGTAAAGTCTGCAACTGGATATTTGGACTTCTTTTAACCCTTCGTTGGAAACGGGATTTCTTTATATAATGCAAGACAGAAGAATTCTCAGTGACTTCTTTGTGTTGTGTGTATGCAGCTCACAGAGTTGAACCTTTCTTTAGACAGAGCAGGTTTGAAACTCTCTTTTTGTGGATTTTGCAATTGCAGATTTCAAGCGATTTGAGGCCAATGGTTGAAAAGGAAATATCTTCGTATAAAAACTAGACGGAATCATTCTCTGAAACAACTTAATGATTTGTGCGTTCAACTCACAGAGTTTAACCTTCCTTTTCATAGAGCAGTTAGGAAACAGTCTGTTTGTGAAGTCTGGTAGCGGATATTTGGACCTCTTTGAGGCCTTCGTTGGAAACGGGATTCCTTCATATAATAGTAGACAGAAGAATTCTCAGTAACTTCTTAGTGTTGTGTGTATTCAGCTCACAGAGTGGAACCTATCTTCAGAGAGAGCAGATTTGAAACTCTCTTTTTGTGGAATTTGCAATTGGAGATTTCAAGCGATTTGAGGCCAATGGAAGAAAGGGAAATATCTCCGTTTAAAAACTAGACAGAATCATTCTCAGAAACTACTTTGTGATTTGTGCATCCACCTGACAGAGTTTAACCTTTCTTTTCATAGAGCAGTTTGAAAACACTCTGTTTGTAAAGTCTGCAAGTGGATATTTGGACCTCTACGAGGCCTTCGTTGGAAACGGGATTTCTTCATATAATGCAAGACAGAGGAATTCTCAGTAACTTCTTTGTGTTGTGTGTATGCAGCTCACAGAATTGAACCTTTCTTTAGACAGAGCAGATTTGAAACTCTCTTTTTGTGGAATTTGCAATTGGAGATTTCAAGCGATTTGAGGCCAAAGGTTGAAAAGGAAATATCTTCTTTTGAAAACTAGACGGAATCATTCTCTGAAACAACTTAATGATTTGTGCATTCAGCTCACAGAGTTTAAACTTCCTTTTCATACAGCAGTTAGGAAACACTCTGTTTGTAAAATCTGGAAGCGGACATTTGGACCTCTTTGAGGCCTTCGTTGGAAACGGGATTCCTTCATATAATGCTAGACAGAAGAATTCTCAGTAACTTCCTTGTGTGTGTGTATTCAACTCACAGAGTTGAACCTTTCTTTAGAGAGAGTAGATTTGAAACTCTCTTTTTGTGGAAATTACATGTGGAGATTTCAAGCGATTTGAGGCCAATGACGGAAAAGGAAATATCTTCGTTTAAAAACTAGACAGAATCATTTTCAGAAACTAGTTTGTGATGTGTGCCTTCAGCAGACAGAGTTTAACGTTTCTTTTCACAGAGCAGTTTGGAAGCACTCTCTTTGTAAAGTCTGCAAGTGGATATTTGGACCTCTTTGAAGGCCTTCGTTGGAAACGGGATTTCTTCATAAAATGCTAGACAGAAGAATTCTCAGTAACTTCTTTGTGTGTGTGTATTCAACCCACAGAGCTGAACCTTCCTTTAGGCAGAGCAGATTTGCAACACTCGTTTTGTGGAATTTACATGTGGAGATTTCAAGCGAATTGAGGTCAATGACAGAAAAGGAAATATCTTCGTTTAAAAACTAGACAGAATCATTCTCAGAAACTACTTTGTGATGTGTGCATCCACCTGACAGAGTTTAACCTTTCTTTTCATAGAGCAGTTCGAAAACACTCTGTTTGTAAAGTCTGCAACTGGATATTTGGACTTCTTTTAACCCTTCGTTGGAAACGGGATTTCTTTATATAATGCAAGACAGAATAATTCTCAGTGACTTCTTTGTGTTGTGTGTATGCAGCTCACAGAGTTGAACCTTTCTTTAGACAGAGCAGGTTTGAAACTCTCTTTTTGTGGATTTTGCAATTGCAGATTTCAAGCGATTTGAGGCCAATGGTTGAAAAGGAAATATCTTCGTATAAAAACTAGACGGAATCATTCTCTGAAACAACTTAATGATTTGTGCGTTCAACTCACAGAGTTTAACCTTCCTTTTCATAGAGCAGTTAGGAAACACTCTGTTTGTGAAGTCTGGTAGCGGATATTTGGACCTCTTTGAGGCCTTCGTTGGAAACGGGATTCCTTCATATAATACTAGACAGAAGAATTCTCAGTAACTTCTTAGTGTTGTGTGTATTCAGCTCACAGAGTGGAACCTATCTTCAGAGAGAGCAGATTTGAAACTCTCTTTTTGTGGAATTTGCAATTGGAGATTTCAAGCGATTTGAGGCCAGTGTTTGAAGAGGAAATACCTTCGTATAAAAACTAGACGGAATCATTCTCTGAAACAACTTAATGATTTGTGCGTTCAGCTCACAGAGTTTAACCTTCCTTTTCATAGAGCGGTTAGGAAACACTCTGTTTGTAAAGTCTGGAAGCGGATATTTGGACCTGTACGAGGCCTTCGTTGGAAACGGGATTTCTTCATATAATGCAAGACAGAAGAATTCTCAGTAACTTCCTTGTGTGTGTGTATTCAACTCACAGAGTTGAACCTTTCTTTAGAGAGAGTAGATTTGAAACTCTCTTTTTGTGGAAATTACATGTGGAGATTTCAAGCGATTTGAGGCCAATGACGGAAAAGGAAATATCTTCGTTTAAAAACTAGACAGAATCATTTTCAGAAACTAGTTTGTGATGTGTGCCTTCAGCAGACAGAGTTTAACGTTTCTTTTCACAGAGCAGTTTGGAAGCACTCTCTTTGTAAAGTCTGCAAGTGGATATTTGGACCTCTTTGAAGGCCTTCGTTGGAAACGGGATTTCTTCATAAAATGCTAGACAGAAGAATTCTCAGTAACTTCTTTGTGTGTGTGTATTCAACCCACAGAGCTGAACCTTCCTTTAGGCAGAGCAGATTTGCAACACTCGTTTTGTGGAATTTACATGTGGAGATTTCAAGCGAATTGAGGTCAATGACAGAAAAGGAAATATCTTCGTTTAAAAACTAGACAGAATCATTCTCAGAAACTATTTTGTGATGTGTACATCCACCTGACAGCGTTTAACCTTTCTTTTCATAGAGCAGTTCGAAAACACTCTGTTTGTAAAGTCTGCAACTGGATATTTGGACTTCTTTTAACCCTTCGTTGGAAACGGGATTTCTTTATATAATGCAAGACAGAAGAATTCTCAGTGACTTCTTTGTGTTGTGTGTATGCAGCTCACAGAGTTGAACCTTTCTTTAGACAGAGCAGGTTTGAAACTCTCTTTTTGTGGATTTTGCAATTGCAGATTTCAAGCGATTTGAGGCCAGTGTTTGAAAAGGAAATATCTTCGTATAAAAACTAGACGGAATCATTCTCTGAAACAACTTAATGATTTGTGCGTTCAGCTCACAGAGTTTAACCTTCCTTTTCATAGAGCAGTTAGGAAACACTCTGTTTGTGAAGTCTGGTAGCGGATATTTGGACCTCTTTGAGGCCTTCGTTGGAAACGGGATTCCTTCATATAATACTAGACAGAAGAATTCTCAGTAACTTCTTAGTGTTGTGTGTATTCAGCTCACAGAGTGGAACCTATCTTCAGAGAGAGCAGATTTGAAACTCTCTTTTTGTGGATTTTGCAATTGGAGATTTCAAGCGATTTGAGGCCAATGGAAGAAAGGGAAATATCTCCGTTTAAAAACTAGACAGAATCATTCTCAGAAACTACTTTGTGATTTGTGCATCCACCTGACAGAGTTTAACCTTCCTTTTCATAGAGCAGTTTGAAAACACTCTGTTTGTAAAGTCTGCAAGTGGATATTTGGACCTGTACGAGGCCTTCGTTGGAAACGGGATTTCTTCATATAATGCAAGACAGAGGAGTTCTCAGTAACTTCTTTGTGTTGTGTGTATGCAGCTCACAGAATTGAACCTTTCTTTAGACAGAGCAGATTTGAAACTCTCTTTTTGTGGATTTTGCAATTGGAGATTTCAAGCGATTTGAGGCCAAAGGTTGAAAAGGAAATATCTTCTTTTAAAAACTAGACGGAATCATTCTCTGAAACAACTTAATGATTTGTGCGTTCAGCTCACAGAGTTTAACCTTCCTTTTCATACAGCAGTTAGGAAACACTCTGTTTGTAAAATCTGGAAGCGGACATTTGGACCTCCTTGAGGACTTCGTTGGAAACGGGATTCCTTCATATAATGCTAGACAGAAGAATTCTCAGTAACTTCCTTGTGTGTGTGTATTCAACTCACTGAGTTGAACCTTTCTTTAGAGAGAGTAGATTTGAAACTCTCTTTTTGTGGAAATTACATGTGGAGATTTCAAGCGATTTGAGGCCAATGACGGAAAAGGAAATATCTTCGTTTAAAAACTAGACAGAATCATTTTCAGAAACTAGTTTGTGATGTGTGCCTTCAGCAGACATCACAACGTTTAACGTTTCTTTTCACAGAGCAGTTTGGAAGCACTCTCTTTGTAAAGTCTGCAAGTGGATATTTGGACCTCTTTGAAGGCCTTCGTTGGAAACGTGATTTCTTCATAAAATGCTAGACAGAAGAATTCTCAGTAACTTCTTTGTGTGTGTGTATTCAACCCACAGAGCTGAACCTTCCTTTAGGCAGAGCAGATTTGCAACACTCGTTTTGTGGAATTTACATGTGGAGATTTCAAGCGAATTGAGGTCAATGACAGAAAAGGAAATATCTTCGTTTAAAAACTAGACAGAATCATTCTCAGAAACTACTTTGTGATGTGTGCATCCACCTGACAGAGTTTAACCTTTCTTTTCATAGAGCAGTTCGAAAACACTCTGTTTGAAAAGTCTGCAACTGGATATTTGGACTTCTTTTAACCCTTGGTTGGAAACGGGATTTCTTTATATAATGCAAGACAGAAGAATTCTCAGTGACTTCTTTGTGTTGTGTGTATGCAGCTCACAGAGTTGAACCTTTCTTTAGACAGAGCAGGTTTGAAACTCTCTTTTTCTGGATTTTGCAATTGCAGATTTCAAGCGATTTGAGGCCAATGGTTGAAAAGGAAATATCTTCGTATAAAAACTAGACGGAATCATTCTCTGAAACAACTTAATGATTTGTGCGTTCAACTCACAGAGTTTAACCTTCCTTTTCATAGAGCAGTTAGGAAACAGTCTGTTTGTGAAGTCTGGTAGCGGATATTTGGACCTCTTTGAGGCCTTCGTTGGAAACGGGATTCCTTCATATAATACTAGACAGAAGAATTCTCAGTAACTTCTTAGTGTTGTGTGTATTCAGCTCACAGAGTGGAACCTATCTTCAGAGAGAGCAGATTTGAAACTCTCTTTTTGTGGAATTTGCAATTGGAGATTTCAAGCGATTTGAGGCCAATGGAAGAAAGGGAAATATCTCCGTTTAAAAACTAGACAGAATCATTCTCAGAAACTACTTTGTGATTTGTGCATCCACCTGACAGAGTTTAACCTTTCTTTTCATAGAGCAGTTTGAAAACACTCTGTTTGTAAAGTCTGCAAGTGGATATTTGGACCTGTACCAGGCCTTCGTTGGAAACGGGATTTCTTCATATAATGCAAGACAGAGGAATTCTCAGTAACTTCTTTGTGTTGTGTGTATGCAGCTCACAGAATTGAACCTTTCTTTAGACAGAGTAGATTTGAAACTCTCTTTTTGTGGATTTTGCAATTGGAGATTTCAAGCGATTTGAGGCCAAAGGTTGAAAAGGAAATATCTTCTTTTAAAAACTAGACGGAATCATTCTCTGAAACAACTTAATGATTTGTGCATTCAGCTCACAGAGTTTAACCTTCCTTTTCATACAGCAGTTAGGAAACACTCTGTTTGTAACATCTGGAAGCGGACATTTGGACCTCTTTGAGGCCTTCGTTGGAAACGGGATTCCTTCATATAATGCTAGACAGAAGAATTCTCAGTAACTTCTTAGTGTTGTGTGTATTCAACTCAAAGAGTGGAGCATTTCTTTAGAGAGAGCAGATTTGAAACTCTCTTTTTGTGGATTTTGCAATTGGAGATTTCAAGCGATTTGAGGCCAGTGTTTGAAGAGGAAATACCTTCGTATAAAAACTAGACGGAATCATTCTCTGAAACAACTTAATGATTTGTGCGTTCAGCTCACAGAGTTTAACCTTCCTTTTCATAGAGCGGTTAGGAAACACTCTGTTTGTAAAGTCTGGAAGCGGATATTTGGACCTGTACGAGGCCTTCGTTGGAAACGGGATTTCTTCATATAATGCAAGACCAAAGAATTCTCAGTAACTTCCTTGTGTGTGTGTATTCAACTCACAGAGTTGAACCCTTCTTTAGAGAGAGTAGATTTGAAACTCTCTTTTTGTGGAAATTACATGTGGAGATTTCAAGCGATTTGAGGCCAATGACGGAAAAGGAAATATCTTCGTTTAAAAACTAGACAGAATCATTTTCAGAAACTAGTTTGTGATGTGTGCCTTCAGCAGACAGAGTTTAACGTTTCTTTTCACAGAGCAGTTTGGAAGCACTCTCTTTGTAAAGTCTGCAAGTGGATATTTGGACCTCTTTGAAGGCCTTCGTTGGAAACGGGATTTCTTCATAAAATGCTAGACAGAAGAATTCTCAGTAACTTCTTTGTGTGTGTGTATTCAACCCACAGAGCTGAACCTTCCTTTAGGCAGAGCAGATTTGCAACACTCGTTTTGTGGAATTTACATGTGGAGATTTCAAGCGAATTGAGGTCAATGACAGAAAAGGAAATATCTTCGTTTAAAAACTAGACAGAATCATTCTCAGAAACTACTTTGTGATGTGTGCATCCACCTGACAGAGTTTAACCTTTCTTTTCATAGAGCAGTTCGAAAACACTCTGTTTGTAAAGTCTGCAAATGGATATTTGGACTTCTTTTAACCCTTCGTTGGAAACGGGATTTCTTTATATAATGCAAGACAGAAGAATTCTCAGTGACTTCTTTGTGTTGTGTGTATGCAGCTCACAGAGTTGAACCTTTCTTTAGACAGAGCAGGTTTGAAACTCTCTTTTTGTGGATTTTGCAATTGCAGATTTCAAGCGATTTGAGGCCAATGGTTGAAAAGGAAATATCTTCGTATAAAAACTAGACGGAATCATTCTCTGAAACAACTTAATGATTTGTGCGTTCAGCTCACAGATTTTAACCTTCCTTTTCATAGAGCAGTTAGGAAACAGTCTGTTTGTGAAGTCTGGTAGCGGATATTTGGACCTCTTTGAGGCCTTCGTTGGAAACGGGATTCCTTCATATAATACTAGACAGAAGAATTCTCAGTAACTTCTTAGTGTTGTGTGTATTCAGCTCACAGAGTGGAACCTATCTTCAGAGAGAGCAGATTTGAAACTCTCTTTTTGTGGAATTTGCAATTGGAGATTTCAAGCGATTTGAGGCCAATGGAAGAAAGGGAAATATCTCCGTTTAAAAACTAGACAGAATCATTCTCAGAAACTACTTTGTGATTTGTGCATCCACCTGACAGAGTTTAACCTTTCTTTTCATAGAGCAGTTTGAAAACACTCTGTTTGTAAAGTCTGCAAGTGGATATTTGGACCTGTACGAGGCCTTCGTTGGAAACGGGATTTCTTCATATAATGCAAGACAGAGGAATTCTCAGTAACTTCTTTGTGTTGTGTGTATGCAGCTCACAGAATTGAACCTTTCTTTAGACAGAGCAGATTTGAAACTCTCTTTTTGTGGATTTTGCAATTGGAGATTTCAAGCGATTTGAGGCCAAAGGTTGAAAAGGAAATATCTTCTTTTGAAAACTAGACGGAATCGTTCTCTGAAACAACTTAATGATTTGTGCATTCAGCTCACAGAGTTTAAACTTCCTTTTCATACAGCAGTTAGGAAACACTCTGTTTGTAAAATCTGGAAGCGGACATTTGGACCTCTTTGAGGCCTTCGTTGGAAACGGGATTCCTTCATATAATGCTAGACAGAAGAATTCTCAGTAACTTCCTTGTGTGTGTGTATTCAACTCACAGAGTTGAACCTTTCTTTAGAGAGAGTAGATTTGAAACTCTCTTTTTGTGGAAATTACATGTGGAGATTTCAAGCGATTTGAGGCCAATGACGGAAAAGGAAATATCTTCGTTTAAAAACTAGACAGAATCATTTTCAGAAACTAGTTTGTGATGTGTGCCTTCAGCAGACATCACAACGTTTAACGTTTCTTTTCACAGAGCAGTTTGGAAGCACTCTCTTTGTAAAGTCTGCAAGTGGATATTTGGACCTCTTTGAAGGCCTTCGTTGGAAACGTGATTTCTTCATAAAATGCTAGACAGAAGAATTCTCAGTAACTTCTTTGTGTGTGTGTATTCAACCCACAGAGCTGAACCTTCCTTTAGGCAGAGCAGATTTGCAACACTCGTTTTGTGGAATTTACATGTGGAGATTTCAAGCGAATTGAGGTCAATGACAGAAAAGGAAATATCTTCGTTTAAAAACTAGACAGAATCATTCTCAGAAACTACTTTGTGATGTGTGCATCCACCTGACAGAGTTTAACCTTTCTTTTCATAGAGCAGTTCGAAAACACTCTGTTTGAAAAGTCTGCAACTGGATATTTGGACTTCTTTTAACCCTTGGTTGGAAACGGGATTTCTTTATATAATGCAAGACAGAAGAATTCTCAGTGACTTCTTTGTGTTGTGTGTATGCAGCTCACAGAGTTGAACCTTTCTTTAGACAGAGCAGGTTTGAAACTCTCTTTTTCTGGATTTTGCAATTGCAGATTTCAAGCGATTTGAGGCCAATGGTTGAAAAGGAAATATCTTCGTATAAAAACTAGACGGAATCATTCTCTGAAACAACTTAATGATTTGTGCGTTCAGCTCACAGAGTTTAACCTTCCTTTTCATAGAGCAGTTAGGAAACAGTCTGTTTGTGAAGTCTGGTAGCGGATATTTGGACCTCTTTGAGGCCTTCGTTGGAAACGGGATTCCTTCATATAATACTAGACAGAAGAATTCTCAGTAACTTCTTAGTGTTGTGTGTATTCAGCTCACAGAGTGGAACCTATCTTCAGAGAGAGCAGATTTGAAACTCTCTTTTTGTGGAATTTGCAATTGGAGATTTCAAGCGATTTGAGGCCAATGGAAGAAAGGGAAATATCTCCGTTTAAAAACTAGACAGAATCATTCTCAGAAACTACTTTGTGATTTGTGCATCCACCTGACAGAGTTTAACCTTTCTTTTCATAGAGCAGTTTGAAAACACTCTGTTTGTAAAGTCTGCAAGTGGATATTTGGACCTGTACCAGGCCTTCGTTGGAAATGGGATTTCTTCATATAATGCAAGACAGAGGAATTCTCAGTAACTTCTTTGTGTTGTGTGTATGCAGCTCACAGAATTGAACCTTTCTTTAGACAGAGCAGATTTGAAACTCTCTTTTTGTGGATTTTGCAATTGGAGATTTCAAGCGATTTGAGGCCAAAGGTTGAAAAGGAAATATCTTCTTTTAAAAACTAGACGGAATCATTCTCTGAAACAACTTAATGATTTGTGCATTCAGCTCACAGAGTTTAACCTTCCTTTTCATACAGCAGTTAGGAAACACTCTGTTTGTAACATCTGGAAGCGGACATTTGGACCTCTTTGAGGCCTTCGTTGGAAACGGGATTCCTTCATATAATGCTAGACAGAAGAATTCTCAGTAACTTCTTAGTGTTGTGTGTATTCAACTCAAAGAGTGGAGCATTTCTTTAGAGAGAGCAGATTTGAAACTCTCTTTTTGTGGATTTTGCAATTGGAGATTTCAAGCGATTTGAGGCCAGTGTTTGAAGAGGAAATACCTTCGTATAAAAACTAGACGGAATCATTCTCTGAAACAACTTAATGATTTGTGCGTTCAGCTCACAGAGTTTAACCTTCCTTTTCATAGAGCGGTTAGGAAACACTCTGTTTGTAAAGTCTGGAAGCGGATATTTGGACCTGTACGAGGCCTTCGTTGGAAACGGGATTTCTTCATATAATGCAAGACCAAAGAATTCTCAGTAACTTCCTTGTGTGTGTGTATTCAACTCACAGAGTTGAACCCTTCTTTAGAGAGAGTAGATTTGAAACTCTCTTTTTGTGGAAATTACATGTGGAGATTTCAAGCGATTTGAGGCCAATGACGGAAAAGGAAATATCTTCGTTTAAAAACTAGACAGAATCATTTTCAGAAACTAGTTTGTGATGTGTGCCTTCAGCAGACAGAGTTTAACGTTTCTTTTCACAGAGCAGTTTGGAAGCACTCTCTTTGTAAAGTCTGCAAGTGGATATTTGGACCTCTTTGAAGGCCTTCGTTGGAAACGGGATTTCTTCATAAAATGCTAGACAGAAGAATTCTCAGTAACTTCTTTGTGTGTGTGTATTCAACCCACAGAGCTGAACCTTCCTTTAGGCAGAGCAGATTTGCAACACTCGTTTTGTGGAATTTACATGTGGAGATTTCAAGCGAATTGAGGTCAATGACAGAAAAGGAAATATCTTCGTTTAAAAACTAGACAGAATCATTCTCAGAAACTACTTTGTGATGTGTGCATCCACCTGACAGAGTTTAACCTTTCTTTTCATAGAGCAGTTCGAAAACACTCTGTTTGTAAAGTCTGCAAATGGATATTTGGACTTCTTTTAACCCTTCGTTGGAAACGGGATTTCTTTATATAATGCAAGACAGAAGAATTCTCAGTGACTTCTTTGTGTTGTGTGTATGCAGCTCACAGAGTTGAACCTTTCTTTAGACAGAGCAGGTTTGAAACTCTCTTTTTGTGGATTTTGCAATTGCAGATTTCAAGCGATTTGAGGCCAATGGTTGAAAAGGAAATATCTTCGTATAAAAACTAGACGGAATCATTCTCTGAAACAACTTAATGATTTGTGCGTTCAGCTCACAGATTTTAACCTTCCTTTTCATAGAGCAGTTAGGAAACAGTCTGTTTGTGAAGTCTGGTAGCGGATATTTGGACCTCTTTGAGGCCTTCGTTGGAAACGGGATTCCTTCATATAATACTAGACAGAAGAATTCTCAGTAACTTCTTAGTGTTGTGTGTATTCAGCTCACAGAGTGGAACCTATCTTCAGAGAGAGCAGATTTGAAACTCTCTTTTTGTGGAATTTGCAATTGGAGATTTCAAGCGATTTGAGGCCAATGGAAGAAAGGGAAATATCTCCGTTTAAAAACTAGACAGAATCATTCTCAGAAACTACTTTGTGATTTGTGCATCCACCTGACAGAGTTTAACCTTTCTTTTCATAGAGCAGTTTGAAAACACTCTGTTTGTAAAGTCTGCAAGTGGATATTTGGACCTCTACGAGGCCTTCGTTGGAAACGGGATTTCTTCATATAATGCAAGACAGAGGAATTCTCAGTAACTTCTTTGTGTTGTGTGTATGCAGCTCACAGAATTGAACCTTTCTTTAGACAGAGCAGATTTGAAACTCTCTTTTTGTGGATTTTGCAATTGGAGATTTCAAGCGATTTGAGGCCAAAGGTTGAAAAGGAAATATCTTCTTTTGAAAACTAGACGGAATCGTTCTCTGAAACAACTTAATGATTTGTGCATTCAGCTCACAGAGTTTAAACTTCCTTTTCATACAGCAGTTAGGAAACACTCTGTTTGTAAAATCTGGAAGCGGACATTTGGACCTCTTTGAGGCCTTCGTTGGAAACGGGATTCCTTCATATAATGCTAGACAGAAGAATTCTCAGTAACTTCCTTGTGTGTGGGTATTCAACTCACAGAGTTGAACCTTTCTTTAGAGAGAGTAGATTTGAAACTCTCTTTTTGTGGAAATTACATGTGGAGATTTCAAGCGATTTGAGGCCAATGACGGAAAAGGAAATATCTTCGTTTAAAAACTAGACAGAATCATTTTCAGAAACTAGTTTGTGATGTGTGCCTTCAGCAGACAGAGTTTAACGTTTCTTTTCACAGAGCAGTTTGGAAGCACTCTCTTTGTAAAGTCTGCAAGTGGATATTTGGACCTCTTTGAAGGCCTTCGTTGGAAACGGGATTTCTTCATAAAATGCTAGACAGAAGAATTCTCAGTAACTTCTTTGTGTGTGTGTATTCAACCCACAGAGCTGAACCTTCCTTTAGGCAGAGCAGATTTGCAACACTCGTTTTGTGGAATTTACATGTGGAGATTTCAAGCGAATTGAGGTCAATGACAGAAAAGGAAATATCTTCGTTTAAAAACTAGCCAGAATCATTCTCAGAAACTACTTTGTGATGTGTGCATCCACCTGACAGAGTTTAACCTTTCTTTTCATAGAGCAGTTCGAAAACACTCTGTTTGTAAAGTCTGCAACTGGATATTTGGACTTCTTTTAACCCTTCGTTGGAAACGGGATTTCTTTATATAATGCAAGACAGAAGAATTCTCAGTGACTTCTTTGTGTTGTGTGTATGCAGCTCACAGAGTTGAACCTTTCTTTAGACAGAGCAGGTTTGAAACTCTCTTTTTGTGGATTTTGCAATTGCAGATTTCAAGCGATTTGAGGCCAATGGTTGAAAAGGAAATATCTTCGTATAAAAACTAGACGGAATCATTCTCTGAAACAACTTAATGATTTGTGCGTTCAGCTCACAGAGTTTAACCTTCCTTTTCATAGAGCAGTTAGGAAACACTCTGTTTGTGAAGTCTGGTAGCGGATATTTGGACCTCTTTGAGGCCTTCGTTGGAAACGGGATTCCTTCATATAATACTAGACAGAAGAATTCTCAGTAACTTCTTAGTGTTGTGTGTATTCAGCTCACAGAGTGGAACCTATCTTCAGAGAGAGCAGATTTGAAACTCTCTTTTTGTGGAATTTGCAATTGGAGATTTCAAGCGATTTGAGGCCAATGGAAGAAAGGGAAATATCTCCGTTTAAAAACTAGACAGAATCATTCTCAGAAACTACTTTGTGATTTGTGCATCCACCTGACAGAGTTTAACCTTTCTTTTCATAGAGCAGTTTGAAAACACTCTGTTTGTAAAGTCTGCAAGTGGATATTTGGACCTGTACGAGGCCTTCGTTGGAAACGGGATTTCTTCATATAATGCAAGACAGAGGAATTCTCAGTAACTTCTTTGTGTTGTGTGTATGCAGCTCACAGAATTGAACCTTTCTTTAGACAGAGCAGATTTGAAACTCTCTTTTTGTGGATTTTGCAATTGGAGATTTCAAGCGATTTGAGGCCAAAGGTTGAAAAGGAAATATCTTCTTTTGAAAACTAGACGGAATCGTTCTCTGAAACAACTTAATGATTTGTGCATTCAGCTCACAGAGTTTAAACTTCCTTTTCATACAGCAGTTAGGAAACACTCTGTTTGTAAAATCTGGAAGCAGACATTTGGACCTCTTTGAGGCCTTCGTTGGAAACGGGATTCCTTCATATAATGCTAGACAGAAGAATTCTCAGTAACTTCCTTGTGTGTGTGTATTCAACTCACAGAGTTGAACCTTTCTTTAGAGAGAGTAGATTTGAAACTCTCTTTTTGTGGAAATTACATGTGGAGATTTCAAGCGATTTGAGGCCAATGACGGAAAAGGAAATATCTTCGTTTAAAAACTAGACAGAATCATTTTCAGAAACTAGTTTGTGATGTGTGCCTTCAGCAGACAGAGTTTAACGTTTCTTTTCACAGAGCAGTTTGGAAGCACTCTCTTTGTAAAGTCTGCAAGTGGATATTTGGACCTCTTTGAAGGCCTTCGTTGGAAACGGGATTTCTTCATAAAATGCTAGACAGAAGAATTCTCAGTAACTTCTTTGTGTGTGTGTATTCAACCCACAGAGCTGAACCTTCCTTTAGGCAGAGCAGATTTGCAACACTCGTTTTGTGGAATTTACATGTGGAGATTTCAAGCGAATTGAGGTCAATGACAGAAAAGGAAATATCTTCGTTTAAAAACTAGCCAGAATCATTCTCAGAAACTACTTTGTGATGTGTGCATCCACCTGACAGAGTTTAACCTTTCTTTTCATAGAGCAGTTCGAAAACACTCTGTTTGAAAAGTCTGCAACTGGATATTTGGACTTCTTTTAACCCTTCGTTGGAAACGGGATTTCTTTATATAATGCAAGACAGAAGAATTCTCAGTGACTTCTTTGTGTTGTGTGTATGCAGCTCACAGAGTTGAACCTTTCTTTAGACAGAGCAGGTTTGAAACTCTCTTTTTGTGGATTTTGCAATTGCAGATTTCAAGCGATTTGAGGCCAATGGTTGAAAAGGAAATATCTTCGTATAAAAACTAGACGGAATCATTCTCTGAAACAACTTAATGATTTGTGCGTTCAGCTCACAGAGTTTAACCTTCCTTTTCATAGAGCAGTTAGGAAACACTCTGTTTGTGAAGTCTGGTAGCGGATATTTGGACCTCTTTGAGGCCTTCGTTGGAAACGGGATTCCTTCATATAATACTAGACAGAAGAATTCTCAGTAACTTCTTAGTGTTGTGTGTATTCAGCTCACAGAGTGGAACCTATCTTCAGAGAGAGCAGATTTGAAACTCTCTTTTTGTGGAATTTGCAATTGGAGATTTCAAGCGATTTGAGGCCAATGGAAGAAAGGGAAATATCTCCGTTTAAAAACTAGACAGAATCATTCTCAGAAACTACTTTGTGATTTGTGCATCCACCTGACAGAGTTTAACCTTTCTTTTCATAGAGCAGTTTGAAAACACTCTGTTTGTAAAGTCTGCAAGTGGATATTTGGACCTGTACGAGGCCTTCGTTGGAAACGGGATTTCTTCATATAATGCAAGACAGAGGAATTCTCAGTAACTTCTTTGTGTTGTGTGTATGCAGCTCACAGAATTGAACCTTTCTTTAGACAGAGCAGATTTGAAACTCTCTTTTTGTGGATTTTGCAATTGGAGATTTCAAGCGATTTGAGGCCAAAGTTGAAAAGGAAATATCTTCTTTTGAAAACTAAACGGAATCGTTCTCTGAAACAACTTAATGATTTGTGCATTCAGCTCACAGAGTTTAAACTTCCTTTTCATACAGCAGTTAGGAAACACTCTGTTTGTAAAATCTGGAAGCGGACATTTGGACCTCTTTGAGGCCTTCGTTGGAAACGGGATTCCTTCATATAATGCTAGACAGAAGAATTCTCAGTAACTTCCTTGTGTGTGTGTATTCAACTCACAGAGTTGAACCTTTCTTTAGAGAGAGTAGATTTGAAACTCTCTTTTTGTGGAAATTACATGTGGAGATTTCAAGCGATTTGAGGCCAATGACGGAAAAGGAAATATCTTCGTTTAAAAACTAGACAGAATCATTTTCAGAAACTAGTTTGTGATGTGTGCCTTCAGCAGACATCACAACTTTTAACGTTTCTTTTCACAGAGCAGTTTGGAAGCACTCTCTTTGTAAAGTCTGCAAGTGGATATTTGGACCTCTTTGAAGGCCTTCGTTGGAAACGGGATTTCTTCATAAAATGCTAGACAGAAGAATTCTCAGTAACTTCTTTGTGTGTGTGTATTCAACCCACAGAGCTGAACCTTCCTTTAGGCAGAGCAGATTTGCAACACTCGTTTTGTGGAATTTACATGTGGAGATTTCAAGCGAATTGAGGTCAATGACAGAAAAGGAAATATCTTCGTTTAAAAACTAGACAGAATCATTCTCAGAAACTACTTTGTGATGTGTGCATCCACCTGACAGAGTTTAACCTTTCTTTTCATAGAGCAGTTCGAAAACACTCTGTTTGTAAAGTCTGCAACTGGATATTTGGACTTCTTTTAACCCTTCGTTGGAAACGGGATTTCTTTATATAATGCAACACAGAAGAATTCTCAGTGACTTCTTTGTGTTGTGTGTATGCAGCTCACAGAGTTGAACCTTTCTTTAGACAGAGCAGGTTTGAAACTCTCTTTTTGTGGATTTTGCAATTGCAGATTTCAAGCGATTTGAGGCCAATGGTTGAAAAGGAAATATCTTCGTATAAAAACTAGACGGAATCATTCTCTGAAACAACTTAATGATTTGTGCGTTCAACTCACAGAGTTTAACCTTCCTTTTCATAGAGCAGTTAGGAAACACTCTGTTTGTGAAGTCTGGTAGCGGATATTTGGACCTCTTTGAGGCCTTCGTTGGAAACGGGATTCCTTCATATAATACTAGACAGAAGAATTCTCAGTAACTTCTTAGTGTTGTGTGTATTCAGCTCACAGAGTGGAACCTATGTTCAGAGAGAGCAGATTTGAAACTCTCTTTTTGTGGAATTTGCAATTGGAGATTTCAAGCGATTTGAGGCCAGTGTTTGAAGAGGAAATACCTTCGTATAAAAACTAGACGGAATCATTCTCTGAAACAACTTAATGATTTGTGCGTTCAGCTCACAGAGTTTAACCTTCCTTTTCATAGAGCGGTTAGGAAACACTCTGTTTGTAAAGTCTGGAAGCGGATATTTGGACCTCTACGAGGCCTTCGTTGGAAACGGGATTTCTTCATATAATGCAAGACAGAAGAATTCTCAGTAACTTCCTTGTGTGTGTGTATTCAACTCACAGAGTTGAACCTTTCTTTAGAGAGAGTAGATTTGAAACTCTCTTTTTGTGGAAATTACATGTGGAGATTTCAAGCGATTTGAGGCCAATGACGGAAAAGGAAATATCTTCGTTTAAAAACTAGACAGAATCATTTTCAGAAACTAGTTTGTGATGTGTGCCTTCAGCAGACATCACAACGTTTAACGTTTCTTTTCACAGAGCAGTTTGGAAGCACTCTCTTTGTAAAGTCTGCAAGTGGATATTTGGACCTCTTTGAAGGCCTTCGTTGGAAACGGGATTTCTTCATAAAATGCTAGACAGAAGAATTCTCAGTAACTTCTTTGTGTGTGTGTATTCAACCCACAGAGCTGAACCTTCCTTTAGGCAGAGCAGATTTGCAACACTCGTTTTGTGGAATTTACATGTGGAGATTTCAATCGAATTGAGGTCAATGACAGAAAAGGAAATATCTTCGTTTAAAAACTAGACAGAATCATTCTCAGAAACTACTTTGTGATGTGTGCATCCACCTGACAGAGTTTAACCTTTCTTTTCATAGAGCAGTTCGAAAACACTCTGTTTGTAAAGTCTGCAACTGGATATTTGGACTTCTTTTAACCCTTCGTTGGAAACGGGATTTCTTTATATAATGCAAGACAGAAGAATTCTCAGTGACTTCTTTGTGTTGTGTGTATGCAGCTCACAGGGTTGAACCTTTCTTTAGACAGAGCAGGTTTGAAACTCTCTTTTTCTGGATTATGCAATTGCAGATTTCAAGCGATTTGAGGCCAATGGTTGAAAAGGAAATATCTTCGTATAAAAACTAGACGGAATCATTCTCTGAAACAACTTAATGATTTGTGCGTTCAGCTCACAGAGTTTAACCTTCCTTTTCATAGAGCAGTTAGGAAACAGTCTGTTTGTGAAATCTGGTAGCGGATATTTGGACCTCTTTGAGGCCTTCGTTGGAAACGGGATTCCTTCATATAATACTAGACAGAAGAATTCTCAGTAACTTCTTAGTGTTGTGTGTATTCAGCTCACAGAGTGGAACCTATCTTCAGAGAGAGCAGATTTGAAACTCTCTATTTGTGGAATTTGCAATTGGAGATTTCAAGCGATTTGAGGCCAATGGAAGAAAGGGAAATATCTCCGTTTAAAAACTAGACAGAATCATTCTCAGAAACTACTTTGTGATTTGTGCATCCACCTGACAGAGTTTAACCTTTCTTTTCATAGAGCAGTTTGAAAACACTCTGTTTGTAAAGTCTGCAAGTGGATATTTGGACCTGTACGAGGCCTTCGTTGGAAACGGGATTTCTTCATATAATGCAAGACAGAGGAATTCTCAGTAACTTCTTTGTGTTGTGTGTATGCAGCTCACAGAATTCAACCTTTCTTTAGACAGAGCACATTTGAAACTCTCTTTTTGTGGATTTTGCAATTGGAGATTTCAAGCGATTTGAGGCCAAAGGTTGAAAAGGAAATATCTTCTTTTAAAAACTAGACGGAATCATTCTCTGAAACAACTTAATGATTTGTGCATTCAGCTCACAGAGTTTAACCTTCCTTTTCATACAGCAGTTAGGAAACACTCTGTTTGTAAAATCTGGAAGCGGACATTTGGACCTCTTTGAGGCCTTCGTTGGAAACGGGATTCCTTCATATAATGCTACACAGAAGAATTCTCAGTAACTTCTTAGTGTTGTGTGTATTCAACTCAAAGAGTTGAGCATTTCTTTAGAGAGAGCAGATTTGAAACTCTCTTTTTGTGGATTTTGCAATTGGAGATTTCAAGCGATTTGAGGCCACTGTTTGAAGAGGAAATACCTTCGTATAAAAACTAGACGGAATCATTCTCTGAAACAACTTAATGATTTGTGCGTTCAGCTCACAGAGTTTAACCTTCCTTTTCATAGAGCGGTTAGGAAACACTCTGTTTGTAAAGTCTGGAAGCGGATATTTGGACCTGTACGAGGCCTTCGTTGGAAACGGGATTTCTTCATATAATGCAAGACCAAAGAATTCTCAGTAACTTCCTTGTGTGTGTGTATTCAACTCACAGAGTTGAACCCTTCTTTAGAGAGAGTAGATTTGAAACTCTCTTTTTGTGGAAATTACATGTGGAGATTTCAAGCGATTTGAGGCCAATGACGGAAAAGGAAATATCTTCGTTTAAAAACTAGACAGAATCATTTTCAGAAACTAGTTTGTGATGTGTGCCTTCAGCAGACAGAGTTTAACGTTTCTTTTCACAGAGCAGTTTGGAAGCACTCTCTTTGTAAAGTCTGCAAGTGGATATTTGGACCTCTTTGAAGGCCTTCGTTGGAAACGGGATTTCTTCATAAAATGCTAGACAGAAGAATTCTCAGTAACTTCTTTGTGTGTGTGTATTCAACCCACAGAGCTGAACCTTCCTTTAGACAGAGCAGATTTGCAACACTCGTTTTGTGGAATTTACATGTGGAGATTTCAAGCGAATTGAGGTCAATGACAGAAAAGGAAATATCTTCGTTTAAAAACTAGACAGAATCATTCTCAGAAACTATTTTGTGATGTGTACATCCACCTGACAGTGTTTAACCTTTCTTTTCATAGAGCAGTTCGAAAACACTCTGTTTGTAAAGTCTGCAACTGGATATTTGGACTTCTTTTAACCCTTCGTTGGAAACGGGATTTCTTTATATAATGCAAGACAGAAGAATTCTCAGTGACTTCTTTGTGTTGTGTGTATGCAGCTCACAGAGTTGAACCTTTCTTTAGACAGAGCAGGTTTGAAACTCTCTTTTTGTGGATTTTGCAATTGCAGATTTCAAGCGATTTGAGGCCAGTGTTTGAAAAGGAAATATCTTCGTATAAAAACTAGACGGAATCATTCTCTGAAACAACTTAATGATTTGTGCGTTCAGCTCACAGAGTTTAACCTTCCTTTTCATAGAGCAGTTAGGAAACAGTCTGTTTGTGAAGTCTGGTAGCGGATATTTGGACCTCTTTGAGGCCTTCGTTGGAAACGGGATTCCTTCATATAATACTAGACAGAAGAATTCTCAGTAACTTCTTAGTGTTGTGTGTATTCAGCTCACAGAGTGGAACCTATCTTCAGAGAGAGCAGATTTGAAACTCTCTTTTTGTGGAATTTGCAATTGGAGATTTCAAGCGATTTGAGGCCAATGGAAGAAAGGGAAATATCTCCGTTTAAAAACTAGACAGAATCATTCTCAGAAACTACTTTGTGATTTGTGCATCCACCTGACAGAGTTTAACCTTTCTTTTCATAGAGCAGTTTGAAAACACTCTGTTTGTAAAGTCTGCAAGTGGATATTTGGACCTGTACGAGGCCTTCGTTGGAAACGGGATTTCTTCATATAATGCAAGACAGAGGAGTTCTCAGTAACTTCTTTGTGTTGTGTGTATGCAGCTCACAGAATTGAACCTTTCTTTAGACAGAGCAGATTTGAAACTCTCTTTTTGTGGATTTTGCAATTGGAGATTTCAAGCGATTTGAGGCCAAAGGTTGAAAAGGAAATATCTTCTTTTAAAAACTAGACGGAATCATTCTCTGAAACAACTTAATGATTTGTGCGTTCAGCTCACAGAGTTTAACCTTCCTTTTCATACAGCAGTTAGGAAACACTCTGTTTGTAAAATCTGGAAGCGGACATTTGGACCTCCTTGAGGACTTCGTTGGAAACGGGATTCCTTCATATAATGCTAGACAGAAGAATTCTCAGTAACTTCCTTGTGTGTGTGTATTCAACTCACTGAGTTGAACCTTTCTTTAGAGAGAGTAGATTTGAAACTCTCTTTTTGTGGAAATTACATGTGGAGATTTCAAGCGATTTGAGGCCAATGACGGAAAAGGAAATATCTTCGTTTAAAAACTAGACAGAATCATTTTCAGAAACTAGTTTGTGATGTGTGCCTTCAGCAGACATCACAACGTTTAACGTTTCTTTTCACAGAGCAGTTTGGAAGCACTCTCTTTGTAAAGTCTGCAAGTGGATATTTGGACCTCTTTGAAGGCCTTCGTTGGAAACGTGATTTCTTCATAAAATGCTAGACAGAAGAATTCTCAGTAACTTCTTTGTGTGTGTGTATTCAACCCACAGAGCTGAACCTTCCTTTAGGCAGAGCAGATTTGCAACACTCGTTTTGTGGAATTTACATGTGGACATTTCAAGCGAATTGAGGTCAATGACGGAAAAGGAAATATCTTCGTTTAAAAACTAGACAGAATCATTCTCAGAAACTACTTTGTGATGTGTGCATCCACCTGACAGAGTTTAACCTTTCTTTTCATAGAGCAGTTCGAAAACACTCTGTTTGTAAAGTCTGCAACTGGATATTTGGACTTCTTTTAACCCTTCGTTGGAAACGGGATTTCTTTATATAATGCAACACAGAAGAATTCTCAGTGACTTCTTTGTGTTGTGTGTATGCAGCTCACAGAGTTGAACCTTTCTTTAGACAGAGCAGGTTTGAAACTCTCTTTTTGTGGATTTTGCAATTGCAGATTTCAAGCGATTTGAGGCCAATGGTTGAAAAGGAAATATCTTCGTATAAAAACTAGACGGAATCATTCTCTGAAACAACTTAATGATTTGTGCGTTCAGCTCACAGAGTTTAACCTTCCTTTTCATAGAGCAGTTAGGAAACAGTCTGTTTGTGAAGTCTGGTAGCGGATATTTGGACCTCTTTGAGGCCTTCGTTGGAAACGGGATTCCTTCATATAATACTAGACAGAAGAATTCTCAGTAACTTCTTAGTGTTGTGTGTATTCAGCTCACAGAGTGGAACCTATCTTCAGAGAGAGCAGATTTGAAACTCTCTATTTGTGGAATTTGCAATTGGAGATTTCAAGCGATTTGAGGCCAATGGAAGAAAGGGAAATATCTCCGTTTAAAAACTAGACAGAATCATTCTCAGAAACTACTTTGTGATTTGTGCATCCACCTGACAGAGTTTAACCTTTCTTTTCATAGAGCAGTTTGAAAACACTCTGTTTGTAAAGTCTGCAAGTGGATATTTGGACCTGTACGAGGCCTTCGTTGGAAACGGGATTTCTTCATATAATGCAAGACAGAGGAATTCTCAGTAACTTCTTTGTGTTGTGTGTATGCAGCTCACAGAATTGAACCGTTCTTTAGACAGAGCAGATTTGAAACTCTCTTTTTGTGGATTTTGCAATTGGAGATTTCAAGCGATTTGAGGCCAAAGGTTGAAAAGGAAATATCTTCTTTTAAAAACTAGACGGAATCATTCTCTGAAACAACTTAATGATTTGTGCATTCAGCTCACAGAGTTTAACCTTCCTTTTCATACAGCAGTTAGGAAACACTCTGTTTGTAAAATCTGGAAGCGGACATTTGGACCTCTTTGAGGCCTTCGTTGGAAACGGGATTCCTTCATATAATGCTAGACAGAAGAATTCTCAGTAACTTCTTAGTGTTGTGTGTATTCAACTCAAAGAGTGGAGCATTTCTTTAGAGAGAGCAGATTTGAAACTCTCTTTTTGTGGATTTTGCAATTGGAGATTTCAAGCGATTTGAGGCCAGTGTTTGAAGAGGAAATACCTTCGTATAAAAACTAGACGGAATCATTCTCTGAAACAACTTAATGATTTGTGCGTTCAGCTCACAGAGTTTAACCTTCCTTTTCATAGAGCGGTTAGGAAACACTCTGTTTGTAAAGTCTGGAAGCGGATATTTGGACCTGTACGAGGCCTTCGTTGGAAACGGGATTTCTTCATATAATGCAAGACCAAAGAATTCTCAGTAACTTCCTTGTGTGTGTGTATTCAACTCACAGAGTTGAACCCTTCTTTAGAGAGAGTAGATTTGAAACTCTCTTTTTGTGGAAATTACATGTGGAGATTTCAAGCGATTTGAGGCCAATGACGGAAAAGGAAATATCTTCGTTTAAAAACTAGACAGAATCATTTTCAGAAACTAGTTTGTGATGTGTGCCTTCAGCAGACAGAGTTTAACGTTTCTTTTCACAGAGCAGTTTGGAAGCACTCTCTTTGTAAAGTCTGCAAGTGGATATTTGGACCTCTTTGAAGGCCTTCGTTGGAAACGGGATTTCTTCATAAAATGCTAGACAGAAGAATTCTCAGTAACTTCTTTGTGTGTGTGTATTCAACCCACAGAGCTGAACCTTCCTTTAGGCAGAGCAGATTTGCAACACTCATTTTGTGGAATTTACATGTGGAGATTTCAAGCGAATTGAGGTCAATGACAGAAAAGGAAATATCTTCGTTTAAAAACTAGCCAGAATCATTCTCAGAAACTACTTTGTGATGTGTGCATCCGCCTGACAGAGTTTAACCTTTCTTTTCATAGAGCAGTTCGAAAACACTCTGTTTGTAAAGTCTGCAACTGGATATTTGGACTTCTTTTAACCCTTCGTTGGAAACGGGATTTCTTTATATAATGCAAGACAGAAGAATTCTCAGTGACTTCTTTGTGTTGTGTGTATGCAGCTCACAGAGTTGAACCTTTCTTTAGACAGAGCAGGTTTGAAACTCTCTTTTTGTGGATTTTGCAATTGCAGATTTCAAGCGATTTGAGGCCAATGGTTGAAAAGGAAATATCTTCGTATAAAAACTAGACGGAATCATTCTCTGAAACAACTTAATGATTTGTGCGTTCAGCTCACAGAGTTTAACCTTCCTTTTCATAGAGCAGTTAGGAAACAGTCTGTTTGTGAAGTCTGGTAGCGGATATTTGGACCTCTTTGAGGCCTTCGTTGGAAACGGGATTCCTTCATATAATACTAGACAGAAGAATTCTCAGTAACTTCTTAGTGTTGTGTGTATTCAGCTCACAGAGTGGAACCTATCTTCAGAGAGAGCAGATTTGAAACTCTCTTTTTGTGGAATTTGCAATTGGAGATTTCAAGCGATTTGAGGCCAATGGAAGAAAGGGAAATATCTCCGTTTAAAAACTAGACAGAATCATTCTCAGAAACTACTTTGTGATTTGTGCATCCACCTGACAGAGTTTAACCTTTCTTTTCATAGAGCAGTTTGAAAACACTCTGTTTGTAAAGTCTGCAAGTGGATATTTGGACCTGTACGAGGCCTTCGTTGGAAACGGGATTTCTTCATATAATGCAAGACAGAGGAATTCTCAGTAACTTCTTTGTGTTGTGTGTATGCAGCTCACAGAATTGAACCTTTCTTTAGACAGAGCAGATTTGAAACTCTCTTTTTGTGGATTTTGCAATTGGAGATTTCAAGCGATTTGAGGCCAAAGGTTGAAAAGGAAATATCTTCTTTTGAAAACTAGACGGAATCATTCTCTGAAACAACTTAATGATTTGTGCATTCAGCTCACAGAGTTTAAACTTCCTTTTCATACAGCAGTTAGGAAACACTCTGTTTGTAAAATCTGGAAGCGGACATTTGGACCTCTTTGAGGCCTTCGTTGGAAACTGGATTCCTTCATATAATGCTAGACAGAAGAATTCTCAGTAACTTCCTTGTGTGTGTGTATTCAACTCACAGAGTTGAACCTTTCTTTAGAGAGAGTAGATTTGAAACTCTCTTTTTGTGGAAATTACATGTGGAGATTTCAAGCGATTTGAGGCCAATGACGGAAAAGGAAATATCTTCGTTTAAAAACTAGACAGAATCATTTTCAGAAACTAGTTTGTGATGTGTGCCTTCAGCAGACAGAGTTTAACGTTTCTTTTCACAGAGCAGTTTGGAAGCACTCTCTTTGTAAAGTCTGCAAGTGGATATTTGGACCTCTTTGAAGGCCTTCGTTGGAAACGGGATTTCTTCATAAAATGCTAGACAGAAGAATTCTCAGTAACTTCTTTGTGTGTGTGTATTCAACCCACAGAGCTGAACCTTCCTTTAGGCAGAGCAGATTTGCAACACTCGTTTTGTGGAATTTACATGTGGAGATTTCAAGCGAATTGAGGTCAATGACAGAAAAGGAAATATCTTCGTTTAAAAACTAGCCAGAATCATTCTCAGAAACTACTTTGTGATGTGTGCATCCACCTGACAGAGTTTAACCTTTCTTTTCATAGAGCAGTTCGAAAACACTCTGTTTGTAAAGTCTGCAACTGGATATTTGGACTTCTTTTAACCCTTCGTTGGAAACGGGATTTCTTTATATAATGCAAGACAGAAGAATTCTCAGTGACTTCTTTGTGTTGTGTGTATGCAGCTCACAGAGTTGAACCTTTCTTTAGACAGAGCAGGTTTGAAACTCTCTTTTTGTGGATTTTGCAATTGCAGATTTCAAGCGATTTGAGGCCAATGGTTGAAAAGGAAATATCTTCGTATAAAAACTAGACGGAATCATTCTCTGAAACAACTTAATGATTTGTGCGTTCAGCTCACAGAGTTTAACCTTCCTTTTCATAGAGCAGTTAGGAAACACTCTGTTTGTGAAGTCTGGTAGCGGATATTTGGACCTCTTTGAGGCCTTCGTTGGAAACGGGATTCCTTCATATAATACTAGACAGAAGAATTCTCAGTAACTTCTTAGTGTTGTGTGTATTCAGCTCACAGAGTGGAACCTATCTTCAGAGAGAGCAGATTTGAAACTCTCTATTTGTGGAATTTGCAATTGGAGATTTCAAGCGATTTGAGGCCAATGGAAGAAAGGGAAATATCTCCGTTTAAAAACTAGACAGAATCATTCTCAGAAACTACTTTGTGATTTGTGCATCCACCTGACAGAGTTTAACCTTTCTTTTCATAGAGCAGTTTGAAAACACTCTGTTTGTAAAGTCTGCAACTGGATATTTGGACTTCTTTTAACCCTTCGTTGGAAACGGGATTTCTTTATATAATGCAAGACAGAAGAATTCTCAGTGACTTCTTTGTGTTGTGTGTATGCAGCTCACAGAGTTGAACCTTTCTTTAGACAGAGCAGGTTTGAAACTCTCTTTTTGTGGATTTTGCAATTGCAGATTTCAAGCGATTTGAGGCCAGTGTTTGAAAAGGAAATATCTTCGTATAAAAACTAGACGGAATCATTCTCTGAAACAACTTAATGATTTGTGCGTTCAGCTCACAGAGTTTAACCTTCCTTTTCATAGAGCAGTTAGGAAACACTCTGTTTGTGAAGTCTGGTAGCGGATATTTGGACCTCTTTGAGGCCTTCGTTGGAAACGGGATTCCTTCATATAATACTAGACAGAAGAATTCTCAGTAACTTCTTAGTGTTGTGTGTATTCAGCTCACAGAGTGGAACCTATCTTCAGAGAGAGCAGATTTGAAACTCACTTTTTGTGGAATTTGCAATTGGAGATTTCAAGCGATTTGAGGCCAATGGAAGAAAGGGAAATATCTCCGTTTAAAAACTAGACAGAATCATTCTCAGAAACTACTTTGTGATTTGTGCATCCACCTGACAGAGTTTAACCTTTCTTTTCATAGAGCAGTTTGAAAACACTCTGTTTGTAAAGTCTGCAAGTGGATATTTGGACCTGTACGAAGCCTTCGTTGCAAACGGGATTTCTTCATATAATGCAAGACAGAGGAGTTCTCAGTAACTTCTTTGTGTTGTGTGTATGCAGCTCACAGAATTGAACCTTTCTTTAGACAGAGCAGATTTGAAACTCTCTTTTTGTGGATTTTGCAATTGGAGATTTCAAGCGATTTGAGGCCAAAGGTTGAAAAGGAAATATCTTCTTTTAAAAACTAGACGGAATCATTCTCTGAAACAACTTAATGATTTGTGCGTTCAGCTCACAGAGTTTAACCTTCCTTTTCATACAGCAGTTAGGAAACACTCTGTTTGTAAAATCTGGAAGCGGACATTTGGACCTCCTTGAGGACTTCGTTGGAAACGGGATTCCTTCATATAATGCTAGACAGAAGAATTCTCAGTAACTTCCTTGTGTGTGTGTATTCAACTCACTGAGTTGAACCTTTCTTTAGAGAGAGTAGATTTGAAACTCTCTTTTTGTGGAAATTACATGTGGAGATTTCAAGCGATTTGAGGCCAATGACGGAAAAGGAAATATCTTCGTTTAAAAACTAGACAGAATCATTTTCAGAAACTAGTTTGTGATGTGTGCCTTCAGCAGACATCACAACGTTTAACGTTTCTTTTCACAGAGCAGTTTGGAAGCACTCTCTTTGTAAAGTCTGCAAGTGGATATTTGGACCTCTTTGAAGGCCTTCGTTGGAAACGTGATTTCTTCATAAAATGCTAGACAGAAGAATTCTCAGTAACTTCTTTGTGTGTGTGTATTCAACCCACAGAGCTGAACCTTCCTTTAGGCAGAGCAGATTTGCAACACTCGTTTTGTGGAATTTACATGTGGAGATTTCAAGCGAATTGAGGTCAATGACAGAAAAGGAAATATCTTCGTTTAAAAACTAGACAGAATCATTCTCAGAAACTACTTTGTGATGTGTGCATCCACCTGACAGAGTTTAACCTTTCTTTTCATAGAGCAGTTCGAAAACACTCTGTTTGTAAAGTCTGCAACTGGATATTTGGACTTCTTTTAACCCTTGGTTGGAAACGGGATTTCTTTATATAATGCAAGACAGAAGAATTCTCAGTGACTTCTTTGTGTTGTGTGTATGCAGCTCACAGAGTTGAACCTTTCTTTAGACAGAGCAGGTTTGAAACTCTCTTTTTGTGGATTTTGCAATTGCAGATTTCAAGCGATTTGAGGCCAATGGTTGAAAAGGAAATATCTTCGTATAAAAACTAGACGGAATCATTCTCTGAAACAACTTAATGATTTGTGCGTTCAGCTCACAGAGTTTAACCTTCCTTTTCATAGAGCAGTTAGGAAACAGTCTGTTTGTGAAGTCTGGTAGCGGATATTTGGACCTCTTTGAGGCCTTCGTTGGAAACGGGATTCCTTCATATAATACTAGACAGAAGAATTCTCAGTAACTTCTTAGTGTTGTGTGTATTCAGCTCACAGAGTGGAACCTATCTTCAGAGAGAGCAGATTTGAAACTCTCTTTTTGTGGAATTTGCAATTGGAGATTTCAAGCGATTTGAGGCCAATGGAAGAAAGGGAAATATCTCCGTTTAAAAACTAGACAGAATCATTCTCAGAAACTACTTTGTGATTTGTGCATCCACCTGACAGAGTTTAACCTTTCTTTTCATAGAGCAGTTTGAAAACACTCTGTTTGTAAAGTCTGCAAGTGGATATTTGGACCTCTACGAGGCCTTCGTTGGAAACGGGATTTCTTCATATAATGCAAGACAGAGGAATTCTCAGTAACTTCTTTGTGTTGTGTGTATGCAGCTCACAGAATTGAACCTTTCTTTAGACAGAGCAGATTTGAAACTCTCTTTTTGTGGATTTTGCAATTGGAGATTTCAAGCGATTTGAGGCCAAAGGTTGAAAAGGAAATATCTTCTTTTAAAAACTAGACGGAATCATTCTCTGAAACAACTTAATGATTTGTGCATTCAGCTCACAGAGTTTAACCTTCCTTTTCATACAGCAGTTAGGAAACACTCTGTTTGTAACATCTGGAAGCGGACATTTGGACCTCTTTGAGGCCTTCGTTGGAAACGGGATTCCTTCATATAATGCTAGACAGAAGAATTCTCAGTAACTTCTTAGTGTTGTGTGCATTCAACTCAAAGAGTGGAGCATTTCTTTAGAGAGAGCAGATTTGAAACTCTCTTTTTGTGGATTTTGCAATTGGAGATTTCAAGCGATTTGAGGCCAGTGTTTGAAGAGGAAATACCTTCGTATAAAAACTAGACGGAATCATTCTCTGAAACAACTTAATGATTTGTGCGTTCAGCTCACAGAGTTTAACCTTCCTTTTCATAGAGCGGTTAGGAAACACTCTGTTTGTAAAGTCTGGAAGCGGATATTTGGACCTGTACGAGGCCTTCGTTGGAAACGGGATTTCTTCATATAATGCAAGACCAAAGAATTCTCAGTAACTTCCTTGTGTGTGTGTATTCAACTCACAGAGTTGAACCCTTCTTTAGAGAGAGTAGATTTGAAACTCTCTTTTTGTGGAAATTACATGTGGAGATTTCAAGCGATTTGAGGCCAATGACGGAAAAGGAAATATCTTCGTTTAAAAACTAGACAGAATCATTTTCAGAAACTAGTTTGTGATGTGTGCCTTCAGCAGACAGAGTTTAACGTTTCTTTTCACAGAGCAGTTTGGAAGCACTCTCTTTGTAAAGTCTGCAAGTGGATATTTGGACCTCTTTGAAGGCCTTCGTTGGAAACGGGATTTCTTCATAAAATGCTAGACAGAAGAATTCTCAGTAACTTCTTTGTGTGTGTGTATTCAACCCACAGAGCTGAACCTTCCTTTAGGCAGAGCAGATTTGCAACACTCGTTTTGTGGAATTTACATGTGGAGATTTCAAGCGAATTGAGGTCAATGACAGAAAAGGAAATATCTTCGTTTAAAAACTAGACAGAATCATTCTCAGAAACTACTTTGTGATGTGTGCATCCACCTGACAGAGTTTAACCTTTCTTTTCATAGAGCAGTTCGAAAACACTCTGTTTGTAAAGTCTGCAACTGGATATTTGGACTTCTTTTAACCCTTCGTTGGAAACGGGATTTCTTTATATAATGCAAGACAGAAGAATTCTCAGTGACTTCTTTGTGTTGTGTGTATGCAGCTCACAGAGTTGAACCTTTCTTTAGACAGAGCAGGTTTGAAACTCTCTTTTTGTGGATTTTGCAATTGCAGATTTCAAGCGATTTGAGGCCAATGGTTGAAAAGGAAATATCTTCGTATAAAAACTAGACGGAATCATTCTCTGAAACAACTTAATGATTTGTGCGTTCAACTCACAGAGTTTAACCTTCCTTTTCATAGAGCAGTTAGGAAACAGTCTGTTTGTGAAGTCTGGTAGCGGATATTTGGACCTCTTTGAGGCCTTCGTTGGAAACGGGATTCCTTCATATAATACTAGACAGAAGAATTCTCAGTAACTTCTTAGTGTTGTGTGTATTCAGCTCACAGAGTGGAACCTATCTTCAGAGAGAGCAGATTTGAAACTCTCTTTTTGGGGAATTTGCAATTGGAGATTTCAAGCGATTTGAGGCCAATGGAAGAAAGGGAAATATCTCCGTTTAAAAACTAGACAGAATCATTCTCAGAAACTACTTTGTGATTTGTGCATCCACCTGACAGAGTTTAACCTTTCTTTTCATAGAGCAGTTTGAAAACACTCTGTTTGTAAAGTCTGCAAGTGGATATTTGGACCTGTACGAGGCCTTCGTTGGAAACGGGATTTCTTCATATAATGCAAGACAGAGGAATTCTCAGTAACTTCTTTGTGTTGTGTGTATGCAGCTCACAGAATTGAACCTTTCTTTAGACAGAGCAGATTTGAAACTCTCTTTTTGTGGATTTTGCAATTGGAGATTTCAAGCGATTTGAGGCCAAAGGTTGAAAAGGAAATATCTTCTTTTGAAAACTAGACGGAATCATTCTCTGAAACAACTTAATGATTTGTGCATTCAGCTCACAGAGTTTAAACTTCCTTTTCATACAGCAGTTAGGAAACACTCTGTTTGTAAAATCTGGAAGCGGACATTTGGACCTCTTTGAGGCCTTCGTTGGAAACGGGATTCCTTCATATAATGCTAGACAGAAGAATTCTCAGTAACTTCCTTGTGTGTGTGTATTCAACTCACAGAGTTGAACCTTTCTTTAGAGAGAGTAGATTTGAAACTCTCTTTTTGTGGAAATTACATGTGGAGATTTCAAGCGATTTGAGGCCAATGACGGAAAAGGAAATATCTTCGTTTACAAACTAGACAGAATCATTTTCAGAAACTAGTTTGTGATGTGTGCCTTCAGCAGACAGAGTTTAACGTTTCTTTTCACAGAGCAGTTTGGAAGCACTCTCTTTGTAAAGTCTGCAAGTGGATATTTGGACCTCTTTGAAGGCCTTCGTTGGAAACGGGATTTCTTCATAAAATGCTAGACAGAAGAATTCTCAGTAACTTCTTTGTGTGTGTGTATTCAACCCACAGAGCTGAACCTTCCTTTAGGCAGAGCAGATTTGCAACACTCGTTTTGTGGAATTTACATGTGGAGATTTCAAGCGAATTGAGGTCAATGACAGAAAAGGAAATATCTTCGTTTAAAAACTAGACAGAATCATTCTCAGAAACTACTTTGTGATGTGTGCATCCACCTGACAGAGTTTAACCTTTCTTTTCATAGAGCAGTTCGAAAACACTCTGTTTGTAAAGTCTGCAACTGGATATTTGGACTTCTTTTAACCCTTCGTTGGAAACGGGATTTCTTTATATAATGCAAGACAGAAGAATTCTCAGTGACTTCTTTGTGTTGTGTGTATGCAGCTCACAGAGTTGAACCTTTCTTTAGACAGAGCAGGTTTGAAACTCTCTTTTTGTGGATTTTGCAATTGCAGATTTCAAGCGATTTGAGGCCAATGGTTGAAAAGGAAATATCTTCGTATAAAAACTAGACGGAATCATTCTCTGAAACAACTTAATGATTTGTGCGTTCAACTCACAGAGTTCAACCTTCCTTTTCATAGAGCAGTTAGGAAACAGTCTGTTTGTGAAGTCTGGTAGCGGATATTTGGACCTCTTTGAGGCCTTCGTTGGAAACGGGATTCCTTCATATAATACTAGACAGAAGAATTCTCAGTAACTTCTTAGTGTTGTGTGTATTCAGCTCACAGAGTGGAACCTATCTTCAGAGAGAGCAGATTTGAAACTCTCTTTTTGTGGAATTTGCAATTGGAGATTTCAAGCGATTTGAGGCCAATGGAAGAAAGGGAAATATCTCCGTTTAAAAACTAGACAGAATCATTCTCAGAAACTACTTTGTGATTTGTGCATCCACCTGACAGAGTTTAACCTTTCTTTTCATAGAGCAGTTTGAAAACACTCTGTTTGTAAAGTCTGCAAGTGGATATTTGGACCTGTACGAGGCCTTCGTTGGAAACGGGATTTCTTCATATAATGCAAGACAGAGGAATTCTCAGTAACTTCTTTGTGTTGTGTGTATGCAGCTCACAGAATTGAACCTTTCTTTAGACAGAGCAGATTTGAAACTCTCTTTTTGTGGATTTTGCAATTGGAGATTTCAAGCGATTTGAGGCCAAAGGTTGAAAAGGAAATATCTTCTTTTGAAAACTAGACGGAATCATTCTCTGAAACAACTTAATGATTTGTGCATTCAGCTCACAGAGTTTAAACTTCCTTTTCATACAGCAGTTAGGAAACACTCTGTTTGTAAAATCTGGAAGCGGACATTTGGACCTCTTTGAGGCCTTCGTTGGAAACGGGATTCCTTCATATAATGCTAGACAGAAGAATTCTCAGTAACTTCCTTGTGTGTGTGTATTCAACTCACAGAGTTGAACCTTTCTTTAGAGAGAGTAGATTTGAAACTCTCTTTTTGTGGAAATTACATGTGGAGATTTCAAGCGATTTGAGGCCAATGACGGAAAAGGAAATATCTTCGTTTACAAACTAGACAGAATCATTTTCAGAAACTAGTTTGTGATGTGTGCCTTCAGCAGACAGAGTTTAACGTTTCTTTTCACAGAGCAGTTTGGAAGCACTCTCTTTGTAAAGTCTGCAAGTGGATATTTGGACCTCTTTGAAGGCCTTCGTTGGAAACGGGATTTCTTCATAAAATGCTAGACAGAAGAATTCTCAGTAACTTCTTTGTGTGTGTGTATTCAACCCACAGAGCTGAACCTTCCTTTAGGCAGAGCAGATTTGCAACACTCGTTTTGTGGAATTTACATGTGGAGATTTCAAGCGAATTGAGGTCAATGACAGAAAAGGAAATATCTTCGTTTAAAAACTAGACAGAATCATTCTCAGAAACTACTTTGTGATGTGTGCATCCACCTGACAGAGTTTAACCTTTCTTTTCATAGAGCAGTTCGAAAACACTCTGTTTGTAAAGTCTGCAACTGGATATTTGGACTTCTTTTAACCCTTCGTTGGAAACGGGATTTCTTTATATAATGCAAGACAGAAGAATTCTCAGTGACTTCTTTGTGTTGTGTGTATGCAGCTCACAGAGTTGAACCTTTCTTTAGACAGAGCAGGTTTGAAACTCTCTTTTTGTGGATTTTGCAATTGCAGATTTCAAGCGATTTGAGGCCAATGGTTGAAAAGGAAATATCTTCGTATAAAAACTAGACGGAATCATTCTCTGAAACAACTTAATGATTTGTGCGTTCAACTCACAGAGTTTAACCTTCCTTTTCATAGAGCAGTTAGGAAACAGTCTGTTTGTGAAGTCTGGTAGCGGATATTTGGACCTCTTTGAGGCCTTCGTTGGAAACGGGATTCCTTCATATAATACTAGACAGAAGAATTCTCAGTAACTTCTTAGTGTTGTGTGTATTCAGCTCACAGAGTGGAACCTATCTTCAGAGAGAGCAGATTTGAAACTCTCTTTTTGTGGAATTTGCAATTGGAGATTTCAAGCGATTTGAGGCCAATGGAAGAAAGGGAAATATCTCCGTTTAAAAACTAGACAGAATCATTCTCAGAAACTACTTTGTGATTTGTGCATCCACCTGACAGAGTTTAACCTTTCTTTTCATAGAGCAGTTTGAAAACACTCTGTTTGTAAAGTCTGCAAGTGGATATTTGGACCTGTATGAGGCCTTCGTTGGAAACGGGATTTCTTCATATAATGCAAGACAGAGGAATTCTCAGTAACTTCTTTGTGTTGTGTGTATGCAGCTCACAGAATTGAACCTTTCTTTAGACAGAGCAGATTTGAAACTCTCTTTTTGTGGATTTTGCAATTGGAGATTTCAAGCGATTTGAGGCCAAAGGTTGAAAAGGAAATATCTTCTTTTGAAAACTAGACGGAATCATTCTCTGAAACAACTTAATGATTTGTGCATTCAGCTCACAGAGTTTAAACTTCCTTTTCATACAGCAGTTAGGAAACACTCTGTTTGTAAAATCTGGAAGCGGACATTTGGACCTCTTTGAGGCCTTCGTTGGAAACGGGATTCCTTCATATAATGCTAGACAGAAGAATTCTCAGTAACTTCCTTGTGTGTGTGTATTCAACTCACAGAGTTGAACCTTTCTTTAGAGAGAGTAGATTTGAAACTCTCTTTTTGTGGAAATTACATGTGGAGATTTCAAGCGATTTGAGGCCAATGACGGAAAAGGAAATATCTTCGTTTAAAAACTAGACAGAATCATTTTCAGAAACTAGTTTGTGATGTGTGCCTTCAGCAGACAGAGTTTAACGTTTCTTTTCACAGAGCAGTTTGGAAGCACTCTCTTTGTAAAGTCTGTAAGTGGATATTTGGACCTCTTTGAAGGCCTTCGTTGGAAACGGGATTTCTTCATAAAATGCTAGACAGAAGAATTCTCAGTAACTTCTTTGTGTGTGTGTATTCAACCCACAGAGCTGAACCTTCCTTTAGGCAGAGCAGATTTGCAACACTCGTTTTGTGGAATTTACATGTGGAGATTTCAAGCGAATTGAGGTCAATGACAGAAAAGGAAATATCTTCGTTTAAAAACTAGACAGAATCATTCTCAGAAACTACTTTGTGATGTGTGCATCCACCTGACAGAGTTTAACCTTTCTTTTCATAGAGCAGTTCGAAAACACTCTGTTTGTAAAGTCTGCAACTGGATATTTGGACTTCTTTTAACCCTTCGTTGGAAACGGGATTTCTTTATATAATGCAAGACAGAAGAATTCTCAGTGACTTCTTTGTGTTGTGTGTATGCAGCTCACAGAGTTGAACCTTTCTTTAGACAGAGCAGGTTTGAAACTCTCTTTTTGTGGATTTTGCAATTGCAGATTTCAAGCGATTTGAGGCCAATGGTTGAAAAGGAAATATCTTCGTATAAAAACTAGACGGAATCATTCTCTGAAACAACTTAATGATTTGTGCGTTCAACTCACAGAGTTTAACCTTCCTTTTCATAGAGCAGTTAGGAAACACTCTGTTTGTGAAGTCTGGTAGCGGATATTTGGACCTCTTTGAGGCCTTCGTTGGAAACGGGATTCCTTCATATAATACTAGACAGAAGAATTCTCAGTAACTTCTTAGTGTTGTGTGTATTCAGCTCACAGAGTGGAACCTATCTTCAGAGAGAGCAGATTTGAAACTCTCTTTTTGTGGAATTTGCAATTGGAGATTTCAAGCGATTTGAGGCCAGTGTTTGAAGAGGAAATACCTTCGTATAAAAACTAGACGGAATCATTCTCTGAAACAACTTACTGATTTGTGCGTTCAGCTCACAGAGTTTAACCTTCCTTTTCATAGAGCGGTTAGGAAACACTCTGTTTGTAAAGTCTGGAAGCGGATATTTGGACCTGTACGAGGCCTTCGTTGGAAACGGGATTTCTTCATATAATGCAAGACAGAAGAATTCTCAGTAACTTCCTTGTGTGTGTGTATTCAACTCACAGAGTTGAACCTTTCTTTAGAGAGAGTAGATTTGAAACTCTCTTTTTGTGGAAATTACATGTGGAGATTTCAAGCGATTTGAGGCCAATGACGGAAAAGGAAATATCTTCGTTTAAAAACTAGACAGAATCATTTTCAGAAACTAGTTTGTGATGTGTGCCTTCAGCAGACATCACAACGTTTAACGTTTCTTTTCACAGAGCAGTTTGGAAGCACTCTCTTTGTAAAGTCTGCAAGTGGATATTTGGACCTCTTTGAAGGCCTTCGTTGGAAACGGGATTTCTTCATAAAATGCTAGACAGAAGAATTCTCAGTAACTTCTTTGTGTGTGTGTATTCAACCCACAGAGCTGAACCTTCCTTTAGGCAGAGCAGATTTGCAACACTCGTTTTGTGGAATTTACATGTGGAGATTTCAATCGAATTGAGGTCAATGACAGAAAAGGAAATATCTTCGTTTAAAAACTAGACAGAATCATTCTCAGAAACTACTTTGTGATGTGTGCATCCACCTGACAGAGTTTAACCTTTCTTTTCATAGAGCAGTTCGAAAACACTCTGTTTGTAAAGTCTGCAACTGGATATTTGGACTTCTTTTAACCCTTGGTTGGAAACGGGATTTCTTTATATAATGCAAGACAGAAGAATTCTCAGTGACTTCTTTGTTTTGTGTGTATGCAGCTCACAGGGTTGAACCTTTCTTTAGACAGAGCAGGTTTGAAACTCTCTTTTTCTGGATTATGCAATTGCAGATTTCAAGCGATTTGAGGCCAATGGTTGAAAAGGAAATATCTTCGTATAAAAACTAGACGGAATCATTCTCTGAAACAACTTAATGATTTGTGCGTTCAGCTCACAGAGTTTAACCTTCCTTTTCATAGAGCAGTTAGGAAACACTCTGTTTGTGAAGTCTGGTAGCGGATATTTGGACCTCTTTGAGGCCTTCGTTGGAAACGGGATTCCTTCATATAATACTAGACAGAAGAATTCTCAGTAACTTCTTAGTGTTGTGTGTATTCAGCTCACAGAGTGGAACCTATCTTCAGAGAGAGCAGATTTGAAACTCTCTATTTGTGGAATTTGCAATTGGAGATTTCAAGCGATTTGAGGCCAATGGAAGAAAGGGAAATATCTTCGTTTAAAAACTAGACAGAATCATTCTCAGAAACTACTTTGTGATTTGTGCATCCACCTGACAGAGTTTAACCTTTCTTTTCATAGAGCAGTTTGAAAACACTCTGTTTGTAAAGTCTGCAAGTGGATATTTGGACCTGTACGAGGCCTTCGTTGGAAACGGGATTTCTTCATATAATGCAAGACAGAGGAATTCTCAGTAACTTCTTTGTGTTGTGTGTATGCAGCTCACAGAATTGAACCTTTCTTTAGACAGAGCAGATTTGAAACTCTCTTTTTGTGGATTTTGCAATTGGAGATTTCAAGCGATTTGAGGCCAAAGGTTGAAAAGGAAATATCTTCTTTTAAAAACTAGACGGAATCATTCTCTGAAACAACTTAATGATTTGTGCATTCAGCTCACAGAGTTTAACCTTCCTTTTCATACAGCAGTTAGGAAACACTCTGTTTGTAAAATCTGGAAGCGGACATTTGGACCTCTTTGAGGCCTTCGTTGGAAACGGGATTCCTTCATATAATGCTAGACAGAAGAATTCTCAGTAACTTCTTAGTGTTGTGTGTATTCAACTCAAAGAGTTGAGCATTTCTTTAGAGAGAGCAGATTTGAAACTCTCTTTTTGTGGATTTTGCAATTGGAGATTTCAAGCGATTTGAGGCCAGTGTTTGAAGAGGAAATACCTTCGTATAAAAACTAGATGGAATCATTCTCTGAAACAACTTAATGATTTGTGCGTTCAGCTCACAGAGTTTAACCTTCCTTTTCATAGAGCGGTTAGGAAACACTCTGTTTGTAAAGTCTGGAAGCGGATATTTGGACCTGTACGAGGCCTTCGTTGGAAACGGGATTTCTTCATATAATGCAAGACCAAAGAATTCTCAGTAACTTCCTTGTGTGTGTGTATTCAACTCACAGAGTTGAACCTTTCTTTAGAGAGAGTAGATTTGAAACTCTCTTTTTGTGGAAATTACATGTGGAGATTTCAAGCGATTTGAGGCCAATGACGGAAAAGGAAATATCTTCGTTTAAAAACTAGACAGAATCATTTTCAGAAACTAGTTTGTGATGTGTGCCTTCAGCAGACAGAGTTTAACGTTTCTTTTCACAGAGCAGTTTGGAAGCACTCTCTTTGTAAAGTCTGCAAGTGGATATTTGGACCTCTTTGAAGGCCTTCGTTGGAAACGGGATTTCTTCATAAAATGCTAGACAGAAGAATTCTCAGTAACTTCTTTGTGTGTGTGTATTCAACCCACAGAGCTGAACCTTCCTTTAGGCAGAGCAGATTTGCAACACTCGTTTTGTGGAATTTACATGTGGAGATTTCAAGCGAATTGAGGTCAATGACAGAAAAGGAAATATCTTCGTTTAAAAACTAGACAGAATCATTCTCAGAAACTATTTTGTGATGTGTACATCCACCTGACAGTGTTTAACCTTTCTTTTCATAGAGCAGTTCGAAAACACTCTGTTTGTAAAGTCTGCAACTGGATATTTGGACTTCTTTTAACCCTTCGTTGGAAACGGGATTTCTTTATATAATGCAAGACAGAAGAATTCTCAGTGACTTCTTTGTGTTGTGTGTATGCAGCTCACAGAGTTGAACCTTTCTTTAGACAGAGCAGGTTTGAAACTCTCTTTTTGTGGATTTTGCAATTGCAGATTTCAAGCGATTTGAGGCCAGTGTTTGAAAAGGAAATATCTTCGTATAAAAACTAGACGGAATCATTCTCTGAAACAACTTAATGATTTGTGCGTTCAGCTCACAGAGTTTAACCTTCCTTTTCATAGAGCAGTTAGGAAACAGTCTGTTTGTGAAGTCTGGTAGCGGATATTTGGACCTCTTTGAGGCCTTCGTTGGAAACGGGATTCCTTCATATAATACTAGACAGAAGAATTCTCAGTAACTTCTTAGTGTTGTGTGTATTCAGCTCACAGAGTGGAACCTATCTTCAGAGAGAGCAGATTTGAAACTCTCTTTTTGTGGAATTTGCAATTGGAGATTTCAAGCGATTTGAGGCCAATGGAAGAAAGGGAAATATCTCCGTTTAAAAACTAGACAGAATCATTCTCAGAAACTACTTTGTGATTTGTGCATCCACCTGACAGAGTTTAATCTTTCTTTTCATAGAGCAGTTTGAAAACACTCTGTTTGTAAAGTCTGCAAGTGGATATTTGGACCTGTACGAGGCCTTCGTTGGAAACGGGATTTCTTCATATAATGCAAGACAGAGGAATTCTCAGTAACTTCTTTGTGTTGTGTGTATGCAGCTCACAGAATTGAACCTTTCTTTAGACAGAGCAGATTTGAAACTCTCTTTTTGTGGATTTTGCAATTGGAGATTTCAAGCGATTTGAGGCCAAAGGTTGAAAAGGAAATATCTTCTTTTAAAAACTAGACGGAATCATTCTCTGAAACAACTTAATGATTTGTGCGTTCAGCTCACAGAGTTTAACCTTCCTTTTCATACAGCAGTTAGGAAACACTCTGTTTGTAAAATCTGGAAGCGGACATTTGGACCTCCTTGAGGACTTCGTTGGAAACGGGATTCCTTCATATAATGCTAGACAGAAGAATTCTCAGTAACTTCCTTGTGTGTGTGTATTCAACTCACTGAGTTGAACCTTTCTTTAGAGAGAGTAGATTTGAAACTCTCTTTTTGTGGAAATTACATGTGGAGATTTCAAGCGATTTGAGGCCAATGACGGAAAAGGAAATATCTTCGTTTAAAAACTAGACAGAATCATTTTCAGAAACTAGTTTGTGATGTGTGCCTTCAGCAGACATCACAACGTTTAACGTTTCTTTTCACAGAGCAGTTTGGAAGCACTCTCTTTGTAAAGTCTGCAAGTGGATATTTGGACCTCTTTGAAGGCCTTCGTTGGAAACGTGATTTCTTCATAAAATGCTAGACAGAAGAATTCTCAGTAACTTCTTTGTGTGTGTGTATTCAACCCACAGAGCTGAACCTTCCTTTAGGCAGAGCAGATTTGCAACACTCGTTTTGTGGAATTTACATGTGGAGATTTCAAGCGAATTGAGGTCAATGACAGAAAAGGAAATATCTTCGTTTAAAAACTAGACAGAATCATTCTCAGAAACTACTTTGTGATGTGTGCATCCACCTGACAGAGTTAAACCTTTCTTTTCATAGAGCAGTTCGAAAACACTCTGTTTGTAAAGTCTGCAACTGGATATTTGGACTTCTTTTAACCCTTCGTTGGAAACGGGATTTCTTTATATAATGCAAGACAGAAGAATTCTCAGTGACTTCTTTGTGTTGTGTGTATGCAGCTCACAGAGTTGAACCTTTCTTTAGACAGAGCAGGTTTGAAACTCTCTTTTTGTGGATTTTGCAATTGCAGATTTCAAGCGATTTGAGGCCAATGGTTGAAAAGGAAATATCTTCGTATAAAAACTAGACGGAATCATTCTCTGAAACAACTTAATGATTTGTGCGTTCAGCTCACAGATTTTAACCTTCCTTTTCATAGAGCAGTTAGGAAACAGTCTGTTTGTGAAGTCTGGTAGCGGATATTTGGACCTCTTTGAGGCCTTCGTTGGAAACGGGATTCCTTCATATAATACTAGACAGAAGAATTCTCAGTAACTTCTTAGTGTTGTGTGTATTCAGCTCACAGAGTGGAACCTATCTTCAGAGGGAGCAGATTTGAAACTCTCTTTTTGTGGAATTTGCAATTGGAGATTTCAAGCGATTTGAGGCCAATGGAAGAAAGGGAAATATCTCCGTTTAAAAACTAGACAGAATCATTCTCAGAAACTACTTTGTGATTTGTGCATCCACCTGACAGAGTTTAACCTTTCTTTTCATAGAGCAGTTTGAAAACACTCTGTTTGTAAAGTCTGCAAGTGGATATTTGGACCTCTATGAGGCCTTCGTTGGAAACGGGATTTCTTCATATAATGCAAGACAGAGGAATTCTCAGTAACTTCTTTGTGTTGTGTGTATGCAGCTCACAGAATTGAACCTTTCTTTAGACAGAGCAGATTTGAAACTCTCTTTTTGTGGATTTTGCAATTGGAGATTTCAAGCGATTTGAGGCCAAAGGTTGAAAAGGAAATATCTTCTTTTGAAAACTAGACGGAATCATTCTCTGAAACAACTTAATGATTTGTGCATTCAGCTCACAGAGTTTAAACTTCCTTTTCATACAGCAGTTAGGAAACACTCTGTTTGTAAAATCTGGAAGCGGACATTTGGACCTCTTTGAGGCCTTCGTTGGAAACGGGATTCCTTCATATAATGCTAGACAGAAGAATTCTCAGTAACTTCCTTGTGTGTGTGTATTCAACTCACAGAGTTGAACCTTTCTTTAGAGAGAGTAGATTTGAAACTCTCTTTTTGTGGAAATTACATGTGGAGATTTCAAGCGATTTGAGGCCAATGACGGAAAAGGAAATATCTTCGTTTAAAAACTAGACAGAATCATTTTCAGAAACTAGTTTGTGATGTGTGCCTTCAGCAGACAGAGTTTAACGTTTCTTTTCACAGAGCAGTTTGGAAGCACTCTCTTTGTAAAGTCTGTAAGTGGATATTTGGACCTCTTTGAAGGCCTTCGTTGGAAACGGGATTTCTTCATAAAATGCTAGACAGAAGAATTCTCAGTAACTTCTTTGTGTGTGTGTATTCAACCCACAGAGCTGAACCTTCCTTTAGGCAGAGCAGATTTGCAACACTCGTTTTGTGGAATTTACATGTGGAGATTTCAAGCGAATTGAGGTCAATGACAGAAAAGGAAATATCTTCGTTTAAAAACTAGACAGAATCATTCTCAGAAACTACTTTGTGATGTGTGCATCCACCTGACAGAGTTTAACCTTTCTTTTCATAGAGCAGTTCGAAAACACTCTGTTTGTAAAGTCTGCAACTGGATATTTGGACTTCTTTTAACCCTTCGTTGGAAACGGGATTTCTTTATATAATGCAAGACAGAAGAATTCTCAGTGACTTCTTTGTGTTGTGTGTATGCAGCTCACAGAGTTGAACCTTTCTTTAGACAGAGCAGGTTTGAAACTCTCTTTTTGTGGATTTTGCAATTGCAGATCTCAAGCGATTTGAGGCCAATGGTTGAAAAGGAAATATCTTCGTATAAAAACTAGACGGAATCATTCTCTGAAACAACTTAATGATTTGTGCGTTCAACTCACAGAGTTTAACCTTCCTTTTCATAGAGCAGTTAGGAAACACTCTGTTTGTGAAGTCTGGTAGCGGATATTTGGACCTCTTTGAGGCCTTCGTTGGAAACGGGATTCCTTCATATAATACTAGACAGAAGAATTCTCAGTAACTTCTTAGTGTTGTGTGTATTCAGCTCACAGAGTGGAACCTATCTTCAGAGAGAGCAGATTTGAAACTCTCTTTTTGTGGAATTTGCAATTGGAGATTTCAAGCGATTTGAGGCCAGTGTTTGAAGAGGAAATACCTTCGTATAAAAACTAGACGGAATCATTGTCTGAAACAACTTACTGATTTGTGCGTTCAGCTCACAGAGTTTAACCTTCCTTTTCATAGAGCGGTTAGGAAACACTCTGTTTGTAAAGTCTGGAAGCGGATATTTGGACCTGTACGAGGCCTTCGTTGGAAACGGGATTTCTTCATATAATGCAAGACAGAAGAATTCTCAGTAACTTCCTTGTGTGTGTGTATTCAACTCACAGAGTTGAACCTTTCTTTAGAGAGAGTAGATTTGAAACTCTCTTTTTGTGGAAATTACATGTGGAGATTTCAAGCGATTTGAGGCCAATGACGGAAAAGGAAATATCTTCGTTTAAAAACTAGACAGAATCATTTTCAGAAACTAGTTTGTGATGTGTGCCTTCAGCAGACATCACAACGTTTAACGTTTCTTTTCACAGAGCAGTTTGGAAGCACTCTCTTTGTAAAGTCTGCAAGTGGATATTTGGACCTCTTTGAAGGCCTTCGTTGGAAACGGGATTTCTTCATAAAATGCTAGACAGAAGAATTCTCAGTAACTTCTTTGTGTGTGTGTATTCAACCCACAGAGCTGAACCTTCCTTTAGGCAGAGCAGATTTGCAACACTCGTTTTGTGGAATTTACATGTGGAGATTTCAAGCGAATTGAGGTCAATGACAGAAAAGGAAATATCTTCGTTTAAAAACTAGACAGAATCATTCTCAGAAACTACTTTGTGATGTGTGCATCCACCTGACAGAGTTTAACCTTTCTTTTCATAGAGCAGTTCGAAAACACTCTGTTTGTAAAGTCTGCAACTGGATATTTGGACTTCTTTTAACCCTTGGTTGGAAACGGGATTTCTTTATATAATGCAAGACAGAAGAATTCTCAGTGACTTCTTTGTGTTGTGTGTATGCAGCTCACAGGGTTGAACCTTTCTTTAGACAGAGCAGGTTTGAAACTCTCTTTTTCTGGATTATGCAATTGCAGATTTCAAGCGATTTGAGGCCAATGGTTGAAAAGGAAATATCTTCGTATAAAAACTAGACGGAATCATTCTCTGAAACAACTTAATGATTTGTGCGTTCAGCTCACAGAGTTTAACCTTCCTTTTCATAGAGCAGTTAGGAAACACTCTGTTTGTGAAGTCTGGTAGCGGATATTTGGACCTCTTTGAGGCCTTCGTTGGAAACGGGATTCCTTCATATAATACTAGACAGAAGAATTCTCAGTAACTTCTTAGTGTTGTGTGTATTCAGCTCACAGAGTGGAACCTATCTTCAGAGAGAGCAGATTTGAAACTCTCTATTTGTGGAATTTGCAATTGGAGATTTCAAGCGATTTGAGGCCAATGGAAGAAAGGGAAATATCTTCGTTTAAAAACTAGACAGAATCATTCTCAGAAACTACTTTGTGATTTGTGCATCCACCTGACAGAGTTTAACCTTTCTTTTCATAGAGCAGTTTGAAAACACTCTGTTTGTAAAGTCTGCAAGTGGATATTTGGACCTGTACGAGGCCTTCGTTGGAAACGGGATTTCTTCATATAATGCAAGACAGAGGAATTCTCAGTAACTTCTTTGTGTTGTGTGTATGCAGCTCACAGAATTGAACCTTTCTTTAGACAGAGCAGATTTGAAACTCTCTTTTTGTGGATTTTGCAATTGGAGATTTCAAGCGATTTGAGGCCAAAGGTTGAAAAGGAAATATCTTCTTTTAAAAACTAGACGGAATCATTCTCTGAAACAACTTAATGATTTGTGCATTCAGCTCACAGAGTTTAACCTTCCTTTTCATACAGCAGTTAGGAAACACTCTGTTTGTAAAATCTGGAAGCGGACATTTGGACCTCTTTGAGGCCTTCGTTGGAAACGGGATTCCTTCATATAATGCTAGACAGAAGAATTCTCAGTAACTTCTTAGTGTTGTGTGTATTCAACTCAAAGAGTTGAGCATTTCTTTAGAGAGAGCAGATTTGAAACTCTCTTTTTGTGGATTTTGCAATTGGAGATTTCAAGCGATTTGAGGCCAGTGTTTGAAGAGGAAATACCTTCGTATAAAAACTAGACGGAATCATTCTCTGAAACAACTTAATGATTTGTGCGTTCAGCTCACAGAGTTTAACCTTCCTTTTCATAGAGCGGTTAGGAAACACTCTGTTTGTAAAGTCTGGAAGCGGATATTTGGACCTGTACGAGGCCTTCGTTGGAAACGGGATTTCTTCATATAATGCAAGACCAAAGAATTCTCAGTAACTTCCTTGTGTGTGTGTATTCAACTCACAGAGTTGAACCTTTCTTTAGAGAGAGTAGATTTGAAACTCTCTTTTTGTGGAAATTACATGTGGAGATTTCAAGCGATTTGAGGCCAATGACGGAAAAGGAAATATCTTCGTTTAAAAACTAGACAGAATCATTTTCAGAAACTAGTTTGTGATGTGTGCCTTCAGCAGACAGAGTTTAACGTTTCTTTTCACAGAGCAGTTTGGAAGCACTCTCTTTGTAAAGTCTGCAAGTGGATATTTGGACCTCTTTGAAGGCCTTCGTTGGAAACGGGATTTCTTCATAAAATGCTAGACAGAAGAATTCTCAGTAACTTCTTTGTGTGTGTGTATTCAACCCACAGAGCTGAACCTTCCTTTAGGCAGAGCAGATTTGCAACACTCGTTTTGTGGAATTTACATGTGGAGATTTCAAGCGAATTGAGGTCAATGACAGAAAAGGAAATATCTTCGTTTAAAAACTAGACAGAATCATTCTCAGAAACTATTTTGTGATGTGTACATCCACCTGACAGTGTTTAACCTTTCTTTTCATAGAGCAGTTCGAAAACACTCTGTTTGTAAAGTCTGCAACTGGATATTTGGACTTCTTTTAACCCTTGGTTGGAAACGGGATTTCTTTATATAATGCAAGACAGAAGAATTCTCAGTGACTTCTTTGTGTTGTGTGTATGCAGCTCACAGAGTTGAACCTTTCTTTAGACAGAGCAGGTTTGAAACTCTCTTTTTGTGGATTTTGCAATTGCAGATTTCAAGCGATTTGAGGCCAGTGTTTGAAAAGGAAATATCTTCGTATAAAAACTAGACGGAATCATTCTCTGAAACAACTTAATGATTTGTGCGTTCAGCTCACAGAGTTTAACCTTCCTTTTCATAGAGCAGTTAGGAAACAGTCTGTTTGTGAAGTCTGGTAGCGGATATTTGGACCTCTTTGAGGCCTTCGTTGGAAACGGGATTCCTTCATATAATACTAGACAGAAGAATTCTCAGTAACTTCTTAGTGTTGTGTGTATTCAGCTCACAGAGTGGAACCTATCTTCAGAGAGAGCAGATTTGAAACTCTCTTTTTGTGGAATTTGCAATTGGAGATTTCAAGCGATTTGAGGCCAATGGAAGAAAGGGAAATATCTCCGTTTAAAAACTAGACAGAATCATTCTCAGAAACTACTTTGTGATTTGTGCATCCACCTGACAGAGTTTAACCTTTCTTTTCATAGAGCAGTTTGAAAACACTCTGTTTGTAAAGTCTGCAAGTGGATATTTGGACCTGTACGAGGCCTTCGTTGGAAACGGGATTTCTTCATATAATGCAAGACAGAGGAGTTCTCAGTAACTTCTTTGTGTTGTGTGTATGCAGCTCACAGAATTGAACCTTTCTTTAGACAGAGCAGATTTGAAACTCTCTTTTTGTGGATTTTGCAATTGGAGATTTCAAGCGATTTGAGGCCAAAGGTTGAAAAGGAAATATCTTCTTTTAAAAACTAGACGGAATCATTCTCTGAAACAACTTAATGATTTGTGCGTTCAGCTCACAGAGTTTAACCTTCCTTTTCATACAGCAGTTAGGAAACACTCTGTTTGTAAAATCTGGAAGCGGACATTTGGACCTCCTTGAGGACTTCGTTGGAAACGGGATTCCTTCATATAATGCTAGACAGAAGAATTCTCAGTAACTTCCTTGTGTGTGTGTATTCAACTCACTGAGTTGAACCTTTCTTTAGAGAGAGTAGATTTGAAACTCTCTTTTTGTGGAAATTACATGTGGAGATTTCAAGCGATTTGAGGCCAATGACGGAAAAGGAAATATCTTCGTTTAAAAACTAGACAGAATCATTTTCAGAAACTAGTTTGTGATGTGTGCCTTCAGCAGACAGAGTTTAACGTTTCTTTTCACAGAGCAGTTTGGAAGCACTCTCTTTGTAAAGTCTGTAAGTGGATATTTGGACCTCTTTGAAGGCCTTCGTTGGAAACGGGATTTCTTCATAAAATGCTAGACAGAAGAATTCTCAGTAACTTCTTTGTGTGTGTGTATTCAACCCACAGAGCTGAACCTTCCTTTAGGCAGAGCAGATTTGCAACACTCGTTTTGTGGAATTTACATGTGGAGATTTCAAGCGAATTGAGGTCAATGACAGAAAAGGAAATATCTTCGTTTAAAAACTAGACAGAATCATTCTCAGAAACTACTTTGTGATGTGTGCATCCACCTGACAGAGTTTAACCTTTCTTTTCATAGAGCAGTTCGAAAACACTCTGTTTGTAAAGTCTGCAACTGGATATTTGGACTTCTTTTAACCCTTCGTTGGAAACGGGATTTCTTTATATAATGCAAGACAGAAGAATTCTCAGTGACTTCTTTGTGTTGTGTGTATGCAGCTCACAGAGTTGAACCTTTCTTTAGACAGAGCAGGTTTGAAACTCTCTTTTTGTGGATTTTGCAATTGCAGATCTCAAGCGATTTGAGGCCAATGGTTGAAAAGGAAATATCTTCGTATAAAAACTAGACGGAATCATTCTCTGAAACAACTTAATGATTTGTGCGTTCAACTCACAGAGTTTAACCTTCCTTTTCATAGAGCAGTTAGGAAACACTCTGTTTGTGAAGTCTGGTAGCGGATATTTGGACCTCTTTGAGGCCTTCGTTGGAAACGGGATTCCTTCATATAATACTAGACAGAAGAATTCTCAGTAACTTCTTAGTGTTGTGTGTATTCAGCTCACAGAGTGGAACCTATCTTCAGAGAGAGCAGATTTGAAACTCTCTTTTTGTGGAATTTGCAATTGGAGATTTCAAGCGATTTGAGGCCAGTGTTTGAAGAGGAAATACCTTCGTATAAAAACTAGACGGAATCATTGTCTGAAACAACTTACTGATTTGTGCGTTCAGCTCACAGAGTTTAACCTTCCTTTTCATAGAGCGGTTAGGAAACACTCTGTTTGTAAAGTCTGGAAGCGGATATTTGGACCTGTACGAGGCCTTCGTTGGAAACGGGATTTCTTCATATAATGCAAGACAGAAGAATTCTCAGTAACTTCCTTGTGTGTGTGTATTCAACTCACAGAGTTGAACCTTTCTTTAGAGAGAGTAGATTTGAAACTCTCTTTTTGTGGAAATTACATGTGGAGATTTCAAGCGATTTGAGGCCAATGACGGAAAAGGAAATATCTTCGTTTAAAAACTAGACAGAATCATTTTCAGAAACTAGTTTGTGATGTGTGCCTTCAGCAGACATCACAACGTTTAACGTTTCTTTTCACAGAGCAGTTTGGAAGCACTCTCTTTGTAAAGTCTGCAAGTGGATATTTGGACCTCTTTGAAGGCCTTCGTTGGAAACGGGATTTCTTCATAAAATGCTAGACAGAAGAATTCTCAGTAACTTCTTTGTGTGTGTGTATTCAACCCACAGAGCTGAACCTTCCTTTAGGCAGAGCAGATTTGCAACACTCGTTTTGTGGAATTTACATGTGGAGATTTCAATCGAACTGAGGTCAATGACAGAAAAGGAAATATCTTCGTTTAAAAACTAGACAGAATCATTCTCAGAAACTACTTTGTGATGTGTGCATCCACCTGACAGAGTTTAACCTTTCTTTTCATAGAGCAGTTCGAAAACACTCTGTTTGTAAAGTCTGCAACTGGATATTTGGACTTCTTTTAACCCTTGGTTGGAAACGGGATTTCTTTATATAATGCAAGACAGAAGAATTCTCAGTGACTTCTTTGTGTTGTGTGTATGCAGCTCACAGGGTTGAACCTTTCTTTAGACAGAGCAGGTTTGAAACTCTCTTTTTCTGGATTATGCAATTGCAGATTTCAAGCGATTTGAGGCCAATGGTTGAAAAGGAAATATCTTCGTATAAAAACTAGACGGAATCATTCTCTGAAACAACTTAATGATTTGTGCGTTCAGCTCACAGAGTTTAACCTTCCTTTTCATAGAGCAGTTAGGAAACACTCTGTTTGTGAAGTCTGGTAGCGGATATTTGGACCTCTTTGAGGCCTTCGTTGGAAACGGGATTCCTTCATATAATACTAGACAGAAGAATTCTCAGTAACTTCTTAGTGTTGTGTGTATTCAGCTCACAGAGTGGAACCTATCTTCAGAGAGAGCAGATTTGAAACTCTCTATTTGTGGAATTTGCAATTGGAGATTTCAAGCGATTTGAGGCCAATGGAAGAAAGGGAAATATGTTCGTTTAAAAACTAGACAGAATCATTCTCAGAAACTACTTTGTGATTTGTGCATCCACCTGACAGAGTTTAACCTTTCTTTTCATAGAGCAGTTTGAAAACACTCTGTTTGTAAAGTCTGCAAGTGGATATTTGGACCTGTACGAGGCCTTCGTTGGAAACGGGATTTCTTCATATAATGCAAGACAGAGGAATTCTCAGTAACTTCTTTGTGTTGTGTGTATGCAGCTCACAGAATTGAACCTTTCTTTAGACAGAGCAGATTTGAAACTCTCTTTTTGTGGATTTTGCAATTGGAGATTTCAAGCGATTTGAGGCCAAAGGTTGAAAAGGAAATATCTTCTTTTAAAAACTAGACGGAATCATTCTCTGAAACAACTTAATGATTTGTGCATTCAGCTCACAGAGTTTAACCTTCCTTTTCATACAGCAGTTAGGAAACACTCTGTTTGTAAAATCTGGAAGCGGACATTTGGACCTCTTTGAGGCCTTCGTTGGAAACGGGATTCCTTCATATAATGCTAGACAGAAGAATTCTCAGTAACTTCTTAGTGTTGTGTGTATTCAACTCAAAGAGTTGAGCATTTCTTTAGAGAGAGCAGATTTGAAACTCTCTTTTTGTGGATTTCGCAATTGGAGATTTCAAGCGATTTGAGGCCAGTGTTTGAAGAGGAAATACCTTCGTATAAAAACTAGACGGAATCATTCTCTGAAACAACTTAATGATTTGTGCGTTCAGCTCACAGAGTTTAACCTTCCTTTTCATAGAGCGGTTAGGAAACACTCTGTTTGTAAAGTCTGGAAGCGGATATTTGGACCTGTACGAGGCCTTCGTTGGAAACGGGATTTCTTCATATAATGCAAGACCAAAGAATTCTCAGTAACTTCCTTGTGTGTGTGTATTCAACTCACTGAGTTGAACCTTTCTTTAGAGAGAGTAGATTTGAAACTCTCTTTTTGTGGAAATTACATGTGGAGATTTCAAGCGATTTGAGGCCAATGACGGAAAAGGAAATATCTTCGTTTAAAAACTAGACAGAATCATTTTCAGAAACTAGTTTGTGATGTGTGCCTTCAGCAGACAGAGTTTAACGTTTCTTTTCACAGAGCAGTTTGGAAGCACTCTCTTTGTAAAGTCTGCAAGTGGATATTTGGACCTCTTTGAAGGCCTTCGTTGGAAACGGGATTTCTTCATAAAATGCTAGACAGAAGAATTCTCAGTAACTTCTTTGTGTGTGTGTATTCAACCCACAGAGCTGAACCTTCCTTTAGGCAGAGCAGATTTGCAACACTCGTTTTGTGGAATTTACATGTGGAGATTTCAAGCGAATTGAGGTCAATGACAGAAAAGGAAATATCTTCGTTTAAAAACTAGACAGAATCATTCTCAGAAACTATTTTGTGATGTGTACATCCACCTGACAGTGTTTAACCTTTCTTTTCATAGAGCAGTTCGAAAACACTCTGTTTGTAAAGTCTGCAACTGGATATTTGGACTTCTTTTAACCCTTGGTTGGAAACGGGATTTCTTTATATAATGCAAGACAGAAGAATTCTCAGTGACTTCTTTGTGTTGTGTGTATGCAGCTCACAGAGTTGAACCTTTCTTTAGACAGAGCAGGTTTGAAACTCTCTTTTTGTGGATTTTGCAATTGCAGATTTCAAGCGATTTGAGGCCAGTGTTTGAAAAGGAAATATCTTCGTATAAAAACTAGACGGAATCATTCTCTGAAACAACTTAATGATTTGTGCGTTCAGCTCACAGAGTTTAACCTTCCTTTTCATAGAGCAGTTAGGAAACAGTCTGTTTGTGAAGTCTGGTAGCGGATATTTGGACCTCTTTGAGGCCTTCGTTGGAAACGGGATTCCTTCATATAATACTAGACAGAAGAATTCTCAGTAACTTCTTAGTGTTGTGTGTATTCAGCTCACAGAGTGGAACCTATCTTCAGAGAGAGCAGATTTGAAACTCTCTTTTTGTGGAATTTGCAATTGGAGATTTCAAGCGATTTGAGGCCAATGGAAGAAAGGGAAATATCTCCGTTTAAAAACTAGACAGAATCATTCTCAGAAACTACTTTGTGATTTGTGCATCCACCTGACAGAGTTTAACCTTTCTTTTCATAGAGCAGTTTGAAAACACTCTGTTTGTAAAGTCTGCAAGTGGATATTTGGACCTGTACGAGGCCTTCGTTGGAAACGGGATTTCTTCATATAATGCAAGACAGAGGAGTTCTCAGTAACTTCTTTGTGTTGTGTGTATGCAGCTCACAGAATTGAACCTTTCTTTAGACAGAGCAGATTTGAAACTCTCTTTTTGTGGATTTTGCAATTGGAGATTTCAAGCGATTTGAGGCCAAAGGTTGAAAAGGAAATATCTTCTTTTAAAAACTAGACGGAATCATTCTCTGAAACAACTTAATGATTTGTGCGTTCAGCTCACAGAGTTTAACCTTCCTTTTCATACAGCAGTTAGGAAACACTCTGTTTGTAAAATCTGGAAGCGGACATTTGGACCTCCTTGAGGACTTCGTTGGAAACGGGATTCCTTCATATAATGCTAGACAGAAGAATTCTCAGTAACTTCCTTGTGTGTGTGTATTCAACTCACTGAGTTGAACCTTTCTTTAGAGAGAGTAGATTTGAAACTCTCTTTTTGTGGAAATTACATGTGGAGATTTCAAGCGATTTGAGGCCAATGACGGAAAAGGAAATATCTTCGTTTAAAAACTAGACAGAATCATTTTCAGAAACTAGTTTGTGATGTGTGCCTTCAGCAGACAGAGTTTAACGTTTCTTTTCACAGAGCAGTTTGGAAGCACTCTCTTTGTAAAGTCTGTAAGTGGATATTTGGACCTCTTTGAAGGCCTTCGTTGGAAACGGGATTTCTTCATAAAATGCTAGACAGAAGAATTCTCAGTAACTTCTTTGTGTGTGTGTATTCAACCCACAGAGCTGAACCTTCCTTTAGGCAGAGCAGATTTGCAACACTCGTTTTGTGGAATTTACATGTGGAGATTTCAAGCGAATTGAGGTCAATGACAGAAAAGGAAATATCTTCGTTTAAAAACTAGACAGAATCATTCTCAGAAACTACTTTGTGATGTGTGCATCCACCTGACAGAGTTTAACCTTTCTTTTCATAGAGCAGTTCGAAAACACTCTGTTTGTAAGGTCTGCAACTGGATATTTGGACTTCTTTTAACCCTTCGTTGGAAACGGGATTTCTTTATATAATGCAAGACAGAAGAATTCTCAGTGACTTCTTTGTGTTGTGTGTATGCAGCTCACAGAGTTGAACCTTTCTTTAGACAGAGCAGGTTTGAAACTCTCTTTTTGTGGATTTTGCAATTGCAGATTTCAAGCGATTTGAGGCCAATGGTTGAAAAGGAAATATCTTCGTATAAAAACTAGACGGAATCATTCTCTGAAACAACTTAATGATTTGTGCGTTCAACTCACAGAGTTTAACCTTCCTTTTCATAGAGCAGTTAGGAAACACTCTGTTTGTGAAGTCTGGTAGCGGATATTTGGACCTCTTTGAGGCCTTCGTTGGAAACGGGATTCCTTCATATAATACTAGACAGAAGAATTCTCAGTAACTTCTTAGTGTTGTGTGTATTCAGCTCACAGAGTGGAACCTATCTTCAGAGAGAGCAGATTTGAAACTCTCTTTTTGTGGAATTTGCAATTGGAGATTTCAAGCGATTTGAGGCCAGTGTTTGAAGAGGAAATACCTTCGTATAAAAACTAGACGGAATCATTGTCTGAAACAACTTACTGATTTGTGCGTTCAGCTCACAGAGTTTAACCTTCCTTTTCATACAGCAGTTAGGAAACACTCTGTTTGTAAAGTCTGGAAGCGGATATTTGGACCTGTACGAGGCCTTCGTTGGAAACGGGATTTCTTCATATAATGCAAGACAGAAGAATTCTCAGTAACTTCCTTGTGTGTGTGTATTCAACTCACAGAGTTGAACCTTTCTTTAGAGAGAGTAGATTTGAAACTCTCTTTTTGTGGAAATTACATGTGGAGATTTCAAGCGATTTGAGGCCAATGACGGAAAAGGAAATATCTTCGTTTAAAAACTAGACAGAATCATTTTCAGAAACTAGTTTGTGATGTGTGCCTTCAGCAGACATCACAACGTTTAACGTTTCTTTTCACAGAGCAGTTTGGAAGCACTCTCTTTGTAAAGTCTGCAAGTGGATATTTGGACCTCTTTGAAGGCCTTCGTTGGAAACGGGATTTCTTCATAAAATGCTAGACAGAAGAATTCTCAGTAACTTCTTTGTGTGTGTGTATTCAACCCACAGAGCTGAACCTTCCTTTAGGCAGAGCAGATTTGCAACACTCGTTTTGTGGAATTTACATGTGGAGATTTCAATCGAATTGAGGTCAATGACAGAAAAGGAAATATCTTCGTTTAAAAACTAGACAGAATCATTCTCAGAAACTACTTTGTGATGTGTGCATCCACCTGACAGAGTTTAACCTTTCTTTTCATAGAGCAGTTCGAAAACACTCTGTTTGTAAAGTCTGCAACTGGATATTTGGACTTCTTTTAACCCTTGGTTGGAAACGGGATTTCTTTATATAATGCAAGACAGAAGAATTCTCAGTGACTTCTTTGTGTTGTGTGTATGCAGCTCACAGGGTTGAACCTTTCTTTAGACAGAGCAGGTTTGAAACTCTCTTTTTCTGGATTATGCAATTGCAGATTTCAAGCGATTTGAGGCCAATGGTTGAAAAGGAAATATCTTCGTATAAAAACTAGACGGAATCATTCTCTGAAACAACTTAATGATTTGTGCGTTCAGCTCACAGAGTTTAACCTTCCTTTTCATAGAGCAGTTAGGAAACACTCTGTTTGTGAAGTCTGGTAGCGGATATTTGGACCTCTTTGAGGCCTTCGTTGGAAACGGGATTCCTTCATATAATACTAGACAGAAGAATTCTCAGTAACTTCTTAGTGTTGTGTGTATTCAGCTCACAGAGTGGAACCTATCTTCAGAGAGAGCAGATTTGAAACTCTCTATTTGTGGAATTTGCAATTGGAGATTTCAAGCGATTTGAGGCCAATGGAAGAAAGGGAAATATCTTCGTTTAAAAACTAGACAGAATCATTCTCAGAAACTACTTTGTGATTTGTGCATCCACCTGACAGAGTTTAACCTTTCTTTTCATAGAGCAGTTTGAAAACACTCTGTTTGTAAAGTCTGCAAGTGGATATTTGGACCTGTACGAGGCCTTCGTTGGAAACGGGATTTCTTCATATAATGCAAGACAGAGGAATTCTCAGTAACTTCTTTGTGTTGTGTGTATGCAGCTCACAGAATTGAACCTTTCTTTAGACAGAGCAGATTTGAAACTCTCTTTTTGTGGATTTTGCAATTGGAGATTTCAAGCGATTTGAGGCCAAAGGTTGAAAAGGAAATATCTTCTTTTAAAAACTAGACGGAATCATTCTCTGAAACAACTTAATGATTTGTGCATTCAGCTCACAGAGTTTAACCTTCCTTTTCATACAGCAGTTAGGAAACACTCTGTTTGTAAAATCTGGAAGCGGACATTTGGACCTCTTTGAGGCCTTCGTTGGAAACGGGATTCCTTCATATAATGCTAGACAGAAGAATTCTCAGTAACTTCCTTGTGTGTGTGTATTCAACTCACAGAGTTGAACCTTTCTTTAGAGAGAGTAGATTTGAAACTCTCTTTTTGTGGAAATTACATGTGGAGATTTCAAGCGATTTGAGGCCAATGACGGAAAAGGAAATATCTTCGTTTAAAAACTAGACAGAATCATTTTCAGAAACTAGTTTGTGATGTGTGCCTTCAGCAGACAGAGTTTAACGTTTCTTTTCACAGAGCAGTTTGGAAGCACTCTCTTTGTAAAGTCTGCAAGTGGATATTTGGACCTCTTTGAAGGCCTTCGTTGGAAACGGGATTTCTTCATAAAATGCTAGACAGAAGAATTCTCAGTAACTTCTTTGTGTGTGTGTATTCAACCCACAGAGCTGAACCTTCCTTTAGGCAGAGCAGATTTGCAACACTCGTTTTGTGGAATTTACATGTGGAGATTTCAAGCGAATTGAGGTCAATGACAGAAAAGGAAATATCTTCGTTTAAAAACTAGCCAGAATCATTCTCAGAAACTACTTTGTGATGTGTGCATCCACCTGACAGAGTTTAACCTTTCTTTTCATAGAGCAGTTCGAAAACACTCTGTTTGTAAAGTCTGCAACTGGATATTTGGACTTCTTTTAACCCTTCGTTGGAAACGGGATTTCTTTATATAATGCAAGACAGAAGAATTCTCAGTGACTTCTTTGTGTTGTGTGTATGCAGCTCACAGAGTTGAACCTTTCTTTAGACAGAGCAGGTTTGAAACTCTCTTTTTGTGGATTTTGCAATTGCAGATTTCAAGCGATTTGAGGCCAGTGTTTGAAAAGGAAATATCTTCGTATAAAAACTAGACGGAATCATTCTCTGAAACAACTTAATGATTTGTGCGTTCAGCTCACAGAGTTTAACCTTCCTTTTCATAGAGCAGTTAGGAAACAGTCTGTTTGTGAAGTCTGGTAGCGGATATTTGGACCTCTTTGAGGCCTTCGTTGGAAACGGGATTCCTTCATATAATACTAGACAGAAGAATTCTCAGTAACTTCTTAGTGTTGTGTGTATTCAGCTCACAGAGTGGAACCTATCTTCAGAGAGAGCAGATTTGAAACTCTCTTTTTGTGGAATTTGCAATTGGAGATTTCAAGCGATTTGAGGCCAATGGAAGAAAGGGAAATATCTCCGTTTAAAAACTAGACAGAATCATTCTCAGAAACTACTTTGTGATTTGTGCATCCACCTGACAGAGTTTAACCTTTCTTTTCATAGAGCAGTTTGAAAACACTCTGTTTGTAAAGTCTGCAAGTGGATATTTGGACCTGTACGAGGCCTTCGTTGGAAACGGGATTTCTTCATATAATGCAAGACAGAGGAGTTCTCACTAACTTCTTTGTGTTGTGTGTATGCAGCTCACAGAATTGAACCTTTCTTTAGACAGAGCAGATTTGAAACTCTCTTTTTGTGGATTTTGCCATTGGAGATTTCAAGCGATTTGAGGCCAAAGGTTGAAAAGGAAATATCTTCTTTTAAAAACTAGACGGAATCATTCTCTGAAACAACTTAATGATTTGTGCGTTCAGCTCACAGAGTTTAACCTTCCTTTTCATACAGCAGTTAGGAAACACTCTGTTTGTAAAATCTGGAAGCGGACATTTGGACCTCCTTGAGGACTTCGTTGGAAACGGGATTCCTTCATATAATGCTAGACAGAAGAATTCTCAGTAACTTCCTTGTGTGTGTGTATTCAACTCACTGAGTTGAACCTTTCTTTAGAGAGAGTAGATTTGAAACTCTCTTTTTGTGGAAATTACATGTGGAGATTTCAAGCGATTTGAGGCCAATGACGGAAAAGGAAATATCTTCGTTTAAAAACTAGACAGAATCATTTTCAGAAACTAGTTTGTGATGTGTGCCTTCAGCAGACATCACAACGTTTAACGTTTCTTTTCACAGAGCAGTTTGGAAGCACTCTCTTTGTAAAGTCTGCAAGTGGATATTTGGACCTCTTTGAAGGCCTTCGTTGGAAACGTGATTTCTTCATAAAATGCTAGACAGAAGAATTCTCAGTAACTTCTTTGTGTGTGTGTATTCAACCCACAGAGCTGAACCTTCCTTTAGGCAGAGCAGATTTGCAACACTCGTTTTGTGGAATTTACATGTGGAGATTTCAAGCGAATTGAGGTCAATGACAGAAAAGGAAATATCTTCGTTTAAAAACTAGCCAGAATCATTCTCAGAAACTACTTTGTGATGTGTGCATCCACCTGACAGAGTTTAACCTTTCTTTTCATAGAGCAGTTCGAAAACACTCTGTTTGTAAAGTCTGCAACTGGATATTTGGACTTCTTTTAACCCTTGGTTGGAAACGGGATTTCTTTATATAATGCAAGACAGAAGAATTCTCAGTGACTTCTTTGTGTTGTGTGTATGCAGCTCACAGAGTTGAACCTTTCTTTAGACAGAGCAGGTTTGAAACTCTCTTTTTGTGGATTTTGCAATTGCAGATTTCAAGCGATTTGAGGCCAGTGTTTGAAAAGGAAATATCTTCGTATAAAAACTAGACGGAATCATTCTCTGAAACAACTTAATGATTTGTGCGTTCAGCTCACAGAGTTTAACCTTCCTTTTCATAGAGCAGTTAGGAAACACTCTGTTTGTGAAGTCTGGTAGCGGATATTTGGACCTCTTTGAGGCCTTCGTTGGAAACGGGATTCCTGCATATAATACTAGACAGAAGAATTCTCAGTAACTTCTTAGTGTTGTGTGTATTCAGCTCACAGAGTGGAACCTATCTTCAGAGAGAGCAGATTTGAAACTCTCTTTTTGTGGAATTTGCAATTGGAGATTTCAAGCGATTTGAGGCCAATGGAAGAAAGGGAAATATCTCCGTTTAAAAACTAGACAGAATCATTCTCAGAAACTACTTTGTGATTTGTGCATCCACCTGACAGAGTTTAACCTTTCTTTTCATAGAGCAGTTTGAAAACACTCTGTTTGTAAAGTCTGCAAGTGGATATTTGGACCTGTACGAGGCCTTCGTTGGAAACGGGATTTCTTCATATAATGCAAGACAGAGGAGTTCTCAGTAACTTCTTTGTGTTGTGTGTATGCAGCTCACAGAATTGAACCTTTCTTTAGACAGAGCAGATTTGAAACTCTCTTTTTGTGGATTTTGCAATTGGAGATTTCAAGCGATTTGAGGCCAAAGGTTGAAAAGGAAATATCTTCTTTTAAAAACTAGACGGAATCATTCTCTGAAACAACTTAATGATTTGTGCGTTCAGCTCACAGAGTTTAACCTTCCTTTTTATACAGCAGTTAGGAAACACTCTGTTTGTAAAATCTGGAAGCGGACATTTGGACCTCCTTGAGGACTTCGTTGGAAAAGGGATTCCTTCATATAATGCTAGACAGAAGAATTCTCAGTAACTTCCTTGTGTGTGTGTATTCAACTCACTGAGTTGAACCTTTCTTTAGAGAGAGTAGATTTGAAACTCTCTTTTTGTGGAAATTACATGTGGAGATTTCAAGCGATTTGAGGCCAATGACGGAAAAGGAAATATCTTCGTTTAAAAACTAGACAGAATCATTTTCAGAAACTAGTTTGTGATGTGTGCCTTCAGCAGACATCACAACGTTTAACGTTTCTTTTCACAGAGCAGTTTGGAAGCACTCTCTTTGTAAAGTCTGCAAGTGGATATTTGGACCTCTTTGAAGGCCTTCGTTGGAAACGTGATTTCTTCATAAAATGCTAGACAGAAGAATTCTCAGTAACTTCTTTGTGTGTGTGTATTCAACCCACAGAGCTGAACCTTCCTTTAGGCAGAGCAGATTTGCAACACTCGTTTTGTGGAATTTACATGTGGAGATTTCAAGCGAATTGAGGTCAATGACAGAAAAGGAAATATCTTCGTTTAAAAACTAGACAGAATCATTCTCAGAAACTACTTTGTGATGTGTGCATCCACCTGACAGAGTTTAACCTTTCTTTTCATAGAGCAGTTCGAAAACACTCTGTTTGTAAAGTCTGCAACTGGATATTTGGACTTCTTTTAACCCTTGGTTGGAAACGGGGTTTCTTTATATAATGCAAGACAGAAGAATTCTCAGTGACTTCTTTGTGTTGTGTGTATGCAGCTCACAGAGTTGAACCTTTCTTTAGACAGAGCAGGTTTGAAACTCTCTTTTTCTGGATTTTGCAATTGCAGATTTCAAGCGATTTGAGGCCAATGGTTGAAAAGGAAATATCTTCGTATAAAAACTAGACGGAATCATTCTCTGAAACAACTTAATGATTTGTGCGTTCAGCTCACAGAGTTTAACCTTCCTTTTCATAGAGCAGTTAGGAAACAGTCTGTTTGTGAAGTCTGGTAGCGGATATTTGGACCTCTTTGAGGCCTTCGTTGGAAACGGGATTCCTTCATATAATACTAGACAGAAGAATTCTCAGTAACTTCTTAGTGTTGTGTGTATTCAGCTCACAGAGTGGAACCTATCTTCAGAGAGAGCAGATTTGAAACTCTCTATTTGTGGAATTTGCAATTGGAGATTTCAAGCGATTTGAGGCCAATGGAAGAAAGGGAAATATCTCCGTTTAAAAACTAGACAGAATCATTCTCAGAAACTACTTTGTCATTTGTGCATCCACCTGACAGAGTTTAACCTTTCTTTTCATAGAGCAGTTTGAAAACACTCTGTTTGTGAAGTCTGCAAGTGGATATTTGGACCTGTACGAGGCCTTCGTTGGAAACGGGATTTCTTCATATAATGCAAGACAGAGGAATTCTCAGTAACTTCTTTGTGTTGTGTGTATGCAGCTCACAGAATTGAAACTTTCTTTAGACAGAGCAGATTTGAAACTCTCTTTTTGTGGATTTTGCAATTGGAGATTTCAAGCGATTTGAGGCCAAAGGTTGAAAAGGAAATATCTTCTTTTAAAAACTAGACGGAATCATTCTCTGAAACAACTTAATGATTTGTGCATTCAGCTCACAGAGTTTAACCTTCCTTTTCATACAGCAGTTAGGAAACACTCTGTTTGTAAAATCTGGAAGCGGACATTTGGACCTCTTTGAGGCCTTCGTTGGAAACGGGATTCCTTCATATAATGCTAGACAGAAGAATTCTCAGTAACTTCTTAGTGTTGTGTGTATTCAACTCAAAGAGTGGAGCATTTCTTTAGAGAGAGCAGATTTGAAACTCTCTTTTTGTGGATTTTGCAATTGGAGATTTCAAGCGATTTGAGGCCAGTGTTTGAAGAGGAAATACCTTCGTATAAAAACTAGACGGAATCATTCTCTGAAACAACTTAATGATTTGTGCGTTCAGCTCACAGAGTTTAACCTTCCTTTTCATAGAGCGGTTAGGAAACACTCTGTTTGTAAAGTCTGGAAGCGGATATTTGGACCTGTACGAGGCCTTCGTTGGAAACGGGATTTCTTCATATAATGCAAGACCAAAGAATTCTCAGTAACTTCCTTGTGTGTGTGTATTCAACTCACAGAGTTGAACCTTTCTTTAGAGAGAGTAGATTTGAAACTCTCTTTTTGTGGAAATTACATGTGGAGATTTCAAGCGATTTGAGGCCAATGACGGAAAAGGAAATATCTTCGTTTAAAAACTAGACAGAATCATTTTCAGAAACTAGTTTGTGATGTGTGCCTTCAGCAGACAGAGTTTAACGTTTCTTTTCACAGAGCAGTTTGGAAGCACTCTCTTTGTAAAGTCTGCAAGTGGATATTTGGACCTCTTTGAAGGCCTTCGTTGGAAACGGGATTTCTTCATAAAATGCTAGACAGAAGAATTCTCAGTAACTTCTTTGTGTGTGTGTATTCAACCCACAGAGCTGAACCTTCCTTTAGGCAGAGCAGATTTGCAACACTCGTTTTGTGGAATTTACATGTGGAGATTTCAAGCGAATTGAGGTCAATGACAGAAAAGGAAATATCTTCGTTTAAAAACTAGACAGAATCATTCTCAGAAACTATTTTGTGATGTGTACATCCACCTGACAGTGTTTAACCTTTCTTTTCATAGAGCAGTTCGAAAACACTCTGTTTGTAAAGTCTGCAACTGGATATTTGGACTTCTTTTAACCCTTGGTTGGAAACGGGATTTCTTTATATAATGCAAGACAGAAGAATTCTCAGTGACTTCTTTGTGTTGTGTGTATGCAGCTCACAGAGTTGAACCTTTCTTTAGACAGAGCAGGTTTGAAACTCTCTTTTTGTGGATTTTGCAATTGCAGATTTCAAGCGATTTGAGGCCAGTGTTTGAAAAGGAAATATCTTCGTATAAAAACTAGACGGAATCATTCTCTGAAACAACTTAATGATTTGTGCGTTCAGCTCACAGAGTTTAACCTTCCTTTTCATAGAGCAGTTAGGAAACAGTCTGTTTGTGAAGTCTGGTAGCGGATATTTGGACCTCTTTGAGGCCTTCGTTGGAAACGGGATTCCTTCATATAATACTAGACAGAAGAATTCTCAGTAACTTCTTAGTGTTGTGTGTATTCAGCTCACAGAGTGGAACCTATCTTCAGAGAGAGCAGATTTGAAACTCTCTTTTTGTGGAATTTGCAATTGGAGATTTCAAGCGATTTGAGGCCAATGGAAGAAAGGGAAATATCTCCGTTTAAAAACTAGACAGAATCATTCTCAGAAACTACTTTGTGATTTGTGCATCCACCTGACAGAGTTTAACCTTTCTTTTCATAGAGCAGTTTGAAAACACTCTGTTTGTAAAGTCTGCAAGTGGATATTTGGACCTGTACGAGGCCTTCGTTGGAAACGGGATTTCTTCATATAATGCAAGACAGAGGAGTTCTCAGTAACTTCTTTGTGTTGTGTGTATGCAGCTCACAGAATTGAACCTTTCTTTAGACAGAGCAGATTTGAAACTCTCTTTTTGTGGATTTTGCAATTGGAGATTTCAAGCGATTTGAGGCCAAAGGTTGAAAAGGAAATATCTTCTTTTAAAAACTAGACGGAATCATTCTCTGAAACAACTTAATGATTTGTGCGTTCAGCTCACAGAGTTTAACCTTCCTTTTCATACAGCAGTTAGGAAACACTCTGTTTGTAAAATCTGGAAGCGGACATTTGGACCTCCTTGAGGACTTCGTTGGAAACGGGATTCCTTCATATAATGCTAGACAGAAGAATTCTCAGTAACTTCCTTGTGTGTGTGTATTCAACTCACTGAGTTGAACCTTTCTTTAGAGAGAGTAGATTTGAAACTCTCTTTTTGTGGAAATTACATGTGGAGATTTCAAGCGATTTGAGGCCAATGACGGAAAAGGAAATATCTTCGTTTAAAAACTAGACAGAATCATTTTCAGAAACTAGTTTGTGATGTGTGCCTTCAGCAGACAGAGTTTAACGTTTCTTTTCACAGAGCAGTTTGGAAGCACTCTCTTTGTAAAGTCTGTAAGTGGATATTTGGACCTCTTTGAAGGCCTTCGTTGGAAACGGGATTTCTTCATAAAATGCTAGACAGAAGAATTCTCAGTAACTTCTTTGTGTGTGTGTATTCAACCCACAGAGCTGAACCTTCCTTTAGGCAGAGCAGATTTGCAACACTCGTTTTGTGGAATTTACATGTGGAGATTTCAAGCGAATTGAGGTCAATGACAGAAAAGGAAATATCTTCGTTTAAAAACTAGACAGAATCATTCTCAGAAACTACTTTGTGATGTGTGCATCCACCTGACAGAGTTTAACCTTTCTTTTCATAGAGCAGTTCGAAAACACTCTGTTTGTAAGGTCTGCAACTGGATATTTGGACTTCTTTTAACCCTTCGTTGGAAACGGGATTTCTTTATATAATGCAAGACAGAAGAATTCTCAGTGACTTCTTTGTGTTGTGTGTATGCAGCTCACAGAGTTGAACCTTTCTTTAGACAGAGCAGGTTTGAAACTCTCTTTTTGTGGATTTTGCAATTGCAGATCTCAAGCGATTTGAGGCCAATGGTTGAAAAGGAAATATCTTCGTATAAAAACTAGACGGAATCATTCTCTGAAACAACTTAATGATTTGTGCGTTCAACTCACAGAGTTTAACCTTCCTTTTCATAGAGCAGTTAGGAAACACTCTGTTTGTGAAGTCTGGTAGCGGATATTTGGACCTCTTTGAGGCCTTCGTTGGAAACGGGATTCCTTCATATAATACTAGACAGAAGAATTCTCAGTAACTTCTTAGTGTTGTGTGTATTCAGCTCACAGAGTGGAACCTATCTTCAGAGAGAGCAGATTTGAAACTCTCTTTTTGTGGAATTTGCAATTGGAGATTTCAAGCGATTTGAGGCCAGTGTTTGAAGAGGAAATACCTTCGTATAAAAACTAGACGGAATCATTGTCTGAAACAACTTACTGATTTGTGCGTTCAGCTCACAGAGTTTAACCTTCCTTTTCATACAGCAGTTAGGAAACACTCTGTTTGTAAAGTCTGGAAGCGGATATTTGGACCTGTACGAGGCCTTCGTTGGAAACGGGATTTCTTCATATAATGCAAGACAGAAGAATTCTCAGTAACTTCCTTGTGTGTGTGTATTCAACTCACAGAGTTGAACCTTTCTTTAGAGAGAGTAGATTTGAAACTCTCTTTTTGTGGAAATTACATGTGGAGATTTCAAGCGATTTGAGGCCAATGACGGAAAAGGAAATATCTTCGTTTAAAAACTAGACAGAATCATTTTCAGAAACTAGTTTGTGATGTGTGCCTTCAGCAGACATCACAACGTTTAACGTTTCTTTTCACAGAGCAGTTTGGAAGCACTCTCTTTGTAAAGTCTGCAAGTGGATATTTGGACCTCTTTGAAGGCCTTCGTTGGAAACGGGATTTCTTCATAAAATGCTAGACAGAAGAATTCTCAGTAACTTCTTTGTGTGTGTGTATTCAACCCACAGAGCTGAACCTTCCTTTAGGCAGAGCAGATTTGCAACACTCGTTTTGTGGAATTTACATGTGGAGATTTCAATCGAATTGAGGTCAATGACAGAAAAGGAAATATCTTCGTTTAAAAACTAGACAGAATCATTCTCAGAAACTACTTTGTGATGTGTGCATCCACCTGACAGAGTTTAACCTTTCTTTTCATAGAGCAGTTCGAAAACACTCTGTTTGTAAAGTCTGCAACTGGATATTTGGACTTCTTTTAACCCTTGGTTGGAAACGGGATTTCTTTATATAATGCAAGACAGAAGAATTCTCAGTGACTTCTTTGTGTTGTGTGTATGCAGCTCACAGGGTTGAACCTTTCTTTAGACAGAGCAGGTTTGAAACTCTCTTTTTCTGGATTATGCAATTGCAGATTTCAAGCGATTTGAGGCCAATGGTTGAAAAGGAAATATCTTCGTATAAAAACTAGACGGAATCATTCTCTGAAACAACTTAATGATTTGTGCGTTCAGCTCACAGAGTTTAACCTTCCTTTTCATAGAGCAGTTAGGAAACACTCTGTTTGTGAAGTCTGGTAGCGGATATTTGGACCTCTTTGAGGCCTTCGTTGGAAACGGGATTCCTTCATATAATACTAGACAGAAGAATTCTCAGTAACTTCTTAGTGTTGTGTGTATTCAGCTCACAGAGTGGAACCTATCTTCAGAGAGAGCAGATTTGAAACTCTCTATTTGTGGAATTTGCAATTGGAGATTTCAAGCGATTTGAGGCCAATGGAAGAAAGGGAAATATCTTCGTTTAAAAACTAGACAGAATCATTCTCAGAAACTACTTTGTGATTTGTGCATCCACCTGACAGAGTTTAACCTTTCTTTTCATAGAGCAGTTTGAAAACACTCTGTTTGTAAAGTCTGCAAGTGGATATTTGGACCTGTACGAGGCCTTCGTTGGAAACGGGATTTCTTCATATAATGCAAGACAGAGGAATTCTCAGTAACTTCTTTGTGTTGTGTGTATGCAGCTCACAGAATTGAACCTTTCTTTAGACAGAGCAGATTTGAAACTCTCTTTTTGTGGATTTTGCAATTGGAGATTTCAAGCGATTTGAGGCCAAAGGTTGAAAAGGAAATATCTTCTTTTAAAAACTAGACGGAATCATTCTCTGAAACAACTTAATGATTTGTGCATTCAGCTCACAGAGTTTAACCTTCCTTTTCATACAGCAGTTAGGAAACACTCTGTTTGTAAAATCTGGAAGCGGACATTTGGACCTCTTTGAGGCCTTCGTTGGAAACGGGATTCCTTCATATAATGCTAGACAGAAGAATTCTCAGTAACTTCCTTGTGTGTGTGTATTCAACTCACAGAGTTGAACCTTTCTTTAGAGAGAGTAGATTTGAAACTCTCTTTTTGTGGAAATTACATGTGGAGATTTCAAGCGATTTGAGGCCAATGACGGAAAAGGAAATATCTTCGTTTAAAAACTAGACAGAATCATTTTCAGAAACTAGTTTGTGATGTGTGCCTTCAGCAGACAGAGTTTAACGTTTCTTTTCACAGAGCAGTTTGGAAGCACTCTCTTTGTAAAGTCTGCAAGTGGATATTTGGACCTCTTTGAAGGCCTTCGTTGGAAACGGGATTTCTTCATAAAATGCTAGACAGAAGAATTCTCAGTAACTTCTTTGTGTGTGTGTATTCAACCCACAGAGCTGAACCTTCCTTTAGGCAGAGCAGATTTGCAACACTCGTTTTGTGGAATTTACATGTGGAGATTTCAAGCGAATTGAGGTCAATGACAGAAAAGGAAATATCTTCGTTTAAAAACTAGCCAGAATCATTCTCAGAAACTACTTTGTGATGTGTGCATCCACCTGACAGAGTTTAACCTTTCTTTTCATAGAGCAGTTCGAAAACACTCTGTTTGTAAAGTCTGCAACTGGATATTTGGACTTCTTTTAACCCTTCGTTGGAAACGGGATTTCTTTATATAATGCAAGACAGAAGAATTCTCAGTGACTTCTTTGTGTTGTGTGTATGCAGCTCACAGAGTTGAACCTTTCTTTAGACAGAGCAGGTTTGAAACTCTCTTTTTGTGGATTTTGCAATTGCAGATTTCAAGCGATTTGAGGCCAGTGTTTGAAAAGGAAATATCTTCGTATAAAAACTAGACGGAATCATTCTCTGAAACAACTTAATGATTTGTGCGTTCAGCTCACAGAGTTTAACCTTCCTTTTCATAGAGCAGTTAGGAAACAGTCTGTTTGTGAAGTCTGGTAGCGGATATTTGGACCTCTTTGAGGCCTTCGTTGGAAACGGGATTCCTTCATATAATACTAGACAGAAGAATTCTCAGTAACTTCTTAGTGTTGTGTGTATTCAGCTCACAGAGTGGAACCTATCTTCAGAGAGAGCAGATTTGAAACTCTCTTTTTGTGGAATTTGCAATTGGAGATTTCAAGCGATTTGAGGCCAATGGAAGAAAGGGAAATATCTCCGTTTAAAAACTAGACAGAATCATTCTCAGAAACTACTTTGTGATTTGTGCATCCACCTGACAGAGTTTAACCTTTCTTTTCATAGAGCAGTTTGAAAACACTCTGTTTGTAAAGTCTGCAAGTGGATATTTGGACCTGTACGAGGCCTTCGTTGGAAACGGGATTTCTTCATATAATGCAAGACAGAGGAGTTCTCACTAACTTCTTTGTGTTGTGTGTATGCAGCTCACAGAATTGAACCTTTCTTTAGACAGAGCAGATTTGAAACTCTCTTTTTGTGGATTTTGCCATTGGAGATTTCAAGCGATTTGAGGCCAAAGGTTGAAAAGGAAATATCTTCTTTTAAAAACTAGACGGAATCATTCTCTGAAACAACTTAATGATTTGTGCGTTCAGCTCACAGAGTTTAACCTTCCTTTTCATACAGCAGTTAGGAAACACTCTGTTTGTAAAATCTGGAAGCGGACATTTGGACCTCCTTGAGGACTTCGTTGGAAACGGGATTCCTTCATATAATGCTAGACAGAAGAATTCTCAGTAACTTCCTTGTGTGTGTGTATTCAACTCACTGAGTTGAACCTTTCTTTAGAGAGAGTAGATTTGAAACTCTCTTTTTGTGGAAATTACATGTGGAGATTTCAAGCGATTTGAGGCCAATGACGGAAAAGGAAATATCTTCGTTTAAAAACTAGACAGAATCATTTTCAGAAACTAGTTTGTGATGTGTGCCTTCAGCAGACATCACAACGTTTAACGTTTCTTTTCACAGAGCAGTTTGGAAGCACTCTCTTTGTAAAGTCTGCAAGTGGATATTTGGACCTCTTTGAAGGCCTTCGTTGGAAACGTGATTTCTTCATAAAATGCTAGACAGAAGAATTCTCAGTAACTTCTTTGTGTGTGTGTATTCAACCCACAGAGCTGAACCTTCCTTTAGGCAGAGCAGATTTGCAACACTCGTTTTGTGGAATTTACATGTGGAGATTTCAAGCGAATTGAGGTCAATGACAGAAAAGGAAATATCTTCGTTTAAAAACTAGCCAGAATCATTCTCAGAAACTACTTTGTGATGTGTGCATCCACCTGACAGAGTTTAACCTTTCTTTTCATAGAGCAGTTCGAAAACACTCTGTTTGTAAAGTCTGCAACTGGATATTTGGACTTCTTTTAACCCTTGGTTGGAAACGGGATTTCTTTATATAATGCAAGACAGAAGAATTCTCAGTGACTTCTTTGTGTTGTGTGTATGCAGCTCACAGAGTTGAACCTTTCTTTAGACAGAGCAGGTTTGAAACTCTCTTTTTGTGGATTTTGCAATTGCAGATTTCAAGCGATTTGAGGCCAGTGTTTGAAAAGGAAATATCTTCGTATAAAAACTAGACGGAATCATTCTCTGAAACAACTTAATGATTTGTGCGTTCAGCTCACAGAGTTTAACCTTCCTTTTCATAGAGCAGTTAGGAAACACTCTGTTTGTGAAGTCTGGTAGCGGATATTTGGACCTCTTTGAGGCCTTCGTTGGAAACGGGATTCCTGCATATAATACTAGACAGAAGAATTCTCAGTAACTTCTTAGTGTTGTGTGTATTCAGCTCACAGAGTGGAACCTATCTTCAGAGAGAGCAGATTTGAAACTCTCTTTTTGTGGAATTTGCAATTGGAGATTTCAAGCGATTTGAGGCCAATGGAAGAAAGGGAAATATCTCCGTTTAAAAACTAGACAGAATCATTCTCAGAAACTACTTTGTGATTTGTGCATCCACCTGACAGAGTTTAACCTTTCTTTTCATAGAGCAGTTTGAAAACACTCTGTTTGTAAAGTCTGCAAGTGGATATTTGGACCTGTACGAGGCCTTCGTTGGAAACGGGATTTCTTCATATAATGCAAGACAGAGGAGTTCTCAGTAACTTCTTTGTGTTGTGTGTATGCAGCTCACAGAATTGAACCTTTCTTTAGACAGAGCAGATTTGAAACTCTCTTTTTGTGGATTTTGCAATTGGAGATTTCAAGCGATTTGAGGCCAAAGGTTGAAAAGGAAATATCTTCTTTTAAAAACTAGACGGAATCATTCTCTGAAACAACTTAATGATTTGTGCGTTCAGCTCACAGAGTTTAACCTTCCTTTTTATACAGCAGTTAGGAAACACTCTGTTTGTAAAATCTGGAAGCGGACATTTGGACCTCCTTGAGGACTTCGTTGGAAAAGGGATTCCTTCATATAATGCTAGACAGAAGAATTCTCAGTAACTTCCTTGTGTGTGTGTATTCAACTCACTGAGTTGAACCTTTCTTTAGAGAGAGTAGATTTGAAACTCTCTTTTTGTGGAAATTACATGTGGAGATTTCAAGCGATTTGAGGCCAATGACGGAAAAGGAAATATCTTCGTTTAAAAACTAGACAGAATCATTTTCAGAAACTAGTTTGTGATGTGTGCCTTCAGCAGACATCACAACGTTTAACGTTTCTTTTCACAGAGCAGTTTGGAAGCACTCTCTTTGTAAAGTCTGCAAGTGGATATTTGGACCTCTTTGAAGGCCTTCGTTGGAAACGTGATTTCTTCATAAAATGCTAGACAGAAGAATTCTCAGTAACTTCTTTGTGTGTGTGTATTCAACCCACAGAGCTGAACCTTCCTTTAGGCAGAGCAGATTTGCAACACTCGTTTTGTGGAATTTACATGTGGAGATTTCAAGCGAATTGAGGTCAATGACAGAAAAGGAAATATCTTCGTTTAAAAACTAGACAGAATCATTCTCAGAAACTACTTTGTGATGTGTGCATCCACCTGACAGAGTTTAACCTTTCTTTTCATAGAGCAGTTCGAAAACACTCTGTTTGTAAAGTCTGCAACTGGATATTTGGACTTCTTTTAACCCTTGGTTGGAAACGGGGTTTCTTTATATAATGCAAGACAGAAGAATTCTCAGTGACTTCTTTGTGTTGTGTGTATGCAGCTCACAGAGTTGAACCTTTCTTTAGACAGAGCAGGTTTGAAACTCTCTTTTTCTGGATTTTGCAATTGCAGATTTCAAGCGATTTGAGGCCAATGGTTGAAAAGGAAATATCTTCGTATAAAAACTAGACGGAATCATTCTCTGAAACAACTTAATGATTTGTGCGTTCAGCTCACAGAGTTTAACCTTCCTTTTCATAGAGCAGTTAGGAAACAGTCTGTTTGTGAAGTCTGGTAGCGGATATTTGGACCTCTTTGAGGCCTTCGTTGGAAACGGGATTCCTTCATATAATACTAGACAGAAGAATTCTCAGTAACTTCTTAGTGTTGTGTGTATTCAGCTCACAGAGTGGAACCTATCTTCAGAGAGAGCAGATTTGAAACTCTCTATTTGTGGAATTTGCAATTGGAGATTTCAAGCGATTTGAGGCCAATGGAAGAAAGGGAAATATCTCCGTTTAAAAACTAGACAGAATCATTCTCAGAAACTACTTTGTCATTTGTGCATCCACCTGACAGAGTTTAACCTTTCTTTTCATAGAGCAGTTTGAAAACACTCTGTTTGTGAAGTCTGCAAGTGGATATTTGGACCTGTACGAGGCCTTCGTTGGAAACGGGATTTCTTCATATAATGCAAGACAGAGGAATTCTCAGTAACTTCTTTGTGTTGTGTGTATGCAGCTCACAGAATTGAAACTTTCTTTAGACAGAGCAGATTTGAAACTCTCTTTTTGTGGATTTTGCAATTGTAGATTTCAAGCGATTTGAGGCCAAAGGTTGAAAAGGAAATATCTTCTTTTAAAAACTAGACGGAATCATTCTCTGAAACAACTTAATGATTTGTGCATTCAGCTCACAGAGTTTAACCTTCCTTTTCATACAGCAGTTAGGAAACACTCTGTTTGTAACATCTGGAAGCGGACATTTGGACCTCTTTGAGGCCTTCGTTGGAAACGGGATTCCTTCATATAATGCTAGACAGAAGAATTCTCAGTAACTTCTTAGTGTTGTGTGTATTCAACTCAAAGAGTGGAGCATTTCTTTAGAGAGAGCAGATTTGAAACTCTCTTTTTGTGGATTTTGCAATTGGAGATTTCAAGCGATTTGAGGCTAGTGTTTGAAGAGGAAATACCTTCGTATAAAAACTAGACGGAATCATTCTCTGAAACAACTTAATGATTTGTGCGTTCAGCTCACAGAGTTTAACCTTCCTTTTCATAGAGCGGTTAGGAAACACTCTGTTTGTAAAGTCTGGAAGCGGATATTTGGACCTGTACGAGGCCTTCGTTGGAAACGGGATTTCTTCATATAATGCAAGACCAAAGAATTCTCAGTAACTTCCTTGTGTGTGTGTATTCAACTCACAGAGTTGAACCCTTCTTTAGAGAGAGTAGATTTGAAACTCTCTTTTTGTGGAAATTACATGTGGAGATTTCAAGCGATTTGAGGCCAATGACGGAAAAGGAAATATCTTCGTTTAAAAACTAGACAGAATCATTTTCAGAAACTAGTTTGTGATGTGTGCCTTCAGCAGACATCACAACGTTTAACGTTTCTTTTCACAGAGCAGTTTGGAAGCACTCTCTTTGTAAAGTCTGCAAGTGGATATTTGGACCTCTTTGAAGGCCTTCGTTGGAAACGGGATTTCTTCATAAAATGCTAGACAGAAGAATTCTCAGTAACTTCTTTGTGTGTGTGTATTCAACCCACAGAGCTGAACCTTCCTTTAGGCAGAGCAGATTTGCAACACTCGTTTTGTGGAATTTACATGTGGAGATTTCAAGCGAATTGAGGTCAATGACAGAAAAGGAAATATCTTCGTTTAAAAACTAGACAGAATCATTCTCAGAAACTACTTTGTGATGTGTGCATCCACCTGACAGAGTTTAACCTTTCTTTTCATAGAGCAGTTCGAAAACACTCTGTTTGTAAAGTCTGCAACTGGATATTTGGACTTCTTTTAACCCTTCGTTGGAAACGGGATTTCTTTATATAATGCAAGACAGAAGAATTCTCAGTGACTTCTTTGTGTTGTGTGTATGCAGCTCACAGAGTTGAACCTTTCTTTAGACAGAGCAGGTTTGAAACTCTCTTTTTGTGGATTTTGCAATTGCAGATTTCAAGCGATTTGAGGCCAATGGTTGAAAAGGAAATATCTTCGTATAAAAACTAGACGGAATCATTCTCTGAAACAACTTAATGATTTGTGCGTTCAGCTCACAGATTTTAACCTTCCTTTTCATAGAGCAGTTAGGAAACAGTCTGTTTGTGAAGTCTGGTAGCGGATATTTGGACCTCTTTGAGGCCTTCGTTGGAAACGGGATTCCTTCATATAATACTAGACAGAAGAATTCTCAGTAACTTCTTAGTGTTGTGTGTATTCAGCTCACAGAGTGGAACCTATCTTCAGAGAGAGCAGATTTGAAACTCTCTTTTTGTGGAATTTGCAATTGGAGATTTCAAGCGATTTGAGGCCAATGGAAGAAAGGGAAATATCTCCGTTTAAAAACTAGACAGAATCATTCTCAGAAACTACTTTGTGATTTGTGCATCCACCTGACAGAGTTTAACCTTTCTTTTCATAGAGCAGTTTGAAAACACTCTGTTTGTAAAGTCTGCAAGTGGATATTTGGACCTGTACGAGGCCTTCGTTGGAAACGGGATTTCTTCGTATAATGCAAGACAGAGGAATTCTCAGTAACTTCTTTGTGTTGTGTGTATGCAGCTCACAGAATTGAACCTTTCTTTAGACAGAGCAGATTTGAAACTCTCTTTTTGTGGATTTTGCAATTGGAGATTTCAAGCGATTTGAGGCCAAAGGTTGAAAAGGAAATATCTTCTTTTGAAAACTAGACGGAATCATTCTCTGAAACAACTTAATGATTTGTGCATTCAGCTCACAGAGTTTAAACTTCCTTTTCATACAGCAGTTAGGAAACACTCTGTTTGTAAAATCTGGAAGCGGACATTTGGACCTCTTTGAGGCCTTCGTTGGAAACGGGATTCCTTCATATAATGCTAGACAGAAGAATTCTCAGTAACTTCCTTGTGTGTGTGTATTCAACTCACAGAGTTGAACCTTTCTTTAGAGAGAGTAGATTTGAAACTCTCTTTTTGTGGAAATTACATGTGGAGATTTCAAGCGATTTGAGGCCAATGACGGAAAAGGAAATATCTTCGTTTAAAAACTAGACAGAATCATTTTCAGAAACTAGTTTGTGATGTGTGCCTTCAGCAGACAGAGTTTAACGTTTCTTTTCACAGAGCAGTTTGGAAGCACTCTCTTTGTAAAGTCTGCAAGTGGATATTTGGACCTCTTTGAAGGCCTTCGTTGGAAACGGGATTTCTTCATAAAATGCTAGACAGAAGAATTCTCAGTAACTTCTTTGTGTGTGTGTATTCAACCCACAGAGCTGAACCTTCCTTTAGGCAGAGCAGATTTGCAACACTCGTTTTGTGGAATTTACATGTGGAGATTTCAAGCGAATTGAGGTCAATGACAGAAAAGGAAATATCTTCGTTTAAAAACTAGCCAGAATCATTCTCAGAAACTACTTTGTGATGTGTGCATCCACCTGACAGAGTTTAACCTTTCTTTTCATAGAGCAGTTCGAAAACACTCTGTTTGTAAAGTCTGCAACTGGATATTTGGACTTCTTTTAACCCTTCGTTGGAAACGGGATTTCTTTATATAATGCAAGACAGAAGAATTCTCAGTGACTTCTTTGTGTTGTGTGTATGCAGCTCACAGAGTTGAACCTTTCTTTAGACAGAGCAGGTTTGAAACTCTCTTTTTGTGGATTTTGCAATTGCAGATTTCAAGCGATTTGAGGCCAATGGTTGAAAAGGAAATATCTTCGTATAAAAACTAGACGGAATCATTCTCTGAAACAACTTAATGATTTGTGCGTTCAGCTCACAGAGTTTAACCTTCCTTTTCATAGAGCAGTTAGGAAACACTCTGTTTGTGAAGTCTGGTAGCGGATATTTGGACCTCTTTGAGGCCTTCGTTGGAAAAGGGATTCCTTCATATAATACTAGACAGAAGAATTCTCAGTAACTTCTTAGTGTTGTGTGTATTCAGCTCACAGAGTGGAACCTATCTTCAGAGAGAGCAGATTTGAAACTCTCTTTTTGTGGAATTTGCAATTGGAGATTTCAAGCGATTTGAGGCCAATGGAAGAAAGGGAAATATCTCCGTTTAAAAACTAGACAGAATCATTCTCAGAAACTACTTTGTGATTTGTGCATCCACCTGACAGAGTTTAACCTTTCTTTTCATAGAGCAGTTTGAAAACACTCTGTTTGTAAAGTCTGCAAGTGGATATTTGGACCTGTACGAGGCCTTCGTTGGAAACGGGATTTCTTCATATAATGCAAGACAGAGGAATTCTCAGTAACTTCTTTGTGTTGTGTGTATGCAGCTCACAGAATTGAACCTTTCTTTAGACAGAGCAGATTTGAAACTCTCTTTTTGTGGATTTTGCAATTGGAGATTTCAAGCGATTTGAGGCCAAAGGTTGAAAAGGAAATATCTTCTTTTGAAAACTAGACGGAATCGTTCTCTGAAACAACTTAATGATTTGTGCATTCAGCTCACAGAGTTTAAACTTCCTTTTCATACAGCAGTTAGGAAACACTCTGTTTGTAAAATCTGGAAGCGGACATTTGGACCTCTTTGAGGCCTTCGTTGGAAACGGGATTTCTTCATATAATGCAAGACCAAAGAATTCTCAGTAACTTCCTTGTGTGTGTGTATTCAACTCACAGAGTTGAACCTTTCTTTAGAGAGAGTAGATTTGAAACTCTCTTTTTGTGGAAATTACATGTGGAGATTTCAAGCGATTTGAGGCCAATGACGGAAAAGGAAATATCTTCGTTTAAAAACCAGACAGAATCATTTTCAGAAACTAGTTTGTGATGTGTGCCTTCAGCAGACAGAGTTTAACGTTTCTTTTCACAGAGCAGTTTGGAAGCACTCTCTTTGTAAAGTCTGCAAGTGGATATTTGGACCTCTTTGAAGGCCTTCGTTGGAAACGGGATTTCTTCATAAAATGCTAGACAGAAGAATTCTCAGTAACTTCTTTGTGTGTGTGTATTCAACCCACAGAGCTGAACCTTCCTTTAGGCAGAGCAGATTTGCAACACTCGTTTTGTGGAATTTACATGTGGAGATTTCAAGCGAATTGAGGTCAATGACAGAAAAGGAAATATCTTCGTTTAAAAACTAGCCAGAATCATTCTCAGAAACTACTTTGTGATGTGTGCATCCACCTGACAGAGTTTAACCTTTCTTTTCATAGAGCAGTTCGAAAACACTCTGTTTGTAAAGTCTGCAACTGGATATTTGGACTTCTTTTAACCCTTCGTTGGAAACGGGATTTCTTTATATAATGCAAGACAGAAGAATTCTCAGTGACTTCTTTGTGTTGTGTGTATGCAGCTCACAGAGTTGAACCTTTCTTTAGACAGAGCAGGTTTGAAACTCTCTTTTTGTGGATTTTGCAATTGCAGATTTCAAGCGATTTGAGGCCAATGGTTGAAAAGGAAATATCTTCGTATAAAAACTAGACGGAATCATTCTCTGAAACAACTTAATGATTTGTGCGTTCAGCTCACAGAGTTTAACCTTCCTTTTCATAGAGCAGTTAGGAAACACTCTGTTTGTGAAGTCTGGTAGCGGATATTTGGACCTCTTTGAGGCCTTCGTTGGAAACGGGATTCCTTCATATAATACTAGACAGAAGAATTCTCAGTAACTTCTTAGTGTTGTGTGTATTCAGCTCACAGAGTGGAACCTATCTTCAGAGAGAGCAGATTTGAAACTCTCTTTTTGTGGAATTTGCAATTGGAGATTTCAAGCGATTTGAGGCCAATGGAAGAAAGGGAAATATCTCCGTTTAAAAACTAGACAGAATCATTCTCAGAAACTACTTTGTGATTTGTGCATTCACCTGACAGAGTTTAACCTTTCTTTTCATAGAGCAGTTTGAAAACACTCTGTTTGTAAAGTCTGCAAGTGGATACTTGGACCTGTACGAGGCCTTCGTTGGAAACGGGATTTCTTCATATAATGCAAGACAGAGGAATTCTCAGTAACTTCTTTGTGTTGTGTGTATGCAGCTCACAGAATTGAACCTTTCTTTAGACAGAGCAGATTTGAAACTCTCTTTTTGTGGATTTTGCAATTGGAGATTTCAAGCGATTTGAGGCCAAAGGTTGAAAAGGAAATATCTTCTTTTGAAAACTAGACGGAATCGTTCTCTGAAACAACTTAATGATTTGTGCATTCAGCTCACAGAGTTTAAACTTCCTTTTCATACAGCAGTTAGGAAACACTCTGTTTGTAAAATCTGGAAGCGGACATTTGGACCTCTTTGAGGCCTTCGTTGGAAACGGGATTCCTTCATATAATGCTAGACAGAAGAATTCTCAGTAACTTCCTTGTGTGTGTGTATTCAACTCACAGAGTTGAACCTTTCTTTAGAGAGAGTAGATTTGAAACTCTCTTTTTGTGGAAATTACATGTGGAGATTTCAAGCGATTTGAGGCCAATGACGGAAAAGGAAATATCTTCGTTTACAAACTAGACAGAATCATTTTCAGAAACTAGTTTGTGATGTGTGCCTTCAGCAGACATCACAACTTTTAACGTTTCTTTTCACAGAGCAGTTTGGAAGCACTCTCTTTGTAAAGTCTGCAAGTGGATATTTGGACCTCTTTGAAGGCCTTCGTTGGAAACGGGATTTCTTCATAAAATGCTAGACAGAAGAATTCTCAGTAACTTCTTTGTGTGTGTGTATTCAACCCACAGAGCTGAACCTTCCTTTAGGCAGAGCAGATTTGCAACACTCGTTTTGTGGAATTTACATGTGGAGATTTCAAGCGAATTGAGGTCAATGACAGAAAAGGAAATATCTTCGTTTAAAAACTAGACAGAATCATTCTCAGAAACTACTTTGTGATGTGTGCATCCACCTGACAGAGTTTAACCTTTCTTTTCATAGAGCAGTTCGAAAACACTCTGTTTGTAAAGTCTGCAACTGGATATTTGGACTTCTTTTAACCCTTCGTTGGAAACGGGATTTCTTTATATAATGCAACACAGAAGAATTCTCAGTGACTTCTTTGTGTTGTGTGTATGCAGCTCACAGAGTTGAACCTTTCTTTAGACAGAGCAGGTTTGAAACTCTCTTTTTGTGGATTTTGCAATTGCAGATTTCAAGCGATTTGAGGCCAATGGTTGAAAAGGAAATATCTTCGTATAAAAACTAGACGGAATCATTCTCTGAAACAACTTAATGATTTGTGCGTTCAACTCACAGAGTTTAACCTTCCTTTTCATAGAGCAGTTAGGAAACAGTCTGTTTGTGAAGTCTGGTAGCGGATATTTGGACCTCTTTGAGGCCTTCGTTGGAAACGGGATTCCTTCATATAATACTAGACAGAAGAATTCTCAGTAACTTCTTAGTGTTGTGTGTATTCAGCTCACAGAGTGGAACCTATCTTCAGAGAGAGCAGATTTGAAACTCTCTATTTGTGGAATTTGCAATTGGAGATTTCAAGCGATTTGAGGCCAATGGAAGAAAGGGAAATATCTCCGTTTAAAAACTAGACAGAATCATTCTCAGAAACTACTTTGTGATTTGTGCATCCACCTGACAGAGTTTAACCTTTCTTTTCATAGAGCAGTTTGAAAACACTCTGTTTGTAAAGTCTGCAAGTGGATATTTGGACCTGTACGAGGCCTTCGTTGGAAACGGGATTTCTTCATATAATGCAAGACAGAGGAATTCTCAGTAACTTCTTTGTGTTGTGTGTATGCAGCTCACAGAATTCAACCTTTCTTTAGACAGAGCAGATTTGAAACTCTCTTTTTGTGGATTTTGCAATTGGAGATTTCAAGCGATTTGAGGCCAAAGGTTGAAAAGGAAATATCTTCTTTTAAAAACTAGACGGAATCATTCTCTGAAACAACTTAATGATTTGTGCATTCAGCTCACAGAGTTTAACCTTCCTTTTCATACAGCAGTTAGGAAACACTCTGTTTGTAAAATCTGGAAGCGGACATTTGGACCTCTTTGAGGCCTTCGTTGGAAACGGGATTCCTTCATATAATGCTAGACAGAAGAATTCTCAGTAACTTCTTAGTGTTGTGTGTATTCAACTCAAAGAGTTGAGCATTTCTTTAGAGAGAGCAGATTTGAAACTCTCTTTTTGTGGATTTTGCAATTGGAGATTTCAAGCGATTTGAGGCCACTGTTTGAAGAGGAAATACCTTCGTATAAAAACTAGACGGAATCATTCTCTGAAACAACTTAATGATTTGTGCGTTCAGCTCACAGAGTTTAACCTTCCTTTTCATAGAGCGGTTAGGAAACACTCTGTTTGTAAAGTCTGGAAGCGGATATTTGGACCTGTACGAGGCCTTCGTTGGAAACGGGATTTCTTCATATAATGCAAGACCAAAGAATTCTCAGTAACTTCCTTGTGTGTGTGTATTCAACTCACAGAGTTGAACCTTTCTTTAGAGAGAGTAGATTTGAAACTCTCTTTTTGTGGAAATTACATGTGGAGATTTCAAGCGATTTGAGGCCAATGACGGAAAAGGAAATATCTTCGTTTAAAAACTAGACAGAATCATTTTCAGAAACTAGTTTGTGATGTGTGCCTTCAGCAGACAGAGTTTAACGTTTCTTTTCACAGAGCAGTTTGGAAGCACTCTCTTTGTAAAGTCTGCAAGTGGATATTTGGACCTCTTTGAAGGCCTTCGTTGGAAACGGGATTTCTTCATAAAATGCTAGACAGAAGAATTCTCAGTAACTTCTTTGTGTGTGTGTATTCAACCCACAGAGCTGAACCTTCCTTTAGGCAGAGCAGATTTGCAACACTCGTTTTGTGGAATTTACATGTGGAGATTTCAAGCGAATTGAGGTCAATGACAGAAAAGGAAATATCTTCGTTTAAAAACTAGACAGAATCATTCTCAGAAACTATTTTGTGATGTGTACATCCACCTGACAGTGTTTAACCTTTCTTTTCATAGAGCAGTTCGAAAACACTCTGTTTGTAAAGTCTGCAACTGGATATTTGGACTTCTTTTAACCCTTCGTTGGAAACGGGATTTCTTTATATAATGCAAGACAGAAGAATTCTCAGTGACTTCTTTGTGTTGTGTGTATGCAGCTCACAGAGTTGAACCTTTCTTTAGACAGAGCAGGTTTGAAACTCTCTTTTTGTGGATTTTGCAATTGCAGATTTCAAGCGATTTGAGGCCAGTGTTTGAAAAGGAAATATCTTCGTATAAAAACTAGACGGAATCATTCTCTGAAACAACTTAATGATTTGTGCGTTCAGCTCACAGAGTTTAACCTTCCTTTTCATAGAGCAGTTAGGAAACACTCTGTTTGTGAAGTCTGGTAGCGGATATTTGGACCTCTTTGAGGCCTTCGTTGGAAACGGGATTCCTTCATATAATACTAGACAGAAGAATTCTCAGTAACTTCTTAGTGTTGTGTGTATTCAGCTCACAGAGTGGAACCTATCTTCAGAGAGAGCAGATTTGAAACTCTCTTTTTGTGGAATTTGCAATTGGAGATTTCAAGCGATTTGAGGCCAATGGAAGAAAGGGAAATATCTCCGTTTAAAAACTAGACAGAATCATTCTCAGAAACTACTTTGTGATTTGTGCATCCACCTGACAGAGTTTAACCTTTCTTTTCATAGAGCAGTTTGAAAACACTCTGTTTGTAAAGTCTGCAAGTGGATATTTGGACCTGTACGAGGCCTTCGTTGGAAACGGGATTTCTTCATATAATGCAAGACAGAGGAGTTCTCAGTAACTTCTTTGTGTTGTGTGTATGCAGCTCACAGAATTGAACCTTTCTTTAGACAGAGCAGATTTGAAACTCTCTTTTTGTGGATTTTGCAATTGGAGATTTCAAGCGATTTGAGGCCAAAGGTTGAAAAGGAAATATCTTCTTTTAAAAACTAGACGGAATCATTCTCTGAAACAACTTAATGATTTGTGCGTTCAGCTCACAGAGTTTAACCTTCCTTTTCATACAGCAGTTAGGAAACACTCTGTTTGTAAAATCTGGAAGCGGACATTTGGACCTCCTTGAGGACTTCGTTGGAAACGGGATTCCTTCATATAATGCTAGACAGAAGAATTCTCAGTAACTTCCTTGTGTGTGTGTATTCAACTCACTGAGTTGAACCTTTCTTTAGAGAGAGTAGATTTGAAACTCTCTTTTTGTGGAAATTACATGTGGAGATTTCAAGCGATTTGAGGCCAATGATGGAAAAGGAAATATCTTCGTTTAAAAACTAGACAGAATCATTTTCAGAAACTAGTTTGTGATGTGTGCCTTCAGCAGACATCACAACGTTTAACGTTTCTTTTCACAGAGCAGTTTGGAAGCACTCTCTTTGTAAAGTCTGCAAGTGGATATTTGGACCTCTTTGAAGGCCTTCGTTGGAAACGTGATTTCTTCATAAAATGCTAGACAGAAGAATTCTCAGTAACTTCTTTGTGTGTGTGTATTCAACCCACAGAGCTGAACCTTCCTTTAGGCAGAGCAGATTTGCAACACTCGTTTTGTGGAATTTACATGTGGAGATTTCAAGCGAATTGAGGTCAATGACGGAAAAGGAAATATCTTCGTTTAAAAACTAGACAGAATCATTCTCAGAAACTACTTTGTGATGTGTGCATCCACCTGACAGAGTTTAACCTTTCTTTTCATAGAGCAGTTCGAAAACACTCTGTTTGTAAAGTCTGCAACTGGATATTTGGACTTCTTTTAACCCTTGGTTGGAAACGGGATTTCTTTATATAATGCAAGACAGAAGAATTCTCAGTGACTTCTTTGTGTTGTGTGTATGCAGCTCACAGAGTTGAACCTTTCTTTAGACAGAGCAGGTTTGAAACTCTCTTTTTGTGGATTTTGCAATTGCAGATTTCAAGCGATTTGAGGCCAATGGTTGAAAAGGAAATATCTTCGTATAAAAACTAGACGGAATCATTCTCTGAAACAACTTAATGATTTGTGCGTTCAGCTCACAGAGTTTAACCTTCCTTTTCATAGAGCAGTTAGGAAACAGTCTGTTTGTGAAGTCTGGTAGCGGATATTTGGACCTCTTTGAGGCCTTCGTTGGAAACGGGATTCCTTCATATAATACTAGACAGAAGAATTCTCAGTAACTTCTTAGTGTTGTGTGTATTCAGCTCACAGAGTGGAACCTATCTTCAGAGAGAGCAGATTTGAAACTCTCTATTTGTGGAATTTGCAATTGGAGATTTCAAGCGATTTGAGGCCAATGGAAGAAAGGGAAATATCTCCGTTTAAAAACTAGACAGAATCATTCTCAGAAACTACTTTGTGATTTGTGAATCCACCTGACAGAGTTTAACCTTTCTTTTCATAGAGCAGTTTGAAAACACTCTGTTTGTAAAGTCTGCAAGTGGATATTTGGACCTGTACGAGGCCTTCGTTGGAAACGGGATTTCTTCATATAATGCAAGACAGAGGAATTCTCAGTAACTTCTTTGTGTTGTGTGTATGCAGCTCACAGAATTGAACCTTTCTTTAGACAGAGCAGATTTGAAACTCTCTTTTTGTGGATTTTGCAATTGGAGATTTCAAGCGATTTGAGGCCAAAGGTTGAAAAGGAAATATCTTCTTTTAAAAACTAGACGGAATCATTCTCTGAAACAACTTAATGATTTGTGCATTCAGCTCACAGAGTTTAACCTTCCTTTTCATACAGCAGTTAGGAAACACTCTGTTTGTAAAATCTGGAAGCGGACATTTGGACCTCTTTGAGGCCTTCGTTGGAAACGGGATTCCTTCATATAATGCTAGACAGAAGAATTCTCAGTAACTTCTTAGTGTTGTGTGTATTCAACTCAAAGAGTGGAGCATTTCTTTAGAGAGAGCAGATTTGAAACTCTCTTTTTGTGGATTTTGCAATTGGAGATTTCAAGCGATTTGAGGCCAGTGTTTGAAGAGGAAATACCTTCGTATAAAAACTAGACGGAATCATTCTCTGAAACAACTTAATGATTTGTGCGTTCAGCTCACAGAGTTTAACCTTCCTTTTCATAGAGCGGTTAGGAAACACTCTGTTTGTAAAGTCTGGAAGCGGATATTTGGACCTGTACGAGGCCTTCGTTGGAAACGGGATTTCTTCATATAATGCAAGACCAAAGAATTCTCAGTAACTTCCTTGTGTGTGTGTATTCAACTCACAGAGTTGAACCTTTCTTTAGAGAGAGTAGATTTGAAACTCTCTTTTTGTGGAAATTACATGTGGAGATTTCAAGCGATTTGAGGCCAATGACGGAAAAGGAAATATCTTCGTTTAAAAACTAGACAGAATCATTTTCAGAAACTAGTTTGTGATGTGTGCCTTCAGCAGACAGAGTTTAACGTTTCTTTTCACAGAGCAGTTTGGAAGCACTCTCTTTGTAAAGTCTGCAAGTGGATATTTGGACCTCTTTGAAGGCCTTCGTTGGAAACGGGATTTCTTCATAAAATGCTAGACAGAAGAATTCTCAGTAACTTCTTTGTGTGTGTGTATTCAACCCACAGAGCTGAACCTTCCTTTAGGCAGAGCAGATTTGCAACACTCGTTTTGTGGAATTTACATGTGGAGATTTCAAGCGAATTGAGGTCAATGACAGAAAAGGAAATATCTTCGTTTAAAAACTAGACAGAATCATTCTCAGAAACTATTTTGTGATGTGTACATCCACCTGACAGTGTTTAACCTTTCTTTTCATAGAGCAGTTCGAAAACACTCTGTTTGTAAAGTCTGCAACTGGATATTTGGACTTCTTTTAACCCTTCGTTGGAAACGGGATTTCTTTATATAATGCAAGACAGAAGAATTCTCAGTGACTTCTTTGTGTTGTGTGTATGCAGCTCACAGAGTTGAACCTTTCTTTAGACAGAGCAGGTTTGAAACTCTCTTTTTGTGGATTTTGCAATTGCAGATTTCAAGCGATTTGAGGCCAGTGTTTGAAAAGGAAATATCTTCGTATAAAAACTAGACGGAATCATTCTCTGAAACAACTTAATGATTTGTGCGTTCAGCTCACAGAGTTTAACCTTCCTTTTCATAGAGCAGTTAGGAAACACTCTGTTTGTGAAGTCTGGTAGCGGATATTTGGACCTCTTTGAGGCCTTCGTTGGAAACGGGATTCCTTCATATAATACTAGACAGAAGAATTCTCAGTAACTTCTTAGTGTTGTGTGTATTCAGCTCACAGAGTGGAACCTATCTTCAGAGAGAGCAGATTTGAAACTCTCTTTTTGTGGAATTTGCAATTGGAGATTTCAAGCGATTTGAGGCCAATGGAAGAAAGGGAAATATCTCCGTTTAAAAACTAGACAGAATCATTCTCAGAAACTACTTTGTGATTTGTGCATCCACCTGACAGAGTTTAACCTTTCTTTTCATAGAGCAGTTTGAAAACACTCTGTTTGTAAAGTCTGCAAGTGGATATTTGGACCTGTACGAGGCCTTCGTTGGAAACGGGATTTCTTCATATAATGCAAGACAGAGGAGTTCTCAGTAACTTCTTTGTGTTGTGTGTATGCAGCTCACAGAATTGAACCTTTCTTTAGACAGAGCAGATTTGAAACTCTCTTTTTGTGGATTTTGCAATTGGAGATTTCAAGCGATTTGAGGCCAAAGGTTGAAAAGGAAATATCTTCTTTTAAAAACTAGACGGAATCATTCTCTGAAACAACTTAATGATTTGTGCGTTCAGCTCACAGAGTTTAACCTTCCTTTTCATACAGCAGTTAGGAAACACTCTGTTTGTAAAATCTGGAAGCGGACATTTGGACCTCCTTGAGGACTTCGTTGGAAACGGGATTCCTTCATATAATGCTAGACAGAAGAATTCTCAGTAACTTCCTTGTGTGTGTGTATTCAACTCACTGAGTTGAACCTTTCTTTAGAGAGAGTAGATTTGAAACTCTCTTTTTGTGGAAATTACATGTGGAGATTTCAAGCGATTTGAGGCCAATGACGGAAAAGGAAATATCTTCGTTTAAAAACTAGACAGAATCATTTTCAGAAACTAGTTTGTGATGTGTGCCTTCAGCAGACATCACAACGTTTAACGTTTCTTTTCACAGAGCAGTTTGGAAGCACTCTCTTTGTAAAGTCTGCAAGTGGATATTTGGACCTCTTTGAAGGCCTTCGTTGGAAACGGGATTTCTTCATAAAATGCTAGACAGAAGAATTCTCAGTAACTTCTTTGTGTGTGTGTATTCAACCCACAGAGCTGAACCTTCCTTTAGGCAGAGCAGATTTGCAACACTCGTTTTGTGGAATTTACATGTGGAGATTTCAAGCGAATTGAGGTCAATGACAGAAAAGGAAATATCTTCGTTTAAAAACTAGACAGAATCATTCTCAGAAACTACTTTGTGATGTGTGCATCCACCTGACAGAGTTTAACCTTTCTTTTCATAGAGCAGTTCGAAAACACTCTGTTTGTAAAGTCTGCAACTGGATATTTGGACTTCTTTTAACCCTTGGTTGGAAACGGGATTTCTTTATATAATGCAAGACAGAAGAATTCTCAGTGACTTCTTTGTGTTGTGTGTATGCAGCTCACAGAGTTGAACCTTTCTTTAGACAGAGCAGGTTTGAAACTCTCTTTTTGTGGATTTTGCAATTGCAGATTTCAAGCGATTTGAGGCCAATGGTTGAAAAGGAAATATCTTCGTATAAAAACTAGACGGAATCATTCTCTGAAACAACTTAATGATTTGTGCGTTCAGCTCACAGATTTTAACCTTCCTTTTCATAGAGCAGTTAGGAAACAGTCTGTTTGTGAAGTCTGGTAGCGGATATTTGGACCTCTTTGAGGCCTTCGTTGGAAACGGGATTCCTTCATATAATACTAGACAGAAGAATTCTCAGTAACTTCTTAGTGTTGTGTGTATTCAGCTCACAGAGTGGAACCTATCTTCAGAGAGAGCAGATTTGAAACTCTCTTTTTGTGGAATTTGCAATTGGAGATTTCAAGCGATTTGAGGCCAATGGAAGAAAGGGAAATATCTCCGTTTAAAAACTAGACAGAATCATTCTCAGAAACTACTTTGTGATTTGTGCATCCACCTGACAGAGTTTAACCTTTCTTTTCATAGAGCAGTTTGAAAACACTCTGTTTGTAAAGTCTGCAAGTGGATATTTGGACCTGTACGAGGCCTTCGTTGGAAACGGGATTTCTTCGTATAATGCAAGACAGAGTAATTCTCAGTAACTTCTTTGTGTTGTGTGTATGCAGCTCACAGAATTGAACCTTTCTTTAGACAGAGCAGATTTGAAACTCTCTTTTTGTGGATTTTGCAATTGGAGATTTCAAGCGATTTGAGGCCAAAGGTTGAAAAGGAAATATCTTCTTTTGAAAACTAGACGGAATCATTCTCTGAAACAACTTAATGATTTGTGCATTCAGCTCACAGAGTTTAAACTTCCTTTTCATACAGCAGTTAGGAAACACTCTGTTTGTAAAATCTGGAAGCGGACATTTGGACCTCTTTGAGGCCTTCGTTGGAAACGGGATTCCTTCATATAATGCTAGACAGAAGAATTCTCAGTAACTTCCTTGTGTGTGTGTATTCAACTCACAGAGTTGAACCTTTCTTTAGAGAGAGTAGATTTGAAACTCTCTTTTTGTGGAAATTACATGTGGAGATTTCAAGCGATTTGAGGCCAATGACGGAAAAGGAAATATCTTCGTTTAAAAACTAGACAGAATCATTTTCAGAAACTAGTTTGTGATGTGTGCCTTCAGCAGACAGAGTTTAACGTTTCTTTTCACAGAGCAGTTTGGAAGCACTCTCTTTGTAAAGTCTGCAAGTGGATATTTGGACCTCTTTGAAGGCCTTCGTTGGAAACGGGATTTCTTCATAAAATGCTAGACAGAAGAATTCTCAGTAACTTCTTTGTGTGTGTGTATTCAACCCACAGAGCTGAACCTTCCTTTAGGCAGAGCAGATTTGCAACACTCGTTTTGTGGAATTTACATGTGGAGATTTCAAGCGAATTGAGGTCAATGACAGAAAAGGAAATATCTTCGTTTAAAAACTAGCCAGAATCATTCTCAGAAACTACTTTGTGATGTGTGCATCCACCTGACAGAGTTTAACCTTTCTTTTCATAGAGCAGTTCGAAAACACTCTGTTTGTAAAGTCTGCAACTGGATATTTGGACTTCTTTTAACCCTTGGTTGGAAACGGGATTTCTTTATATAATGCAAGACAGAAGAATTCTCAGTGACTTCTTTGTGTTGTGTGTATGCAGCTCACAGAGTTGAACCTTTCTTTAGACAGAGCAGGTTTGAAACTCTCTTTTTGTGGATTTTGCAATTGCAGATTTCAAGCGATTTGAGGCCAATGGTTGAAAAGGAAATATCTTCGTATAAAAACTAGACGGAATCATTCTCTGAAACAACTTAATGATTTGTGCGTTCAGCTCACAGAGTTTAACCTTCCTTTTCATAGAGCAGTTAGGAAACAGTCTGTTTGTGAAGTCTGGTAGCGGATATTTGGACCTCTTTGAGGCCTTCGTTGGAAACGGGATTCCTTCATATAATACTAGACAGAAGAATTCTCAGTAACTTCTTAGTGTTGTGTGTATTCAGCTCACAGAGTGGAACCTATCTTCAGAGAGAGCAGATTTGAAACTCTCTATTTGTGGAATTTGCAATTGGAGATTTCAAGCGATTTGAGGCCAATGGAAGAAAGGGAAATATCTCCGTTTAAAAACTAGACAGAATCATTCTCAGAAACTACTTTGTGATTTGTGCATCCACCTGACAGAGTTTAACCTTTCTTTTCATAGAGCAGTTTGAAAACACTCTGTTTGTAAAGTCTGCAAGTGGATATTTGGACCTGTACGAGGCCTTCGTTGGAAACGGGATTTCTTCATATAATGCAAGACAGAGGAATTCTCAGTAACTTCTTTGTGTTGTGTGTATGCAGCTCACAGAATTGAACCTTTCTTTAGACAGAGCAGATTTGAAACTCTCTTTTTGTGGATTTTGCAATTGGAGATTTCAAGCGATTTGAGGCCAAAGGTTGAAAAGGAAATATCTTCTTTTAAAAACTAGACGGAATCATTCTCTGAAACAACTTAATGATTTGTGCATTCAGCTCACAGAGTTTAACCATCCTTTTCATACAGCAGTTAGGAAACACTCTGTTTGTAAAATCTGGAAGCGGACATTTGGACCTCTTTGAGGCCTTCGTTGGAAACGGGATTCCTTCATATAATGCTAGACAGAAGAATTCTCAGTAACTTCCTTGTGTGTGTGTATTCAACTCACAGAGTTGAACCTTTCTTTAGAGAGAGTAGATTTGAAACTCTCTTTTTGTGGAAATTACATGTGGAGATTTCAAGCGATTTGAGGCCAATGACGGAAAAGGAAATATCTTCGTTTAAAAACTAGACAGAATCATTTTCAGAAACTAGTTTGTGATGTGTGCCTTCAGCAGACAGAGTTTAACGTTTCTTTTCACAGAGCAGTTTGGAAGCACTCTCTTTGTAAAGTCTGCAAGTGGATATTTGGACCTCTTTGAAGGCCTTCGTTGGAAACGGGATTTCTTCATAAAATGCTAGACAGAAGAATTCTCAGTAACTTCTTTGTGTGTGTGTATTCAACCCACAGAGCTGAACCTTCCTTTAGGCAGAGCAGATTTGCAACACTCGTTTTGTGGAATTTACATGTGGAGATTTCAAGCGAATTGAGGTCAATGACAGAAAAGGAAATATCTTCGTTTAAAAACTAGCCAGAATCATTCTCAGAAACTACTTTGTGATGTGTGCATCCACCTGACAGAGTTTAACCTTTCTTTTCATAGAGCAGTTCGAAAACACTCTGTTTGTAAAGTCTGCAACTGGATATTTGGACTTCTTTTAACCCTTCGTTGGAAACGGGATTTCTTTATATAATGCAAGACAGAAGAATTCTCAGTGACTTCTTTGTGTTGTGTGTATGCAGCTCACAGAGTTGAACCTTTCTTTAGACAGAGCAGGTTTGAAACTCTCTTTTTGTGGATTTTGCAATTGCAGATTTCCAGCGATTTGAGGCCAATGGTTGAAAAGGAAATATCTTCGTATAAAAACTAGACGGAATCATTCTCTGAAACAACTTAATGATTTGTGCGTTCAGCTCACAGAGTTTAACCTTCCTTTTCATAGAGCAGTTAGGAAACACTCTGTTTGTGAAGTCTGGTAGCGGATATTTGGACCTCTTTGAGGCCTTCGTTGGAAACGGGATTCCTTCATATAATACTAGACAGAAGAATTCTCAGTAACTTCTTAGTGTTGTGTGTATTCAGCTCACAGAGTGGAACCTATCTTCAGAGAGAGCAGATTTGAAACTCTCTTTTTGTGGAATTTGCAATTGGAGATTTCAAGCGATTTGAGGCCAATGGAAGAAAGGGAAATATCTCCGTTTAAAAACTAGACAGAATCATTCTCAGAAACTACTTTGTGATTTGTGCATCCACCTGACAGAGTTTAACCTTTCTTTTCATAGAGCAGTTTGAAAACACTCTGTTTGTAAAGTCTGCAAGTGGATATTTGGACCTGTACGAGGCCTTCGTTGGAAACGGGATTTCTTCATATAATGCAAGACAGAGGAATTCTCAGTAACTTCTTTGTGTTGTGTGTATGCAGCTCACAGAATTGAACCTTTCTTTAGACAGAGCAGATTTGAAACTCTCTTTTTGTGGATTTTGCAATTGGAGATTTCAAGCGATTTGAGGCCAAAGGTTGAAAAGGAAATATCTTCTTTTGAAAACTAGACGGAATCATTCTCTGAAACAACTTAATGATTTGTGCATTCAGCTCACAGAGTTTAAACTTCCTTTTCATACAGCAGTTAGGAAACACTCTGTTTGTAAAATCTGGAAGCGGACATTTGGACCTCTTTGAGGCCTTCGTTGGAAACGGGATTCCTTCATATAATGCTAGACAGAAGAATTCTCAGTAACTTCCTTGTGTGTGTGTATTCAACTCACAGAGTTGAACCTTTCTTTAGAGAGAGTAGATTTGAAACTCTCTTTTTGTGGAAATTACATGTGGAGATTTCAAGCGATTTGAGGCCAATGACGGAAAAGGAAATATCTTCGTTTAAAAACTAGACAGAATCATTTTCAGAAACTAGTTTGTGATGTGTGCCTTCAGCAGACATCACAACGTTTAACGTTTCTTTTCACAGAGCAGTTTGGAAGCACTCTCTTTGTAAAGTCTGCAAGTGGATATTTGGACCTCTTTGAAGGCCTTCGTTGGAAACGGGATTTCTTCATAAAATGCTAGACAGAAGAATTCTCAGTAATTTCTTTGTGTGTGTGTATTCAACCCACAGAGCTGAACCTTCCTTTAGGCAGAGCAGATTTGCAACACTCGTTTTGTGGAATTTACATGTGGAGATTTCAAGCGAATTGAGGTCAATGACAGAAAAGGAAATATCTTCGTTTAAAAACTAGACAGAATCATTCTCAGAAACTACTTTGTGATGTGTGCATCCACCTGACAGAGTTTAACCTTTCTTTTCATAGAGCAGTTCGAAAACACTCTGTTTGTAAAGTCTGCAACTGGATATTTGGACTTCTTTTAACCCTTCGTTGGAAACGGGATTTCTTTATATAATGCAAGACAGAAGAATTCTCAGTGACTTCTTTGTGTTGTGTGTATGCAGCTCACAGAGTTGAACTTTTCTTTAGACAGAGCAGGTTTGAAACTCTCTTTTTGTGGATTTTGCAATTGCAGATTTCAAGCGATTTGAGGCCAATGGTTGAAAAGGAAATATCTTCATATAAAAACTAGACGGAATCATTATCTGAAACAATTTAATCATTTGTGCGTTCAGCTCACAGAGTTTAACCTTCCTTTTCATAGAGCAGTTAGGAAACACTCTGTTTGTGAAGTCTGGTAGAGGATACTTGGACCTCTTTGAGGCCTTCGTTGGAAACGGGATTCCTTCATATAATACTAGACAGAAGAATTCTCAGTAACTTCTTAGTGTTGTGTGTATTCAGCTCACGGAGTGGAACCTATCTTCAGAGAGAGCAGATTTGAAACTCTCTTTTTGTGGAATTTGCAATTGGAGATTTCAAGCGATTTGAGGCCAATGGAAGAAAGGGAAATATCTCCGTTTAAAAACTAGACAGAATCATTCTCAGAAACTACTTTGTGATTTGTGCATCCACCTGACAGAGTTTAACCTTTCTTTTCATAGAGCAGTTTGAAAACACTCTGTTTGTAAAGTCTGCAAGTGGATATTTGGACCTGTACGAGGCCTTCGTTGGAAACGGGATTTCTTCATATAATGCAAGACAGAGGAGTTCTCAGTAACTTCTTTGTGTTGTGTGTATGCAGCTCACAGAATTGAACCTTTCTTTAGACAGAGCAGATTTGAAACTCTCTTTTTGTGGATTTTGCAATTGGAGATTTCAAGCGATTTGAGGCCAAAGGTTGAAAAGGAAATATCTTCTTTTAAAAACCAGACGGAATCATTCTCTGAAACAACTTAATGATTTGTGCATTCAGCTCACAGAGTTTAACCTTCCTTTTCATACAGCAGTTAGGAAACACTCTGTTTGTAAAATCTGGAAGCGGACATTTGGACCTCTTTGAGGCCTTCGTTGGAAACGGGATTCCTTCATATAATGCTAGACAGAAGAATTCTCAGTAACTTCTTAGTGTTGTGTGGATTCAACTCAAAGCGTGGAGCATTTCTTTAGAGAGAGCAGATTTGAAACTCTCTTTTTGTGGATTTTGCAATTGGAGATTTCAAGAGATTTGAGGCCAGTGTTTGAAGAGGAAATACCTTCCTATAAAAACTAGATGGAATCATTCTCTGAAACAACTTAATGATTTGTGCGTTTAGCTCAAGGAGTTTAACCTTCCTTTTCATAGAGCGGTTAGGAAACACTCTGTTTGTAAAGTCTGGAAGCGGATATTTGGACCTGTACGAGGCCTTCGTTGGAAACGGGATTTCTTCATATAATGCAAGACAGAAGAATTCTCAGTAACTTCCTTGTGTGTGTGTATTCAACTCACAGAGTTGAACCTTTCTTTAGAGAGAGTAGATTTGAAACTCTCTTTTTGTGGAAATTACATGTGGAGATTTCAAGCGATTTGAGGCCAATGACGGAAAAGGAAATATCTTCGTTTAAAAACTAGACAGAATCATTTTCAGAAACTAGTTTGTGATGTGTGCCTTCAGCAGACAGAGTTTAACGTTTCTTTTCACAGAGCAGTTTGGAAGCACTCTCTTTGTAAAGTCTGCAAGTGGATATTTGGACCTCTTTGAAGGCCTTCGTTGGAAATGGGATTTCTTCATAAAATGCTAGACAGAAGAATTCTCAGTAACTTCTTTGTGTGTGTGTATTCAACCCACAGAGCTGAACATTCCTTTAGGCAGAGCAGATTTGCAACACTCGTTTTGTGGAATTTAGATGTGGAGATTTCAAGCGAATTGAGGTCAATGACAGAAAAGGAAATATCTTCGTTTAAAAACTAGACAGAATCATTCTCAGAAACTACTTTGTGATTTGTGCATCCACCTGAAAGAGTTTAACCTTTCTTTTCATAGAGCAGTTTGAAAACATTCTGTTTGTAAAGTCTGCAAGTGGATATTTGGACCTGTACGAGGCCTTCGTTGGAAACGGGATTTCTTCATATAATGCAAGACAGAGGAGTTCTCAGTAACTTCTTTGTGTTGTGTGTATGCAGCTCACAGAATTGAACCTTTCTTTAGACAGAGCAGATTTGAAACTCTCTTTTTGTTGATTTTGCAATTGGAGATTTCAAGCGATTTGAGGCCAAAGGTTGAAAAGGAAATATCTTCTTTTAAAAACCAGACAGAATCATTCTCTGAAACAACTTAATGATTTGTGCATTCAGCTCACAGAGTTTAACCTTCCTTTTCATACAGCAGTTAGGAAACACTCTGTTTGTAAAATCTGGAAGCGGACATTTGGACCTCTTTGAGGCCTTCGTTGGTAACGGGATTCCTTCATATAATGCTAGACAGAAGAATTCTCAGTAACTTCTTAGTGTTGTGTGTATTCAACTCAAAGAGTGGAGCATTTCTTTAGAGAGAGCAGATTTGAAACTCTCTTTTTGTGGATTTTGCAATTGGAGATATCAAGCGATTTGAGGCCAGTGTTTGAAGAGGAAATACCTTCGTATAAAAACTAGACGGAATCATTCTCTGAAACAACTTAATGATTTGTGCGTTCAGCTCACAGAGTTTAACCTTCCTTTTCATAGAGCGGTTAGGAAACACTCTGTTTGTAAAGTCTGGAAGCGGATATTTGGACCTGTACGAGGCCTTCGTTGGAAACGGCATTTCTTCATATAATGCAAGACAGAAGAATTCTCAGTAACTTCCTTGTGTGTGTGTATTCAACTCACAGAGTTGAACCTTTCTTTAGAGAGAGTAGATTTGAAACTCTCTTTTTGTGGAAATTACAGGTGGAGATTTCAAGCGATTTGAGGCCAATGACGGAAAAGGAAATATCTTCGTTTAAAAACCAGACAGAATCATTTTCAGAAACTAGTTTGTGATGTGTGCCTTCAGCAGACAGAGTTTAACGTTTCTTTTCACAGAGCAGTTTGGAAGCACTCTCTTTGTAAAGTCTGCAAGTGGATATTTGGACCTCTTTGAAGGCCTTCGTTGGAAACGGGATTTCTTCATAAAATGCTAGACAGAAGAATTCTCAGTAACTTCTTTGTGTGTGTGTATTCAACCCACAGAGCTGAACCTTCCTTTAGGCAGAGCAGATTTGCAACACTCGTTTTGTGGAATTTACATGTGGAGATTTCAAGCGAATTGAGGTCAATGACAGAAAAGGAAATATCTTCGTTTAAAAACTAGACAGAATCATTCTCAGAAACTACTTTGTGATGTGTGCATCCACCTGACAGAGTTTAACCTTTCTTTTCATAGAGCAGTTCGAAAACACTCTGTTTGTAAAGTCTGCAACTGGATATTTGGACTTCTTTTAACCCTTCGTTGGAAACGGGATTTCTTTATATAATGCAAGACAGAAGAATTCTCAGTGACTTCTTTGTGTTGTGTGTATGCAGCTCACAGAGTTGAACCTTTCTTTAGACAGAGCAGGTTTGAAACTCTCTTTTTGTGGATTTTGCAATTGCAGATTTCAAGCGATTTGAGGCCAATGGTTGAAAAGGAAATATCTTCGTATAAAAACTAGACGGAATCATTCTCTGAAACAATTCAATGATTTGTGCGTTCAGCTCACACAGTTTAACCTTCCTTTTCATAGAGCAGTTAGGAAACACTCTGTTTGTGAAGTCTGGTAGCGGATACTTGGACCTCTTTGAGGCCTTCGTTGGAAACGGGATTCCTTCATATAATACTAGACAGAAGAATTCTCAGTAACTTCTTAGTGTTGTGTGTATTCAGCTCACGGAGTGGAACCTGTCTTCAGAGAGAGCAGATTTGAAACTCTCTTTTTGTGGAATTTGCAATTGGAGATTTCAAGCGATTTGAGGCCAATGGAAGAAAGGGAAATATCTCCGTTTAAAAACTAGACAGAATCATTCTCAGAAACTACTTTGTGATTTGTGCATCCACCTGACAGAGTTTAACCTTTCTTTTCATAGAGCAGTTTGAAAACGCTCTGTTTGTAAAGTCTGCAAGTGGATATTTGGACCTGTACGAGGCCTTCGTTGGAAACGGGATTTCTTCATATAATGCAAGACAGAGGAGTTCTCAGTAACTTCTTTGTGTTGTGTGTATGCAGCTCACAGAATTGAACCTTTCTTTAGACAGAGCAGATTTGAAACTCTCTTCTTGTGGATTTTGCAATTGGAGATTTCAAGCGATTTGAGGCCAAAGGTTGAAAAGGAAATATCTTCTTTTAAAAACTAGACGGAATCATTCTCTGAAACAACTTAATGATTTGTGCATTCAGCTCACAGAGTTTAACCTTCCTTTTCATACAGCAGTTAGGAAACACTCTGTTTGTAAAATCTGGAAGCGGACATTTGGACCTCTTTGAGGCCTTCGTTGGAAACGGGATTCCTTCATATAATGCTAGACAGAAGAATTCTCAGTAACTTCTTAGTGTTGTGTGTATTCAACTCAAAGAGTGGAGCATTTCTTTAGAGAGAGCAGATTTGAAACTCTCTTTTTGTGGATTTTGCAATTGGAGATTTCAAGCGATTTGAGGCCAGTGTTTGAAGAGGAAATACCTTCGTATAAAAACTAGACGGAATCATTCTCTGAAACAACTTAATGATTTGTGCGTTCAGCTCACAGAGTTTAACCTTCCTTTTCATAGAGCGGTTAGGAAACACTCTGTTTGTAAAGTCTGGAAGCGGATATTTGGACCTGTACGAGGCCTTCGTTGGAAACGGGATTTCTTCATATAATGCAAGACCAAAGAATTCTCAGTAACTTCCTTGTGTGTGTGTATTCAACTCACAGAGTTGAACCTTTCTTTAGAGAGAGTAGATTTGAAACTCTCTTTTTGTGGAAATTACATGTGGAGATTTCAAGCGATTTGAGGCCAATGACGGAAAAGGAAATATCTTCGTTTAAAAACTAGACAGAATCATTTTCAGAAACTAGTTTGTGATGTGTGCCTTCAGCAGACAGAGTTTAACGTTTCTTTTCACAGAGCAGTTTGGAAGCACTCTCTTTGTAAAGTCTGCAAGTGGATATTTGGACCTCTTTGAAGGCCTTGGTTGGAAATGGGATTTCTTCATAAAATGCTAGACAGAAGAATTCTCAGTAACTTCTTTGTGTGTGTGTATTCAACCCACAGAGCTGAACCTTCCTTTAGGCAGAGCAGATTTGCAACACTCGTTTTGTGGAATTTACATGTGGAGATTTCAAGCGAATTGAGGTCAATGACAGAAAAGGAAATATCTTCGTTTAAAAACTAGACAGAATCATTCTCAGAAACTACTTTGTGATGTGTGCATCCACCTGACAGAGTTTAACCTTTCTTTTCATAGAGCAGTTCGAAAACACTCTGTTTGTAAAGTCTGCAACTGGATATTTGGACTTCTTTTAACCCTTCGTTGGAAACGGGATTTCCTTATATAATGCAAGACAGAAGAATTCTCAGTGACTTCTTTGTGTTGTGTGTATGCAGCTCACAGAGTTGAAACTTTCTTTAGACAGAGCAGGTTTGAAACTCTCTTTTTGTGGATTTTGCAATTGCAGATTTCAAGCGATTTGAGGCCAATGGTTGAAAAGGAAATATCTTCATATAAAAACTAGACGGAATCATTCTCTGAAACAATTTAATGATTTGTGCGTTCAGCTCACAGAGTTTAACCTTCCTTTTCATAGAGCAGTTAGGAAACACTCTGTTTGTGAAGTCTGGTAGCGGATACTTGGACCTCTTTGAGGCCTTCGTTGGAAACGGGATTCCTTCATATAATACTAGACAGAAGAATTCTCAGTAACTTCTTAGTGTTGTGTGTATTCAGCTCATGGAGTGGAACCTATCTTCAGAGAGAGCAGATTTGGAACTCTCTTTCTGTGGAATTTGCAATTGGAGATTTCAAGCGATTTGAGGCCAATGGAAGAAAGGGAAATATCTCCGTTTAAAAACTAGACAGAATCATTCTCAGAAACTACTTTGTGATTTGTGCATCCACCTGACAGAGTTTAACCTTTCTTTTCATAGAGCAGTTTGAAAACACTCTGTTTGTAAAGTCTGCAAGTGGATATTTGGACCTGTACGAGGCCTTCGTTGGAAACGGGATTTCTTCATATAATGCAAGACAGAGGAGTTCTCAGTAACTTCTTTGTGTTGTGTGTATGCAGCTCACAGAATTGAACCTTTCTTTAGACAGAGCAGATTTGAAACTCTCTTTTTGTGGATTTTGCAATTGGAGATTTCAAGCGATTTGAGGCCAAAGGTTGAAAAGGAAATATCTTCTTTTAAAAACCAGACGGAATCATTCTCTGAAACAACTTAATGATTTGTGCATTCAGCTCACAGAGTTTAACCTTCCTTTTCATACAGCAGTTAGGAAACACTCTGTTTGTAAAATCTGGAAGCAGACATTTGGACATCTTTGAGGCCTTCGTTGGAAACGGGATTCCTTCATATAATGCTAGACAGAAGAATTCTCAGTAACTTCTTAGTGTTGTGTGTATTCAACTCAAAGAGTGGAGCATTTCTTTAGAGAGAGCAGATTTGAAACTCTCTTTTTGTGGATTTTGCAATTGGAGATATCAAGCGATTTGAGGCCAGTGTTTGAAGAGGAAATACCTTCGTATAAAAACTAGACGGAATCATTCTCTGAAACAACTTAATGATTTGTGCGTTCAGCTCACAGAGTTTAACCTTCCTTTTCATAGAGCGGTTAGGAAACACTCTGTTTGTAAAGTCTGGAAGCGGATATTTGGACCTGTACGAGGCCTTCGTTGGAAACGGGATTTCTTCATATAATGCAAGACAGAAGAATTCTCAGTAACTTCCTTGTGTGTGTGTATTCAACTCACAGAGTTGAACCTTTCTTTAGAGAGAGTAGATTTGAAACTCTCTTTTTGTGGAAATTACATGTGGAGATTTCAAGCGATTTGAGGCCAATGACGGAAAAGGAAATATCTTCGTTTAAAAACTAGACAGAATCATTTTCAGAAACTAGTTTGTGATGTGTGCCTTCAGCAGACAGAGTTTAACGTTTCTTTTCACAGAGCAGTTTGGAAGCACTCTCTTTGTAAAGTCTGCAAGTGGATATTTGGACCTCTTTGAAGGCCTTCGTTGGAAATGGGATTTTTTCATAAAATGCTAGACAGAAGAATTCTCAGTAACTTCTTTGTGTGTGTGTATTCAACCCACAGAGCTGAACATTCCTTTAGGCAGAGCAGATTTGCAACACTCGTTTTGTGGAATTTAGATGTGGAGATTTCAAGCGAATTGAGGTCAATGACAGAAAAGGAAATATCTTCGTTTAAAAACTAGACAGAATCATTCTCAGAAACTACTTTGTGATGTGTGCATCCACCTGACAGAGTTTAACCTTTCTTTTCATAGAGCAGTTCGAAAACACTCTGTTTGTAAAGTCTGCAACTGGATATTTGGACTTCTTTTAACCCTTCGTTGGAAACGGGATTTCTTTATATAATGCAAGAGAGAAGAATTCTCAGTGACTTCTTTGTGTTGTGTGTATGCAGCTCACAGTGTTGAACCTTTCTTTAGACAGAGCAGGTTTGAAACTCTCTTTTTGTGGATTTTGCAATTGCAGATTTCAAGCGATTTGAGGCCAATGGTGGAAAAGGAAATATCTTCGTATAAAAACTAGACGGAATCATTCTCTGAAACAATTTAATGATTTGTGCGTTCAGCTCACAGAGTTTAACCTTCCTTTTCATAGAGCAGTTAGGAAACACTCTGTTTGTGAAGTCTGGTAGCGGATATTTGGACCTCTTTGAGGCCTTCGTTGGAAACGGGATTCCTTCATATAATACTAGATAGAAGAATTCTCAGTAACTTCTTAGTGTTGTGTGTATTCAGCTCACGGAGTGGAACCTATCTTCAGAGAGAGCAGATTTGAAACTCTCTTTTTGTGGAATTTGCAATTGGAGATTTCAAGCGATTTGAGGCCAATGGAAGAAAGGGAAATATCTCCGTTTAAAAACTAGACAGAATCATTCTCAGAAACTACTTTGTGATTTGTGCATCCACCTGACAGAGTTTAACCTTTCTTTTCATAGAGCAGTTTGAAAACACTCTGTTTGTAAAGTCTGCAAGTGGATATTTGGACCTGTACGAGGCCTTCGTTGGAAACGGGATTTCTTCATATAATGCAAGACAGAGGAGTTCTCAGTAACTTCTTTGTGTTGTGTGTATTCAGCTCACAGAATTGAACCTTTCTTTAGACAGAGCAGATTTGAAACTCTCTTTTTGTGGATTTTGCAATTGGAGATTTCAAGCGATTTGAGGCCAAAGGTTGAAAAGGAAATATCTTCTTTTAAAAACCAGACGGAATCATTCTCTGAAACAACTTAATGATTTGTGCGTTCAGCTCACAGAGTTTAACCTTCCTTTTCATACAGCAGTTATTTGTAAAATCTGGAAGCGGACATTTGGACCTCTTTGAGGCCTTCGTTGGAAACGGGATTCCTTCATATAATGCTAGACAGAAGAATTCTCAGTAACTTTTTAGTGTTGTGTGTATTCAACTCAAAGAGTGGAGCATTTCTTTAGAGAGAGCAGATTTGAAACTCTCTTTTTGTGGATTTTGCAATTGGAGATTTCAAGCGATTTGAGGCCAGTGTTTGAAGAGGAAATACCTTCGTATAAAAACTAGACGGAATCATTCTCTGAAACAACTTAATGATTTGTGCGTTCAGCTCACAGAGTTTAACCTTCCTTTTCATAGAGCGGTTAGGAAACACTCTGTTTGTAAAGTCTGGAAGCGGATATTTGGACCTGTACGAGGCCTTCGTTGGAAACGGGATTTCTTCATATAATGCAAGACAGAAGAATTCTCAGTAACTTCCTTGTGTGTGTGTATTCAACTCACAGAGTTGAACCTTTCTTTAGAGAGAGTAGATTTGAAACTCTCTTTTTGTGGAAATTACATGTGGAGATTTCAAGCGATTTGAGGCCAATGACGGAAAAGGAAATATCTTCGTTTAAAAACTAGACAGAATCATTTTCAGAAACTAGTTTGTGATGTGTGCCTTCAGCAGACAGAGTTTAACGTTTCTTTTCACAGAGCAGTTTGGAAGCACTCTCTTTGTAAAGTCTGCAAGTGGATATTTGGACCTCTTTGAAGGCCTTCGTTGGAAACGGGATTTCTTCATAAAATGCTAGACAGAAGAATTCTCAGTAACTTCTTAGTGTGTGTGTATTCAACCCACAGAGCTGAACCTTCCTTTAGGCAGAGCAGATTTGCAACACTCGTTTTTTGGAATTTACATGTGGAGATTTCAAGCGAATTGAGGTCAATGACAGAAAAGGAAATATCTTCGTTTAAAAACTAGACAGAATCATTCTCAGAAACTACTTTGTGATGTGTGCATCCACCTGACAGAGTTTAACCTTTCTTTTCATAGAGCAGTTCGAAAACACTCTGTTTGTAAAGTCTGCAACTGGATATTTGGACTTCTTTTAACCCTTCGTTGGAAACGGGATTTCTTTATATAATGCAAGACAGAAGAATTCTCAGTGACTTCTTTGTGTTGTGTGTATGCAGCTCACAGAGTTGAACCTTTCTTTAGACAGAGCAGGTTTGAAACTCTCTTTTTGTGGATTTTGCAATTGCAGATTTCAAGCGATTTGAGGCCAATGGTGGAAAAGGAAATATCTTCGTATAAAAACTAGACGGAATCATTCTCTGAAACAATTTAATGATTTGTGCGTTCAGCTCACACAGTTTAACCTTCCTTTTCATAGAGCAGTTAGGAAACACTCTGTTTGTGAAGTCTGGTAGCGGATACTTGGACCTCTTTGAGGCCTTCGTTGGAAACGGGATTCCTTCATATAATACTAGACAGAGGAATTCTCAGTAACTTCTTAGTGTTGTGTGTATTCAGCTCACGGAGTGGAACCTATCTTCAGAGAGAGCAGATTTGAAACTCTCTTTTTGTGGAATTTGCAATTGGAGATTTCAAGCGATTTGAGGCCAATGGAAGAAAGGGAAATATCTCCGTTTAAAAACTAGACAGAATCATTCTCAGAAACTACTTTGTGATTTGTGCATCCACCTGACAGAGTTTAACCTTTCTTTTCATAGAGCAGTTTGAAAACGCTCTGTTTGTAAAGTCTGCAAGTGGATATTTGGACCTGTACGAGGCCTTCGTTGGAAACGGGATTTCTTCATATAATGCAAGACAGAGGAGTTCTCAGTAACTTCTTTGTGTTGTGTGTATGCAGCTCACAGAATTGAACCTTTCTTTAGACAGAGCAGATTTGAAACTCTCTTTTTGTGGATTTTGCAATTGGAGATTTCAAGCGATTTGAGGCCAAAGGTTGAAAAGGAAATATCTTCTTTTAAAAACTAGACGGAATCATTCTCTGAAACAACTTAATGAGTTGTGCATTCAGCTCACAGAGTTTAACCTTCTTTTTCATACAGCAGTTCGGAAACACTCTGTTTGTAAATTCTGGAAGCGGACATTTGGACCTCTTTGAGGCCTTGGTTGGAAACGGGATTCTTTTATATAATGCTAGACAGAAGAATTCTCAGTAACTTCTTAGTGTTGTGTGTATTCAACTCAAAGAGTTGAGCATTTCTTTAGAGAGAGCAGATTTTGAAACTCTCTTTTAGTGGAGTTTGCAATTGGAGATTTCAAGCGATTTGAGGCCAGTGTTTGAAGAGGAAATACCTTCGTATAAAAACTAGACGGAATCATTCTCTGAAACAGTTTAATGATTTGTGCGTTCAGCTCACAGAATTTAACCCAACTTTCCATAGAGCGGTTAGGAAACACTCTGTTTGTAAAGTCTGGAAGCGGATATTTGGACCTCTACGAGGCCTTCGTTGGAAACGGGATTTCTTCATATAATGCAAGACAGAAGAATTCTCAGTAACTTCCTTGTGTGTGTGTATTCAACTCACAGAGTTGAACCTTTCTTTAGAGAGAGTAGATTTGAAACTCTCTTTTTGTGGAAATTACATGTGGAGATTTCAAGCGATTTGAGGCCAATGACGGAAAAGGAAATATCTTCGTTTAAAAACTAGACAGAATCATTTTCAGAAACTAGTTTGTGATGTGTGCCTTCAGCAGACAGAGTTTAACGTTTCTTTTCACAGAGCAGTTTGGAAGCACTCTCTTTGTAAAGTCTGCAAGTGGATATTTGGACCTCTTTGAAGGCCTTCGTTGGAAACGGGATTTCTTCATAAAATGCTAGACAGAAGAATTCTCAGTAACTTCTTTGTGTGTGTGTATTCAACCCACAGAGCTGAACCTTCCTTTAGGCAGAGCAGATTTGCAACACTCGTTTTGTGGAATTTACATGTGGAGATTTCAAGCGAATTGAGGTCAATGACAGAAAAGGGAATATCTTCGTTTAAAAACTAGACAGAATCATTCTCAGAAACTACTTTGTGATGTGTGCATCCACCTGACAGAGTTTAACCTTTCTATTCATAGAGCAGTTCGAAAACACTCTGTTTGTAAAGTCTGTACTGGATATTTGGAATTCTTTTAGCCCTTCGTTGGAAACGGGATTTCTTTATATAATGCAAGACAGAAGAATTCTCAGTGACTACTTTGTGTTGTGTGTATGCAGCTCACAGAGTTGAACCTTTCTTTAGACAGAGCAGGTTTGAAACTCTCTTTTTGTGGATTTTGCAATTGCAGATTTCAAGCGATTTGAGGCCAATGGTTGAAAAGGAAATATCTTCGTATAAAAACTAGACGGAATCATTCTCTGAAACAACTTAAAGACTTGTGCGTTCAGCTCACAGAGTTTAACTTTCCTTTTCACACAGCAGTTAAGAAACACTCTGTGTGTGAAGTCCGGTAGCAGATATTTGGACCTCTTTGAGGCGTTCGTTGGAAACGGGATTCCTTCATATAATACTAGACAGAAGAATTCTCAGTAACTTCTTAGTGTTGTGTGTATTCAGCTCACAGAGTGGAACCTATCTTCAGAGAGAGCAGATTTGAAACTCTCTTTTTGTGGAATTTGCAATTGGAGATTTCAACCGATTTGAGGCCAATGGAAGAAAGGGAAATATCTCCGTTTTAAAACTAGACAGAATCATTCTCAGAAACTACTTTGTGATTTGTGCATCCACATGACAGAGTTTAACCTTTCTTTTCATAGAGCAGTTCGAAAACACTCTGTTTGTAAAGTCTGCAACTGGATATTTGGACTTCTTTTAACCCTTCGTTGGAAACGGGATTTCTTTATATAATGCAAGAGAGAAGAATTCTCAGTGACTTCTTTGTGTTGTGTGTATGCAGCTCAAAGAGTTGAATCTTTCTTTAGACAGAGCAGGTTTGAAACTCTCTTTTTGTGGATTTTGCAATTGCAGATTTCAAGCGATTTGAGGCCAATGGTGGAAAAGGAAATATCTTCGTATAAAAACTAGACGGAATCATTCTCTGAAACAACTTAATGATTTGTGCATTCAGCTCACAGAGTTTAACCTTCCTTTTCATAGAGCAGCTAGGAAACACTCTGTTTGTGAAGTCTGGTAGCGGATATTTGGACCTCTTTGAGGCCTTCGTTGGAAACGGGATTCCTTCATATAATACTAGACAGAGGAATTCTCAGTAACTTCTTAGTGTTGTGTGTATTCAGCTCACGGAGTGGAACCTATCTTCCGTGAGAGCAGATTTGAAACTCTCTTTTTGTGGAATTTGCAATTGGAGATTTCAAGCGATTTGAGGCCAATGGAAGAAAGGGAAATATCTCCGTTTAAAAACTAGACAGAATCATTCTCAGAAACTACTTTGTGATTTGTGCATCCACCTGACAGAGTTTAACCTTTCTTTTCATAGAGCAGTTTGAAAACACTCTGTTTGTAAAGTCAGCAAGTGGATATTTGGACCTGTACGAGGCCTTCGTTGGAAACGGGATTTCTTCATATAATGCAAGACAGAGGAATTCTCAGTAAGTTCTTTGTGTTGTGTGTATGCAGCTCACAGAATTGAACCTTTCTTTAGACAGAGCAGATTTGAAACTCTCTTTTTGTGGATTTTGCAATTGGAGATTTCAGGCGATTTGAGGCCAAAAGTTGAAAACTAAATATCTTCTTTTAAAAACTAGACGGAATCATTCTGTGAAACAACTTAATGATTTGTGCATTCAGCTCACAGAGTTTAACCTTCCTTTTCATACAGCAGTTAGGAAACACTCTGTTTGTAAAATCTGGAAGCGGACATTTGGAACTCTTTGAGGCCTTCGTTGGAAACGGGATTCCTTCATATAATGCTAGACAGAAGAATTCTCAGTAACTTCTTAGTGTTGTGTGAATTCAACTCAAACAGTGGAGCATTTCTTTAGACAGAGCAGATTTGAAACTCTCTTTTTGTGGATTTTGCAATTGGAGATTTCAAGCGATTTGAGGCCAGTGTTTGAAGAGGAAATACCTTCGTATAAAAACTAGACGGAATCATTCTCTGAAACAACTTAATGATTTGTGCGTTCAGCTCACAGAGTTTAACCTTCCTTTTCATAGAGCGGTTAGGAAACACTCTGTTTGTAAAGTCTGGAAGCGGATATTTGGACCTGTACGAGGCCTTCATTGGAAACGGGATTTCTTCATATAATGCAAGACCAAGGAATTCTCAGTAACTTACTTGTGTGTGTGTATTCAACTCACAGAGTTGAACCTTTCTTTAGAGAGAGTAGATTTGAAACTCTCTTTTTGTGGAAATTACATGTGGAGATTTCAAGCGATTTGAGGCCAATGACGGAAAAGGAAATATCTTCGTTTAAAAACTAGACAGAATCATTTTCAGAAACTAGTTTGTGATGTGTGCCTTCAGCAGACAGAGTTTAACGTTTCTTTTCACAGAGCAGTTTGGAAGCACTCTCTTTGTAAAGTCTGCAAGTGGATATTTGGACCTCTTTGAAGGCCTTCGTTGGAAACGGGATTTCTTCATAAAATGCTAGACAGAAGAATTCTCAGTAACTTCTTTGTGTGTGTGTATTCAACCCACAGAGCTGAACTTTCCTTTAGGCAGAGCAGATTTGCAACACTCGTTTTGTGGAATTTACATGTGGAGATTTCAAGCGAATTGAGGTCAATGACAGAAAAGGAAATATCTTCGTTTAAAAACTAGACAGAATCATTCTCAGGAACTACTTTGTGATGTGTGCATCCACCTGACAGAGTTTAACCTTTCTTTTCATAGAGCAGTTCGAAAACACTCTGTTTGTAAAGTCTGCAACTGGATATTTGGACTTCTTTTAACCCTTCGTTGGAAACGGGATTTCTTTATATAATGCAAGACAGAAGAATTCTCAGTGACTTCTTTGTGTTGTGTGTATGCAGCTCACAGAGTTGAACCTTTCTTTAGACAGAGCAGGTTTGAAACTCTCTTTTTGTGGATTTTGCAATTGCAGATTTCAAGCGATTTGAGGCCAATGGTTGAAAAGGGAATATCTTCATATAAAAACTAGACGGAATCATTCTCTGAAACAATTTAATGATTTGTGCGTTCAGCTCACACAGTTTAACCTTCCTTTTCATACAGCAGTTAGGAAACACTCTGTTTGTGAAGTCTGGTAGCGGATACTTGGACCTCTTTGAGGCCTTCGTTGGAAACGGGATTCCTTCATATAATACTAGACAGAAGAATTCTCAGTAACTCCTTAGTGTTGTGTGTATTCAGCTCACAGAGTGGAACCTATCTTCAGAGAGAGCAGATTTGAAACTCTCTTTTTGTGGAATTTGCAATTGGAGATTTCAAGCGATTTGAGGCCAATGGAAAAAGGGAAATATCTCCGTTTAAAAACTAGACAGAATCATTCTCAGAAACTACTTTGTGATTTGTGCATCCACCTGACAGAGTTTAACCTTTCTTTTCATAGAGCAGTTTGAAAACGCTCTGTTTGTAAAGTCTGCAAGTGGATATTTGGACCTGTACGAGGCCTTCGTTGGAAACGGGATTTCTTCATATAATGCAAGACAGAGGAGTTCTCAGTAACTTCTTTGTGTTGTGTGTATGCAGCTCACAGAATTGAACCTTTCTTTAGACAGAGCAGATTTGAAACTCTCTTTTTGTGGATTTTGCAATTGGAGATTTCAAGCGATTTGAGGCCAAAGGTTGAAAAGGAAATATCTTCTTTTAAAAACTAGACGGAATCATTCTCTGAAACAACTTAATGATTTGTGCATTCAGCTCACAGAGTTTTACCTTCCTTTTCATACATCAGTTAGGAAACACTCTGTTTGTAAAATCTGGAAGCGGACATTTGGACCTCTTTGAGGCCTTCGTTGGAAATGGGATTCCTTCATATAATGCTAGACAGAAGAATTCTCAGTAACTTCTTAGTGTTGTGTGTATTCAACTCAAAGAGTTGAGCATTTCTTTAGAGAGAGCAGATTTGAAACTCTCTTTTTGTGGATTTTGCAATCGGAGATATCCAGCGATTTGAGGCCATTGTTTGAAGAGGAAATATCTTCGTATAAAAACTAGACGGAATCATTCTCTGAAACAACTTAATGATTTGTGCGTTCAGCTCACAGAGTTTAACCTTCCATTTCATAGAGCGGTTAGGAAACACTCTGTTTGTAAAGTCTGGAAGCGGATATTTGGACCTGTACGAGGCCTTCGTTGGAAACGGGATTTCTTCATATAATGCAAGACAGAAGAATTCTCAGTAAATTCCTTGTGTGTGTGTATTCAACTCACAGAGTTGAACCTTTCTTTAGAGAGAGTAGATTTGAAACTCTCTTTTTGTGGAAATTACATGTGGAGATTTCAAGCGATTTGAGGCCAATGACGGAAAAGGAAATATCTTCGTTTAAAAACTAGACAGAATCATTTTCAGAAACTAGTTTGTGATGTGTGCCTTCAGCAGACAGAGTTTAACGTTTCTTTTCACAGAGCAGTTTGGAAGCACTCTCTTTGTAAAGTCTGCAAGTGGATATTTGGACCTCTTTGAAGGCCTTCGTTGGAAACGGGATTTCTTCATATAATGCTAGACAGAAGAATTCTCAGTAACTTCTTTGTGTGTGTGTATTCAACCCACAGAGCTGAACCTTCCTTTAGGCAGAGCAGATTTGCAACACTCGTTTTGTGGAATTTACATGTGGAGATTTCAAGCGAATTGAGGTCAATGACAGAAAAGGAAATATCTTCGTTTAAAAACTAGACAGAATCATTCTCAGAAACTACTTTGTGATGTGTGCATACACCTGACAGAGTTTAACCTTTCTTTTCATAGAGCAGTTCGAAAACACTCTGTTTGTAAAGTCTGCAACTGGATATTTGGACTTCTTTTAACCCTTCGTTGGAAACGGGATTTCTTTATATAATGCAAGACAGAAGAATTGTCAGTGACTTCTTTGTGTTGTGTGTATGCAGCTCACAGAGTTGAAACCTTCTTCAGACAGAGCAGGTTTGAAACTCTCTTTTTGTGGATTTTGCAATTGCAGATTTCAAGCGATTTGAGGCCAATGGTTGAAAAGGAAATATCTTCGTATAAAAACAAGATGGAATCATTCTCTGAAACAACTTAATGATTTGTGCGTTCAGCTCACAGAGTTTAACCTTCCTTTTCATAGAGCAGTTAGGAAACACTCTGTTTGTGAAGTCTGGTAGCGGATATTTGGACCTCTTTGAGGCCTTCGTTGGAAACGGGATTCCTTCATATAATACTAGACAGAAGAATTCTCAGTAACTTCTTAGTGTTGTGTGTATTCAGATCACAGAGTGGAACCTATCTTCAGAGAGAGCAGATTTGAAACTCTCTTTTTGTGGAATTTGCAATTGGAGATTTCAAGCGATTTGAGGCCAAAGGTTGAAAAGGAAATATCTTCTTTTAAAAACTAGACGGAATCATTCTCTGAAACAACTTAATGATTTGTGCGTTCAGCTCACAGAGTTTTACCTTCCTTTTCATACATCAGTTAGGAAACACTCTGTTTGTAAAATCTGGAAGCGGACATTTGGACCTCTTTGAGGCCTTCGTTGGAAACGGGATTCCTTCATATAATGCCAGACAGAAGAATTCTCAGTAACTTCTTAGTGTTGTGTGTATTCAACTCAAAGAGTTGAGCATTTCTTTAGAGAGAGCAGATTTGAAACTCTCTTTTTGTGGATTTTGCAATTGGAGATATCCAGCGATTTGAGGCCATTGTTTGAAGAGGAAATATCTTCGTATAAAAACTAGACGGAATCATTCTCTGAAACAACTTAATGATTTGTGCGTTCAGCTCACAGAGTTTAACCTTCTATTTCATAGAGCGGTTAGGAAACACTCTGTTTATAAAGTCTGGCAGCGGATATTTGGACCTGTACGAGGCCTTCGTTGGAAACGGGATTTCTTCATATAATGCAAGACAGAAGAATTCTCAGTAACTTCCTTGTGTGTGTGTATTCAACTCACAGAGTTGAACCTTTCTTTAGAGAGAGTAGATTTGAAACTCTCTTTTTGTGGAAATTACATGTGGAGATTTCAAGCGATTTGAGGCCAATGACGGAAAAGGAAATATCTTCGTTTAAAAACTAGACAGAATCATTTTCAGAAACTAGTTTGTGATGTGTGCCTTCAGCAGACAGAGTTTAACGTTTCTTTTCACAGAGCAGTTTGGAAGCACTCTCTTTGTAAAGTCTGCAAGTGGATATTTGGACCTCTTTGAAGGCCTTCGTTGGAAACGGGATTTCTTCATATAATGCTAGACAGAAGAATTCTCAGTAACTTCTTTGTGTGTGTGTATTCAACCCACAGAGCTGAACCTTCCTTTAGGCAGAGCAGATTTGCAACACTCGTTTTGTGGAATTTACATGTGGAGATTTCAAGCGAATTGAGGTCAATGACAGAAAAGGAAATATCTTCGTTTAAAAACTAGACAGAATCATTCTCAGAAACTACTTTGTGATGTGTGCATACACCTGACAGAGTTTAACCTTTCTTTTCATAGAGCAGTTCGAAAACACTCTGTTTGTAAAGTCTGCAACTGGATATTTGGACTTCTTTTAACCCTTCGTTGGAAACGGGATTTCTTTATATAATGCAAGACAGAAGAATTGTCAGTGACTTCTTTGTGTTGTGTGTATGCAGCTCACAGAGTTGAACCTTTCTTTAGACAGAGCAGGTTTGAAACTCTCTTTTTGTGGATTTGCAATTGCAGATTTCAAGCGATTTGAGGCCAATGGTTGAAAAGGAAATATCTTCGTATAAAAACAAGATGGAATCATTCTCTGAAACAACTTAATGATTTGTGCGTTCAGCTCACAGAGTTTAACCTTCCTTTTCATAGAGCAGTTAGGAAACACTCTGTTTGTGAAGTCTGGTAGCAGATATTTGGACCTCTTTGAGGCCTTCGTTGGAAACGGGATTCCTTCATATAATACTAGACAGAAGAATTCTCAGTAACTTCTTAGTGTTGTGTGTATTCAGCTCACAGAGTGGAACCTATCTTCAGAGAGAGCAGATTTGAAACTCTCTTTTTGTGGAATTTGCAATTGGAGATTTCAAGCGATTTGAGGCCAAAGGTTGAAAAGGAAATATCTTCTTTTAAAAACTAGACGGAATCATTCTCTGAAACAACTTAATGATTTGTGCGTTCAGCTCACAGAGTTTTACCTTCCTTTTCATACATCAGTTAGGAAACACTCTGTTTGTAAAATCTGGAAGCGGACATTTGGACCTCTTTGAGGCCTTCGTTGGAAACGGGATTCCTTCATATAATGCTAGACAGAAGAATTCTCAGTAACTTCTTAGTGTTGTGTGTATTCAACTCAAAGAGTTGAGCATTTCTTTAGAGAGAGCTGATTTGAAACTCTCTTTTTGTGGATTTTGCAATTGGAGATATCCAGCGATTTGAGGCCAATATTTGAAGAGGAAATATCTTCGTATAAAAACTAGACGGAATCATTCTCTGAAACAACTTAATGATTTGTGCGTTCAGCTCACAGAGTTTAACCTTCCTTTTCATAGAGCAGTTAGGAAACACTCTGTTTGTGAAGTCTGGTAGCGGATATTTGGACCTCTTTGAGGCCTTCGTTGGAAACGGGATTCCTTCATATAATACTAGACAGAAGAATTCTCAGTAACTTCTTAGTGTTGTGTGTATTCAGCTCACAGAGTGGAACCTATCTTCAGAGAGAGCAGATTTGAAACTCTCTTTTTGTGGAATTTGCAATTGGAGATTACAAGCGATTTGAGGCCAAAGGTTGAAAAGGAAATATCTTCTTTTAAAAACCAGACGGAATCATTCTCTGAAACAACTTAATGATTTGTGCGTTCAGCTCACAGAGTTTTACCTTCCTTTTCATACATCAGTTAGGAAACACTCTGTTTGTAAAATCTGGAAGCGGACATTTGGACCTCTTTGAGGCCTTCGTTGGAAACGGGATTCCTTCATATAATGCTAGACAGAAGAATTCTCAGTAACTTCTTAGTGTTGTGTGTATTCAACTCAAAGAGTTGAGCATTTCTTTAGAGAGAGCAGATTTGAAACTCTCTTTTTGTGGATTTTGCAATTGGAGATATCCAGCGATTTGAGGCCAATGTTTGAAGAGGAAATATCTTCGTATAAAAACTAGACGGAATCATTCTCTGAAACAACTTAATGATTTGTGCGTTCAGCTCACAGAGTTTAACCTTCCTTTTCATAGAGCAGTTAGGAAACACTCTGTTTGTGAAGTCTGGTAGCGGATATTTGGACCTCTTTGAGGCCTTCGTTGGAAACGGGATTCCTTCATATAATACTAGACAGAAGAATTCTCAGTAACTTCTGAGTGTTGTGTGTATTCAGCTCACAGAGTGGAACCTATCTTCAGAGAGAGCAGATTTGAAACTCTCTTTTTGTGGAATTTGCAATTGGAGATTTCAAGCGATTTGAGGCCAAAGGTTGAAAAGGAAATATCTTCTTTTAAAAACTAGACGGAATCATTCTCTGAAACAACTTAATGATTTGTGCGTTCAGCTCACAGAGTTTTAGCTTCCTTTTCATACATCAGTTAGGAAACACTCTGTTTGTAAAATCTGGAAGCGGACATTTGGACCTCTTTGAGGCCTTCGTTGGAAACGGGATTCCTTCATATAATGCTAGACAGAAGAATTCTCAGTAACTTCTTAGTGTTGTGTGTATTCCACTCAAAGAGTTGAGCATTTCTTTAGAGAGAGCAGATTTGAAACTCTCTTTTTGTGGATTTTGCAATTGGAGATATCCAGCGATTTGAGGCCATTGTTTGAAGAGGAAATACCTTCGTATAAAAACTAGACGGAATCATTCTCTGAAACAACTTAATGATTTGTGCGTTCAGCTCACAGAGTTTAACCTTCCTTTTCATAGAGCGGTTAGGAAACACTCTGTTTGTAAAGTCTGGAAGCGGATATTTGGACCTCTACGAGGCCTTCGTTGGAAACGGGATTTCTTCATATAATGCAAGACAGAAGAATTCTCAGTAACTGCCTTGTGTGTGTGTATTCAACTCACAGAGTTGAACCTTTCTTTAGAGAGAGTAGATTTGAAACTCTCTTTTTGTGGAAATTACATGTGGAGATTTCAAGCGATTTGAGGCCAATGACGGAAAAGGAAATATCTTCGTTTAAAAACTAGACAGAATCATTTTCAGAAACTAGTTTGTGATGTGTGCCTTCAGCAGACAGAGTTTAACGTTTCTTTTCACAGAGCAGTTTGGAAGCACTCTCTTTGTAAAGTCTGCAAGTGGATATTTGGACCTCTTTGAAGGCCTTCGTTGGAAACGGGATTTCTTCATATAATGCTAGACAGAAGAATTCTCAGTAACTTCTTTGTGTGTGTGTATTCAACCCACAGAGCTGAACCTTCCTTTAGGCAGAGCAGATTTGCAACACTCGTTTCGTGGAATTTACATGTGGCGATTTCAAGCGAATTGAGGTCAATGACAGAAAAGGAAATATCTTCGTTTAAAAACTAGACAGAATCATTCTCAGAAACTACTTTGTGATGTGTGCATCCACCTGACAGAGTTTAACCTTTCTTTTCATAGAGCAGTTCGAAAACACTCTGTTTGTAAAGTCTGCAACTGGATATTTGGACTTCTTTTCACCCTTCGTTGGAAACGGGATTTCTTTATATAATGCAAGACAGAAGAATTCTCAGTGACTTCTTTGTGTTGTGTGTATGCAGCTCACAGAGTTGAACCTTTCTTTACACATTGCAGGTTTGAAACTCTCTTTTTGTGGATTTTGCAGTTGCAGATTTCAAGCGATTTGAGGCCAATGGTTGAAAAGGAAATATCTTCGTATAAAAACTAGACGGAATCATTCTCTGAAACAACTTAATGATTTGTGCGTTCATCTCACAGAGTTTAACCTTCGTTTTCAAACAGCAGTTAGGAAACACTCTGTGAAGTCTGGTAGCGGATATTTGGACCTCTTTGAGGCCTTCGTTGGAAACGGGATTCCTTCATATAATACTAGACAGAAGAATTCTCAGTAACTTCTTAGTGTTGTGTGTATTCAGCTCACAGAGTGGAACCTATCTTCAGAGAGAGCAGATTTGAAACTCTCTTTTTGTGGAATTTGCAATTGGAGATTTCAAGCGATTTGAGGCCAAAGGTTGAAAAGGAAATATCTTCTTTTAAAAACCAGACGGAATCATTCTCTGAAACAACTTAATGATTTGTGCGTTCAGCTCACAGAGTTTTACCTTCCTTTTCATACATCAGTTAGGAAACACTCTGTTTGTAAAATCTGGAAGCGGACATTTGGACCTCTTTGAGGCCTTCGTTGGAAACGGGATTCCTTCATATAATGCTAGACAGAAGAATTCTCAGTAACTTCTTAGTGTTGTGTGTATTCAACTCAAAGAGTTGAGCATTTCTTTAGAGAGAGCAGATTTGAAACTCTCTTTTTGTGGATTTTGCAATTGGAGATATCCAGCGATTTGAGGCCAATGTTTGAAGAGGAAATATCTTCGTATAAAAACTAGACGGAATCATTCTCTGAAACAACTTAATGATTTGTGCGTTCAGCTCACAGAGTTTAACCTTCCTTTTCATAGAGCAGTTAGGAAACACTCTGTTTGTGAAGTCTGGTAGCGGATATTTGGACCTCTTTGAGGCCTTCGTTGGAAACGGGATTCCTTCATATAATACTAGACAGAAGAATTCTCAGTAACTTCTTAGTGTTGTGTGTATTCAGCTCACAGAGTGGAACCTATCTTCAGAGAGAGCAGATTTGAAACTCTCTTTTTGTGGAATTTGCAATTGGAGATTTCAAGCGATTTGAGGCCAAAGGTTGAAAAGGAAATATCTTCTTTTAAAAACTAGACGGAATCATTCTCTGAAACAACTTAATGATTTGTGCGTTCAGCTCACAGAGTTTTAGCTTCCTTTTCATACATCAGTTAGGAAACACTCTGTTTGTAAAATCTGGAAGCGGACATTTGGACCTCTTTGAGGCCTTCGTTGGAAACGGGATTCCTTCATATAATGCTAGACAGAAGAATTCTCAGTAACTTCTTAGTGTTGTGTGTATTCCACTCAAAGAGTTGAGCATTTCTTTAGAGAGAGCAGATTTGAAACTCTCTTTTTGTGGATTTTGCAATTGGAGATATCCAGCGATTTGAGGCCATTGTTTGAAGAGGAAATACCTTCGTATAAAAACTAGACGGAATCATTCTCTGAAACAACTTAATGATTTGTGCGTTCAGCTCACAGAGTTTAACCTTCCTTTTCATAGAGCGGTTAGGAAACACTCTGTTTGTAAAGTCTGGAAGCGGATATTTGGACCTCTACGAGGCCTTCGTTGGAAACGGGATTTCTTCATATAATGCAAGACAGAAGAATTCTCAGTAACTGCCTTGTGTGTGTGTATTCAACTCACAGAGTTGAACCTTTCTTTAGAGAGAGTAGATTTGAAACTCTCTTTTTGTGGAAATTACATGTGGAGATTTCAAGCGATTTGAGGCCAATGACGGAAAAGGAAATATCTTCGTTTAAAAACTAGACAGAATCATTTTCAGAAACTAGTTTGTGATGTGTGCCTTCAGCAGACAGAGTTTAACGTTTCTTTTCACAGAGCAGTTTGGAAGCACTCTCTTTGTAAAGTCTGCAAGTGGATATTTGGACCTCTTTGAAGGCCTTCGTTGGAAACGGGATTTCTTCATATAATGCTAGACAGAAGAATTCTCAGTAACTTCTTTGTGTGTGTGTATTCAACCCACAGAGCTGAACCTTCCTTTAGGCAGAGCAGATTTGCAACACTCGTTTCGTGGAATTTACATGTGGCGATTTCAAGCGAATTGAGGTCAATGACAGAAAAGGAAATATCTTCGTTTAAAAACTAGACAGAATCATTCTCAGAAACTACTTTGTGATGTGTGCATCCACCTGACAGAGTTTAACCTTTCTTTTCATAGAGCAGTTCGAAAACACTCTGTTTGTAAAGTCTGCAACTGGATATTTGGACTTCTTTTCACCCTTCGTTGGAAACGGGATTTCTTTATATAATGCAAGACAGAAGAATTCTCAGTGACTTCTTTGTGTTGTGTGTATGCAGCTCACAGAGTTGAACCTTTCTTTACACATTGCAGGTTTGAAACTCTCTTTTTGTGGATTTTGCAGTTGCAGATTTCAAGCGATTTGAGGCCAATGGTTGAAAAGGAAATATCTTCGTATAAAAACTAGACGGAATCATTCTCTGAAACAACTTAATGATTTGTGCGTTCATCTCACAGAGTTTAACCTTCGTTTTCAAACAGCAGTTAGGAAACACTCTGTGAAGTCTGGTAGCGGATATTTGGACCTCTTTGAGGCCTTCGTTGGAAACGGGATTCCTTCATATAATACTAGACAGAAGAATTCTCAGTAACTTCTTAGTGTTGTGTGTATTCAGCTCACAGAGTGGAACCTATCTTCAGAGAGAGCAGATTTGAAACTCTCTTTTTGTGGAATTTGCAATTGGAGATTTCAAGCGATTTGAGGCCAATGGAAGAAAGGGAAATATCTCCGTTTAAAAACTAGACAGAATCATTCTCAGAAACTACTTTGTGATTTGTGCATCCACCTGACAGAGTTTAACCTTTCTTTTCATAGAGCAGTTTGAAAACACTCTGTTTGTAAAGTCTGCAAGTGGATATTTGGACCTATACGAGGCCTTCGTTGGAAACGGGATTTCTTCATATAATGCAAGACACAGGAATTCTCAGTAACTTCTTTGTGTTGTGTGTATGCAGCTCACAGAATTGAACCTTTCTTTAGACAGAGCAGATTTGAAACTCTCTTTTTGTGGATTTTGCAATTGGAGATTTCAAGCGATTTGAGGCCAAAGGTTGAAAAGGAAATATCTTCTTTTAAAAACGAGACGGAATCATTCTCTGAAACAACTTAATGATTTGTGCATTCAGCTCACAGAGTTTAACCTTCCTTTTCATACAGCAGTTAGGAAACACTCTGTTTGTAAAATCTGGAAGCAGACATTTGGACCTCTTTGAGGCCTTCGTTGGAAATGGGATTCCTTCATATAATGCTAGACAGAAGAATTCTCAGTAACTTCTTAGTGTTGTGTGTATTCAACTCAAAGAGTTGAGCATTTCTTTAGAGAGAGCAGATTTGAAACTCTCTTTTTGTGGATTTTGCAATTGGAGATTTCAAGCGATTTGAGGCCAGTGTTTGAAGAGGAAATACCTTCGTATAAAAACTAGACGGAATCATTCTCTGAAACAACTTAATGATTTGTGCGTTCAGCTCACAGAGTTTAACCTTCCTTTTCATAGAGCGGTTAGGAAACACTCTGTTTGTAAAGTCTGGAAGCGGATATTTGGACCTCTACGAGGCCTTCGTTGGAAACGGGATTTCTTCATATAATGCAAGACAGAAGAATTCTCAGTAACTTCCTTGTGTGTGTGTATTCAACTCACAGAGTTGAACCTTTCTTTAGAGAGAGTAGATTTGAAACTCTCTTTTTGTGGAAATTACATGTGGAGATTTCAAGCGATTTGAGGCCAATGACGGAAAAGGAAATATCTTCGTTTAAAAACTAGACAGAATCATTTTCAGAAACTAGTTTGTGATGTGTGCCTTCAGCAGACAGAGTTTAACGTTTCTTTTCACAGAGCAGTTTGGAAGCACTCTCTTTGTAAAGTCTGCAAGTGGATATTTGGACCTCTTTGAAGGCCTTCGTTGGAAACGGGATTTCTTCATATAATGCTAGACAGAAGAATTCTCAGTAACTTCTTTGTGTGTGTGTATTCAACCCACAGAGCTGAACCTTCCTTTAGGCAGAGCAGATTTGCAACACTCGTTTCGTGGAATTTACATGTGGCGATTTCAAGCGAATTGAGGTCAATGACAGAAAAGGAAATATCTTCGTTTAAAAACTAGACAGAATCATTCTCAGAAACTACTTTGTGATGTGTGCATCCACCTGACAGAGTTTAACCTTTCTTTTCATAGAGCAGTTCGAAAACACTCTGTTTGTAAAGTCTGCAACTGGATATTTAGACTTCTTTTCACCCTTCGTTGGAAAAGGGATTTCTTTATATAATGCAAGACAGAAGAATTCTCAGTGACTTCTTTGTGTTGTGTGTATGCAGCTCACAGAGTTGAACCTTTCTTTAGACAGAGCAGGTTTGAAACTCTCTTTTTGTGGATTTTGCAATTGCAGATTTCAAGCGATTTGAGGCCAATGGTTGAAAAGGAAATATCTTCGTATAAAAACTAGACGGAATCATTCTCTGAAACAACCTAATGATTTGTGCGTTCAGCTCACAGAGTTTAACCTTCCTTTTCATAGAGCAGTTAGGAAACACTCTGTTTGTGAAGTCTGGTAGCGGATATTTGGACCTCTTTGAGGCCTTCGTTGGAAACGGGATTCCTTCATATAATACTAGACAGAAGAATTCTCAGTAACTTCTTAGTGTTGCGTGTGTTCAGCTCACAGAGTGGAACCTATCTTCAGAGAGAGCAGATTTGAAACTCTCTTTTTGTGGAATTTGCAATTGGAGATTTCAAGCGATTTGAGGCCAATGGAAGAAAGGGAAATATCTCCGTTTAAAAACTAGACAGAATCATTCTCAGAAACTACTTTGTGATTTGTGCATCCACCTGACAGAGTTTAACCTTTCTTTTCATAGAGCAGTTTGAAAACACTCTGTTTGTAAAGTCAGCAAGTGGATATTTGGAACTGTACGAGGCCTTCGTTGGAAACGGGATTTCTTCATATAATGCAAGACAGAGGAATTCTCAGTAACTTCTTTGTGTTGTGTGTATGCAGCTCACAGAATTGAACCTTTCTTTAGACAGAGCAGATTTGAAACTCTCTTTTTGTGGATTTTGCAATTGGAGATTTCAAGCGATTTGAGGCCAAAGGTTGAAAAGGAAATATCTTCTTTTAAAAACTATACGGAATCATTCTCTGAAACAACTTAATGATTTGTGCATTCAGCTCACAGAGTTTAACCTTCCTTTTCATAGAGCAGTTAGGAAACACTCTGTTTGTGAAATCTGGAAGCGGACATTTGGACCTCTTTGAGGCCTTCGTTGGAAACGGGATTCCTTCATATAATGCTAGACAGAAGAATTCTCAGTAACTTCTTAGTGTTGTGTGTATTCAACTCAAAGAGTGGAGCATTTCTTTAGAGAGAGCAGATTTGAAACTCTCTTTTTGTGGATTTTGCAATTGGAGATTTCAAGCGATTTGAGGCCAGTGTGTGAAGAGGAAATACCTTCGTATAAAAACTAGACGGAATCATTCTCTGAAACAACTTAATGATCTGTGCGTTCAGCTCACAGAGTTTAACCTTCCTTTTCATAGAGCGGTTAGGAAACACTCTGTTTGTAAAGTCTGGAAGCGGATATTTGGACCTGTACGAGGCCTTCGTTGGAAACGGGATTTCTTCATATAATGCAAGACCAAAGAATTCTCAGTAACTTCCTTGTGTTGCCTGTATTCAGCTCACAGAGTTTAACCTTTCTTTAGACAGAGCATATTTGAAACTCTCTTTTTTTGCAATTTGCAATTGGAGATTTCAAGCGATTTCAGGCCAATGTTTGAAAAGGAAATATCTTCGTTTAAAAACTAGACAGAATCATTTTCAGAAACTAGTTTGTGATGTGTGCCTTCAGCAGACAGAGTTTAACGTTTCTTTTCACAGAGCAGTTTGGAAGCACTCTCTTTGTAATGTCTGCAAGTGGATATTTGGACCTCTTTGAAGGCCTTCGTTGTAAAAGGGATTTCTTCATAAAATGCTAGACAGAAGGATTCTCAGTAACTTCTTTGTGTGTGTGTATTCAACCCACAGAGCTGAACCTTCCTTTAGGCAGAGTAAATTTGGAACACTCGTTTTGTGGAATTTACATGTGGAGATTTCAAGCGAATTGAGGTCAAAGACAGAAAAGGAAATATCTTCATTTAAAAACTAGACAGAATCATTCTCAGAAACTACTTTGTGATGTGTGCATCCACCTGACAGAGTTTAACCTTTCTTTTCATAGAGCAGTTCGAAAACACTCTGTTTGTAAAGTCTGCAACTGGATATTTGGACTTCTTTTAACCCTTCGTTGGAAACGGGATTTCTTTATATAATGCAAGACAGAAGAATTCTCAGTGACTTCTTTGTGTTGTGTGTATGCAGCTCACAGAGTTGAACCTGTCTTTAGACAGAGCAGGTTTGAAACTCTCTTTTTGTGGATTTTGCAATTGCAGATTTCAAGCGATTTGAGGCCAATGGTTGAAAAGGAAATATCTTCGTATAAAAACTAGACGGAATCATTCTCTGAAACAACTTAATGATTTGTGCGTTCAGCTCACAGAGTTTAACCTTCCTTTTCATAGAGCAGTTAGGAAACAGTCTGTTTGTGAAGTCTGGTAGCGGATATTTGGACCTCTTTGAGGCCTTCGTTGGAAACGGGATTACTTCATATAATACTAGACAGAAGAATTCTCAGTAACGTCTTAGTGTTGTGTGTATTCAGCTCACAGAGTGGAACCTATCTTCAGAGAGAGCAGATTTGAAACTCTCTTTTTGTGGAATTTGCAATTGGAGATTTCAAGCGATTTGAGGCCAAAGGTTGAAAAGGAAATATCTTCTTTTAAAAACTAGACGGAATCATTCTCTGAAACAACTTAATGATTTGTGCATTCAGCTCACAGAGTTTAACCTTCCTTTTCATACAGCAGTTAGGAAACACTCTCTTTGTAAAATCTGGAAGCGGACATTTGGACCTCTTTGAGGCCTTCGTTGGAAACGGGATTCCTTCATATAATGCTAGACAGAAGAATTCTCAGTAACTTCTTAGTGTTGTGTGTATTCAACTCAAAGAGTTGCGCATTTCTTTAGAGAGAGCAGATTTGAAACAATCTTTTTGTGGATTTTGAAATTGGAGATTTCATGCGATTTGAGGCCAGTGTTTGAAGAGGAAATACCTTCGTATAAAAACTAGATGGAATCATTCTCTGAAACAACTTAATGATTTGTGCGTTCAGCTCACAGAGTTTAACCTTCCTTTTCATAGAGCGGTTAGGAAACACTCTGTAAAGTCTGGAAGCGGATATTTGGACCTCTACGAGGCCTTCGTTGGAAACGGGATTTCTTCATATAATGCAAGACAGAAGAATTCTCAGTAACTTCCTTGTGTGTGTGTATTCAACTCACAGAGTTGAACCTTTCTTTAGAGAGAGTAGATTTGAAACTCTCTTTTTGTGGAAATTACATTTCGGGATTTCAAGCGATTTGAGGCCAATGACGGAAAAGGAAATATCTTCGTTTAAAAACTAGACAGAATCATTTTCAGAAACTAGTTTGTGATGTGTGCCTTCAGCAGACAGAGTTTAACGTTTCTTTTCACAGAGCAGTTTGGAAGCACTCTCTTTGTAAAGTCTGCAAGTGGATATTTAGACCTCTTTGAAGGCCTTCGTTGGAAACGGGATTTCTTCATGAAATGCTAGACAGAAGAATTCTCAGTAACTTCTTTGTGTGTGTGTATTCAACCCACAGAGCTGAACCTTCCTTTAGGCAGAGTAGATTTGCAACACTCGTTTTGTGGAATTTACATGTGGAGATTTCAAGCGAATTGAGGTCAATGACAGAAAAGGAAATATCTTCGTTTAAAAACTAGACAGAATCATTCTCAGAAACTACTTTGTGATGTGTGCATCCACCTGACAGAGTTTAACCTTTCTTTTCATGGAGCAGTTTGAAAACACTCTGTTTGTAAAGTCTGCAAGTGGATATTTGGACCTCTACGAAGCCTTCGTTGGAAACGGGATTTCTTCATATAATGCAAGACAGAAGAATTCTCAGTAACTTCCTTGTGTTGCCTGTATTCAGCTCACAGAGTTTAACCTTTCTTTAGACAGAGCATATTTGAAACTCTCTTTTTTTGCAATTTGCAATTGGAGATTTCAAGCGATTTCAGGCCAATGTTTGAAAAGGAAATATCTTCGTTTAAAAACTAGACAGAATCATTTTCAGAAACTTGTTTGTGATGTGTGCCTTCAGCAGACAGAGTTTAACGTTTCTTTTCACAGAGCAGTTTGGAAGCACTCTGTTTGTAATGTCTGCAAGTGGATATTTGGACCTCTTTGAAGGCCTTCGTTGGAAACGGGATTTCTTCATAAAATGCTAGACAGAAGGATTCTCAGTAACTTCTTTGTGTGTGTGTATTCAACCCACAGAGCTGAACCTTCCTTTAGGCAGAATAGATTTGGAACACTCGTTTTGTGGAATTTACATGTGGAGATTTCAAGCGAATTGAGGTCAAAGACAGAAAAGGAAATATCTTCATTTAAAAACTAGACAGAATCATTCTCAGAAACTACTTTGTGATGTGTGCATCCACCTGACAGAGTTTAACCTTTCTTTTCATAGAGCAGTTCGAAAACACTCTGTTTGTAAAGTCTGCAACTGGATATTTGGACTTCTTTTAACCCTTCGTTGGAAACGGGATTTCTTTATATAATGCAAGACAGAAGAATTCTCAGTGACTTCTTTGTGTTGTGTGTATGCAGCTCACAGAGTTGAACCTTTCTTTAGACAGAGCAGCTTTGAAACTCTCTTTTTGTGGATTTTGCAATTGCAGATTTCAAGCGATATGAGGCCAATGGTTGAAAAGGAAATATCTTCGTTTAAAAACTAGACGGAATCATTCTCTGAAACAACTTAATGATTTGTGCATTCAGCTCACAGAGTTTAACCTTCCTTTTCATAGAGCAGTTAGGAAACACTCTGTTTGTGAAGTCTGGTAGCGGATATTTGGACCTCTTTGAGGCCTTCGTTGGAAACGGGATTCCTTCATATAATACTAGACAGAAGAATTCTCAGTAACTTCTTAGTGTTGTGTGTATTCAGCTCTCAGAGTGGAACCTATCTTCAGAGAGAGCAGATTTGAATCTCTCTTTTTGTGGAATTTGCAATTGGAGATTTCAAGCGATTTGAGGCCAAAGGTTGAAAAGGAAATATCTTCTTTTAAAACTAGACGGAATCATTCTCTGAAACAACTTAATGATTTGTCCATTCAGCTCACAGAGTTTAACCTTCCGTTTCATACAGCAGTTAGGAAACACTCTCTTTGTAAAATCTGGAAGCGGACATTTGGACCTCTTTGAGGCCTTCGTTGGAAACGGGATTCCTTCATATAATGCTAGACAGAAGAATTCTCAGTAACTTCTTAGTGTTGTGTGTATTCAACTCAAAGAGTTGCGCATTTCTTTAGAGAGAGCAGATTTGAAACAATCTTTTTGTGGATTTTGCAATTGGAGATTTCATGCGATTTGAGGCCAGTGTTTGAAGAGGAAATACCTTCGTATAAAAACTAGATGGAATCATTCTCTGAAACAACTTAATGATTTGTGCGTTCAGCTCACAGAGTTTAACATTCCTTTTCATAGAGCGGTTAGGAAACACTCTGTTTGTAAAGTCTGGAAGCGGATATTTGGACCTCTACGAGGCCTTCGTTGGAAATGGGATTTCTTCATATAATGCAAGACAGAAGAATTCTCAGTAACTTCCTTGTGTGTGTGTATTCAACTCACAGAGTTGAACCTTTCTTTAGAGAGAGTAGATTTGAAACTCTCTTTTTGTGGAAATTACATGTGGGGATTTCAAGCGATTTGAGGCTAATGACGGAAAAGGAAATATCTTCGTTTAAAAACTACACAGAATCATTTTCAGAAACTAGTTTGTGATGTGTGCCTTCAGCAGACAGAGTTTAACGTTTCTTTTCACAGAGCAGTTTGGAAGCACTCTCTTTGTAAAGTCTGCAAGTGGATATTTGGACCTCTTTGAAGGCCTTCGTTGGAAACGGGTTTTCTTCATAAAATGCTAGACAGAAGAATTCTCAGTAACTTCTTTGTGTGTGTGTATTCAACCCACAGAGCTGAACCTTCCTTTAGGCAGAGTAGATTTGCAACACTCGTTTTGTGGAATTTACATGTGGAGATTTCAAGCGAATTGAGGTCAATGACAGAAAAGGAAATATCTTCGTTTAAAAACTAGACAGAATCATTCTCAGAAACTACTTTGTGATGTGTGCATCCACCTGACAGAGTTTAACCTTTCTTTTCATGGAGCAGTTTGAAAACACTCTGTTTGTAAAGTCTGCAAGTGGATATTTGGACCTCTACGAAGCATTCGTTGGAAACGGGATTTCTTCATATAATGCAAGACAGAAGAATTCTCAGTAACTTCCTTGTGTTGCCTGTATTCAGCTCACAGAGTTTAACCTTTCTTTAGACAGAGCATATTTGAAACTCTCTTTTTTTGCAATTTGCAATTGGAGATTTCAAGCGACTTCAGGCCAATGTTTGAAAAGGAAATATCTTCGTTTAAAAACTAGACAGAATCATTTTCAGAAACTAGTTTGTGATGTGTGCCTTCAGCAGACAGAGTTTAACGTTTCTTTTCACAGAGCAGTTTGGAAGCACTCTCTTTGTAATGTCTGCAAGTGGATATTTGGACCTCTTTGAAGGCCTTCGTTGTAAAAGGGATTTCTTCATAAAATACTAGACAGAAGGATTTTCAGTAACTTCTTTGTGTGTGTGTATTCAACCCACAGAGCTGAACCTTCCTTTAGGCAGAGTAGATTTGGAACACTCGTTTTGTGGAATTTACATGTGGAGATTTCAAGCGAATTGAGGTCAAAGACAGAAAAGGAAATATCTTCATTTAAAAACTAGACAGAATCATTCTCAGAAACTACTTTGTGATGTGTGCATCCACCTGACAGAGTTTAACCTTTCTTTTCATAGAGCAGTTCGAAAACACTCTGTTTGTAAAGTCTGCAACTGGATATTTGGACTTCTTTTAACCCTTCGTTGGAAACGGGATTTCTTTATATAATGCAAGACAGAAGAATTCTCAGTGACTTCTTTGTGTTGTGTGTATGCAGCTCACAGAGTTGAACCTGTCTTTAGACAGAGCAGGTTTGAAACTCTCTTTTTGTGGATTTTGCAATTGCAGATTTCAAGCGATTTGAGGCCAATGGTTGAAAAGGAAATATCTTCGTATAAAAACTAGACGGAATCATTCTCTGAAACAACTTAATGATTTGTGCGTTCAGCTCACAGAGTTTAACCTTCCTTTTCATAGAGCAGTTAGGAAACAGTCTGTTTGTGAAGTCTGGTAGCGGATATTTGGACCTCTTTGAGGCCTTCGTTGGAAACGGGATTACTTCATATAATACTAGACAGAAGAATTCTCAGTAACGTCTTAGTGTTGTGTGTATTCAGGGCACAGAGTGGAACCTATCTTCAGAGAGAGCAGATTTGAAACTCTCTTTTTGTGGAATTTGCAATTGGAGATTTCAAGCGATTTGAGGCCAAAGGTTGAAAAGGAAATATCTTCTTTTAAAAACTAGACGGAATCATTCTCTGAAACAACTTAATGATTTGTGCATTCAGCTCACAGAGTTTAACCTTCCTTTTCATACAGCAGTTAGGAAACACTCTCTTTGTAAAATCTGGAAGCGGACATTTGGACCTCTTTGAGGCCTTCGTTGGAAACGGGATTCCTTCATATAATGCTAGACAGAAGAATTCTCAGTAACTTCTTAGTGTTGTGTGTATTCAACTCAAAGAGTTGCGCATTTCTTTAGAGAGAGCAGATTTGAAACAATCTTTTTGTGGATTTTGAAATTGGAGATTTCATGCGATTTCAGGCCAGTGTTTGAAGAGGAAATACCTTCGTATAAAAACTAGATGGAATCATTCTCTGAAACAACTTAATGATTTGTGCGTTCAGCTCACAGAGTTTAACCTTCCTTTTGATAGAGCGGTTAGGAAACACTCTGTAAAGTCTGGAAGCGGATATTTGGACCTCTACGAGGCCTTCGTTGGAAACGGGATTTCTTCATATAATGCAAGACAGAAGAATTCTCAGTAACTTCCTTGTGTGTTTATTCAACTCACAGAGTTGAACCTTTCTTTAGAGAGAGTAGATTTGAAACTCTCTTTTTGTGGAAATTACATTTCGGGATTTCAAGCGATTTGAGGCCAATGACGGAAAAGGAAATATCTTCGTTTAAAAACTAGACAGAATCATTTTCAGAAACTAGTTTGTGATGTGTGCCTTCAGCAGACAGAGTTTAACGTTTCTTTTCACAGAGCAGTTTGGAAGCACTCTCTTTGTAATGTCTGCAAGTGGATATTTGGACCTCTTTGAAGGCCTTCGTTGGAAACGGGATTTCTTCATAAAATGCTAGACAGAAGGATTCTCAGTAACTTCTTTGTGTGTGTGTATTCAACCCACAGAGCTGAACCTTCCTTTAGGCAGAATAGATTTGGAACACTCGTTTTGTGGAATTTACATGTGGAGATTTCAAGCGAATTGAGGTCAAAGACAGAAAAGGAAATATCTTCATTTAAAAACTAGACAGAATCATTCTCAGAAACTACTTTGTGATGTGTGCATCCACCTGACAGAGTTTAACCTTTCTTTTCATAGAGCAGTTCGAAAACACTCTGTTTGTAAAGTCTGCAACTGGATATTTGGACTTTTTTAACCCTTCGTTGGAAACGGGATTTCTTTATATAATGCAAGACAGAAGAATTCTCAGTGACTTCTTTGTGTTGTGTGTATGCAGCTCACAGAGTTGAACCTTTCTTTAGACAGAGCAGATTTGAAACTCTCTTTTTGTGGATTTTGCAATTGCAGATTTCAAGCGATATGAGGCCAATGGTTGAAAAGGAAATATCTTCGTTTAAAAACTAGACGGAATCATTCTCTGAAACAACTTAATGATTTGTGCATTCAGCTCACAGAGTTTAACCTTCCTTTTCATAGAGCAGTTAGGAAACACTCTGTTTGTGAAGTCTGGTAGCGGATATTTGGACCTCTTTGAGGCCTTCGTTGGAAACGGGATTCCTTCATATAATACTAGACAGAAGAATTCTCAGTAACTTCTTAGTGTTGTGTGTATTCAGCTCTCAGAGTGGAACCTATCTTCAGAGAGAGCAGATTTGAATCTCTCTTTTTGTGGAATTTGCAATTGGAGATTTCAAGCGATTTGAGGCCAATGGAAGAAAGGGAAATATCTCCGTTTAAAAACTAGACAGAATCATTCTCAGGAACTACTTTGTGATGTGTGCATCCACCTGACAGAGTTCAACCTTTCTTTTCATAGAGCAGTTTGAAAACACTCTGTTTGTAAAGTCTGCAAGTGGATATTTGGACCTCTACGAGGCCTTCGTTGGAAACGGAATTTCTTCATATAATGCAAGACAGAGGAATTCTCAGTAACTTCTTTGTGTTGTTTGTATGCAGCTCACAGAATTGAACCTTTCTTTATACAGAGCAGATTTGAAACTCTCTTTTTGTGAATTATGCAATTGCAGATTTCAAGCGATTTGAGGCCAATGGTTGAAAAGGAAATATCTTCGTATAAAAACTAGACAGAATCATTCTCTGAAACAACTTAGTGATTTGTGCGTTCAGCTCACAGAATTTAACCTTCCTTTTGGTAGAGCAGTTAGGAAACACTCTGTAAGGTCTGGAAGCGGATATTTGGACCTCTTTGAGGCCTTCGTTGGAAAACGGATTCCTGCATATAATGCAAGACAGAAGAATTCTCAATAACTTCTTAGTGTTGTGTGTATTCAACTGACAGAGTTGAACCTTTCATTAGAGACAGCAGTTTTGAACATGTCTTTTTGTGGAATTTGCAATTTTAGATTTCAAGCGATTTGAGGCCAATGGTAGAAAGGGAAATATGTTCGTTTAGAAAGTAGACAGAATCATTCTCAGAAACTACTTTGTGATGTGTGCATCCGCTTGACAGAGTTTAACCTTCTTTTCATAGAGCAGTCTGAAAACACTCTGTTTGTAAAATCTGCAAGTGGATATTTGGATATCTACGAGGCCTTCGTTGGGAACGGTATTCCTTCATATAAAGCAAGACAGAGGAATTCTCAGTAACTTCTTTGTGTTGTGTGTATTCAACTCAAAGAGTTGAGCATTTCTTTAGAGAGAGCAGATTTGAAACTCTCTTTTTGTGGATTTTGCAATTGGAGATTTCAATCGATTTCAGGCCAATGTATGATGAGGAAATATCTTCGTATAAAAACCAGACGGAATCATTCTCTGAAACAACTTAATGATTTGTGCGTTCAGCTCACAGATTTTAACCTTCCTTTTCAGAGACCGGTTAGGAAACACTCTGTTTGTAAAGTCTGGAAGCGGATATTCGGACCTCTTTGAGGCCTTCGTTGGAAACGGGATTTCTTCATAAAATGCTAGACAGAAGAAGTCTCAGTAACTTCTTTATGTGTGTGTATTCAAATCACAGAGCTGAACCTTTCTTTAGAGACAGTAGATTTGAAACTTTCTTTTTGTGGAAATTACATGTGGAGATTTCAAGCGATTTGTGGCCAATGGTTGGAAAGGAAATATCTTCGTATAAAAACTAGACGGAATCATTCTCTGAAACAACCTAATGTTTTGTGCGTTCAGCTCACAGAGTTTAACCTTCCTTTTCATAGAGCAGTAGGAAACACTCTGGTTGAAAAGTGTGGTAGCGGATATTTGGACCTCTTTGAGGCCTTCTTTGGAAACGGGATTACTTCATATAATACAAGACAGAAGAATTCTCAGTAACTTCTTAGTGTTGTGTGTATTCAGCTCACAGAGTTGAACCTATCTTTAGAGAGAGCAGATTTGAAACTCTCTTTTTGTGGAATTTGCAATTGGAGATTTCAAGCGATTTGAGGCCAATGGAAGATAGGGAAATATCTCCGTTGAAAAACAAGACAGAATCATTCTCAGAAACTACTTTATGATTTGTGCATCCACCTGACGGAGTTTAACCTTTCTTTTCATAGAGCAGTTTGAAAACACTCTGTTTGTAAAGTCTGCAAGTGGATATTTGGACCTCTACGAGGCCTTCGTTGGAAATGTGATTTCTTCATATATTGCAAGACAGAGGAATTCTCTGTAACTTCTTTGTGTTGTGTGTATGCAGCTCACAGAATTGAACCTTTCTTTATACAGAGCAGATTTGAAATTCTCTTTTTGTGGATTTTGCAATTGGAGATGTCAAGCGATTTGAGGCCAAAGTTCGAAAAGGAAATATCTTCGTAAAAAAACTAGACGGAATCATTCTCTGAAACAACTTAATGATTTGTGCGTTCCTCTCACAGAGTTTAACCTTCCTTTTCATAGAGCGGTTAGGAAACACTCTGTTTGTAAAGTCTGGAAGCCGATATTTGGACCTCTTTGACGCCTTCGTTGTAAACGGGATTTCTTCATAAAATGATAGAGAGAAGAATTCTCAGTAACTTCTTTCTGTTTGTGTATTCAACGCAGAAAGTTGAACCTTCCTTTAGACAGAGTAGATTTGAAACTCTCGTTTTGTGGAATTTACATGTGGAGAATTCAAGCGAATTGAGGTCCATGACAGAAAGGGAAATATCTTCGTTTAAAAACTAGACAGAATCATTCTCAGAAACTACTTTGTGATGTGTGCATCCACCTAACGGAGTTTAAACTTTCTTTTCATAGAACAGTTTGAAAACACTCTGTTTGTAAAGTCTGCAACTGGATATTTGGACTTCTTTTAGGCCTTCATTGGAAACGGGATTTCTTCATATAATGCAAGACAGAAGAATTCTCAGTAACATTTTTGTGTTGTGTGTATTCAGCTCACAGAGTTTAACCTTTCTTTAGACAGAGCATACTGGAAACTCTCTTTTTTTGGAATTTGCAATTGGATATTTCAAGCGATTTCAGGCCCATTGTAGAAAAGGAAATATCTTTGTTTAAAAACTAGACCGAATCATTTTCAGAAACTAGTTTGTGATGTGTGCCTTCCACTGACAGAGTTTAACGTTTCTTTTCATAGAGCCGTTTGGAAGCACTCTGTTTGTAAAGACTGCAAGTGGATATTTGGACCTCTTTGAGGCCTTCATTGGTAACGGGATTTCTTCATCTAATGCAAGACAGAGGAATTCTCAGTGATTTCTTTGTGTTGTGTGTATGCACCTCACAGTGTTGAACCTTTCTTTATACAGAGCAGATTTGAAACTCTCTCTTTGTGGATTTTGTCATTGGAGATTTCAAGCGATTTGAGGCCAATGGTTGGAAAGGAAATATCTTCGTATAAAACTAGACGGAATCATTCTCTGAAACAACTAAATGATTTGTGCGTTCAGCTCACAGAATTTAACCTTCCTTTTCATAGAGCAGTTAGGAAACACTCTGTAATGTCTGGTAGCAGATATTTGGACCTCTTTGAAGCCTTCGTTGGAAACGGGATTCCTTCATATACTACTAGACTGAAGAACTCTAAGTAACTTCTTAGTGTTGTGTGTATTCAGCTCACAGAATTGAACCTATCTTTAGAGAGAGCAGATTTGAAACTCTCTTTTTGTGGAATTTGCAATTGGAGATTTCAAGAGATTTGAGGGCAATGGAAGAAAGGGAAATTTCTACGTTTAAAAACTAGACAGAATCATTCTCAGAAACTACTTTGTGATGTGTGCATCCACCTGACAGATTTTAACCTTTCTTTTAATAGAGCAGTTTGAAGACACTCTGTTTTTAAAGTGTGCAAGTGGATATTTCGAGCTTTACGAGGCCTTCGTTGGAAACGGGATTTCTTCATACAATGCAAGACAGAAGAAGTCTCTGTAACTTCCTTGTGTTGCGTGCATTCAGCTCACGGCCTTGAACCTTTCTTTAGACACAGCATATTTGAAACTCTCTTTCTTTGGAATTTGCATTTGGAGATTTCAAGCGATTTCAGGCCAATGGTAGAAAAGTAAATATATTCGTTTAAAAACTAGACAAAATCATTTTCAGAAACTAGTTTGTGATGTGTGCCTTCAACTGACAGAGTTTAACGTTTCTTTTCACAGAGCAGATTGGAAGCACTCTCTTTATAACGTCTGCAAGTGGATATTTGGACCTCTTTGAGGCCTTCGTTGGAAACAGGATTTCTTCATATCATGAAAGAGAGAGGAATTCTTAGTGACTTCTTTGTGTTGTGTGTATGCAGCTCACAGAGTTGAACCTTTCTTTAGACAGAGCAGATTTGAAACTCTCTTTTTGTGGATTTTGTAATTGGAGATATCAAGCGATTTGAGGCCAATGGCTGAAAAGGAAATATGTTCGTAGAAAATCTGGATGGAATCATTCTCTGAAACAACTTAATGATTTGTGCGTTCTACTCACAGAGTTTAACCTTCCTTTTCATAGAGCAGTTAGGAAACACTCTGTTTGTAAAGTCTGGAAGCGGATATTTGGAACTCCTTGAGGCCTTCTTAGGAAACGGGATTCCTTCCTATAAAGCTAGACTGAAGAATTCTCAGTAACTTCCTTGTGTTGTCTGTATTCAGCTCACAGAGTTTAACCTTTCTTTAGACAGAGCATAGTTGAAACTCTGTTTTTTTGGAATGTGCAATTGGGGATGTGAAGCGATTTGAAGGCAATGGTAGAAAAGGAAATGTCTTCGTTTAAAAACTAGACAGAATCATTCTCAGAAACTACTTTATGATTTGTGCATCCACCTGACAGAGTTTAACCTTTCTTTTCATAGAGCAGTTTGAAAACACTCTGTTTGTAAAGTCTGCAAGTGGATATTTGGACCTCTACGAGGCCTTCGTTGGAAATGTGATTTCTTCATATATTGCAAGACAGAGGAATTCTCTGTAACTTCTTTGTGTTGTGTGTATGCACCTCACAGAATTGAACCTTTCTTTATACAGAGCAGATTTGAAATTCTCTTTTTGTGGATTTTGCAATTGGAGATGTCGAGCGATTTGAGGCCAAAGTTCGAAAAGGAAATATCTTCGTAAAAAAACTAGACGGAATCATTCTCTGAAACAACTTAATGATTTGTGCATTCCTCTCACAGAGTTTAACCTTCCTTTTCATAGAGCGGTTAGGAAACACTCTGTTTGTAAAGTCTGGAAGCCGATATTTGTACCTCTTTGACGCCTTCGTTGTAAACGGGATATCCTCATAAAATGCTAGAGAGAAGAATTCTCAGTAACTTCCTTCTGTTTGTGTATTCAACTCAGAAAGTTGAACCTTCCTTTAGACAGAGTAGATTTGAAACACTCGTTTTGTGGAATTTACATGTGGAGAATTCAAGCGAATTGAGGTCCATGACAGAAAGGGAAATATCTTCGTTTAAAAACTAGACAGAATCATTCTCAGAAACTACTTTGTGATGTGTGCATCCACCTAACGGAGTTTAAACTTTCTTTTCATAGAACAGTTTGAAAACACTCTGTTTGTAAAGTCTGCAACTGGATATTTGGACTTCTTTTAGGCCTTCTTTGGAAACGGGATTTCTTTATATAATGCAAGACAGAAGAATTCTCAGGAACTTTTTTGTGTTGTGTGTATTCAGCTCACAGAGTTTAACCTTTCTTTAGACAGAGCATACTTGAAACTCTCTTTTTTTGGAATTTGCCATTGGATATTTCAAGCGATTTGTGGCTAATGGTAGAAAAGGAAATATCTTTGTTTAAAAACTAGACCGAATCATTTTCAGAAACTAGTTTGTGATGTGTGCCTTCCACTGACAGAGTTTAACGTTTCTTTTCATAGAGCCCTTTGGAAGCACTCTGTTTGTAAAGACTGCAAGTGGATATTTGGACCTCTTTGAGGCCTTCATTGGAAACGGGATTTCTTCATCTAATGCAAGACAGAGGAATTCTCAGTGATTTCTTTGTGTTGTGTGTATGCACCTCACAGTGTTGAACCTTTCTTTATACAGAGCAGATTTGAAACTCTCTCTTTGTGGATTTTGTAATTGGAGATTTCAAGCGATTTGAGGCCAATGGTTAGAAAGGAAATATCTTCGTATAAAAACTAGACGGAATCATTCTCTGAAACAACTAAATGATTTGTGCGTTCAGCTCACAGAATTTAACCATCCTTTTCATAGAGCAGTTAGGAAACACTCTGTTTGTAATGTCTGGTAGCGGATATTTGGACCTCTTTGAAGCCTTCGTTGGAAACGGGATTCCTTCATATACTGCTAGACTGAGGAATTCTAAGTAACTTCTTAGTGTTGTGTGTATTCAGCTCACATTATTGAACCTATCTTTAGAGACAGCAGATTTGAAACTCTCTTTTCGTGGAATTTGCAATTGGAGATTTCAAGAGATTTGAGGGCAATGGAAGAAAGGGAAATTTCTACGTTTAAAAACTAGACAGAATCATTCTCAGAAACTACTTTGTGATGTGTGCATCCACCTGACAGAGTTTAACCTTTCTTTTAATAGAGCAGTTTGAAGACACTCTGTTTTTAAAGTGTGCAAGTGGATATTTGGACCTGTACGAGGCCTTCGTTGGAAACGGGATTTCTTCATACAATGCAAGACAGAAGAAGTCTCTGTAACTTCCTTGTGTTGCGTGCATTCAGCTCACGGCGTTGAACCTTTCTTTAGACACAGCATATTTGAAACTCTCTTTCTTTGGAATTTGCATTTGGAGATTTCAAGCGATTTCAGGCCAATGGTAGAAAAGGAAATATATTCCTTTAAAAACTAGACAGTGTCATTTTCAGAAACTAGTTTGTGATGTGTGCCTTCAACTGACAGAGTTTAACGTTTCTTTTCATAGAGCAGTTTGGAAGCACTCTTTAAAGTGTACAAGTCGATATTAGGACCTCTTTGAGGCCTTCGTTGGAAACGTGATTTCTTCATATAATGCAAGACAGAGGAAATCTCAGTGACTTCTTTGTCTGTGTGTATTCAACTCACAGACTTGAACCTTCCTTTAGGCAGAGTAGATTTGAAACACTCGTTTTGTGGAATTTACATGTGGAGATTTCAAGCGAATTGAGGTCAATAACAGAAAAGGAAACATCTTCGTTTAAAAACTAGAAAGAATCATTCTCAGAAACTACTTTGCGATGTGTGCATCCACCTGACAGAGTTTAACCTTTCTTTTCATAGAACAGTTTGAAAACACTGTGTTTCTAAAGTCTGCAACTGGATATTTGGACTTCTTTTAGGCCTTTGTTGCTAACGGGATTTCTTCATTTAATGCAAGACAGAAGAATTCTCAGTAACTTTTTGTGTTGGTTGTATGCAGCTCACAGAGTTGAACCTTTCTTTAGACAGAGCAGATTTGAAACTCTCTTTTTGTGGATTTTGCAATTGGAGTTTTCAAGCGATTTGTGGCCAATGGTTGAAAAGGAAATATCTTCGTTTAAAAACTGGACGGAATCATTCTCTGAAACAACTTAATGACTTGTGCATTCAGCTCACAGAATTTAACCTTCCTTTTCATAGAGCAGTTAGGAAACACTGTGTTTGTAAAGTCTGGTAGCGGATATTTGGACCTCTTTGAGGCCTTCGTTGGAAAAGGGATTCCTTCATATAATGTGAGACAGGATAATTCTCAGTAACTTCTTAGTGTTGTGTGTATTCGGCTGACAGAGTTGAACCTTTCTTTAGAGAGATCAGATTTGAAGCTCTCTATTTTTGGAATTTGCAATTGGAGATTTCAAGCGATTTGAGGCCAATGGAAGAAAGGGAAATATCTCTGTTTAAATACTAGACAGAATCATTCTCAGAAACTACTTTGTGATTTGTGCATCCACCTGACAGAGTTTAACCCTTCTTTCAATAGAGCAGCTTGAAAACACCCTCTTTGTAAAGTCTGCAATTGGATATTTGGACCTCTACGAGGATTTCGTTGGAAACGGGATTTCTTCATATAATGCAAGACAGAGGAATTCTCTTTAACTTCCTTGTGTTGTGTGTATGCAGCTCACAGAGTTTAACTTTTCTTTAAACACAGCACATTTGAAACTCTCTTTTTTTGAATTTGCAATTGGAGATTTCAAGCGATTTCAGGCGAATGGTAGAAAAAGAAACATCTTCGTTTAAAAACTAGACAGAATCATTTTCAGAAACTAGTTAGTGATGTGTGCCTTCCACTGACAGAGTTTAACGTTTCTTTTAATAGAGCAGTTTGAAAACAATCTGATTGTAAAGTCTGCAACTGGATATTTGGACTTCTTTTAGGCCTTCGTTGGAAACGGGATTTCTTCATATAATGCAAGACAGAAGAATTCTCAGTAACTTCTTTGTGTTGTGTGTATGCAGCTCACAGAGTTGAACCTTTCTTTATACAGAGCAGATTTGAAACTCTCTTTTTGTGGATTTTGTAATTGGAGATATCAAGCGATTTGGGGCCAATGGCTGAAAAGGAAATATGTTCGTATAAAAACTAGATGGAATCATTCTCTGAAACAACTTAATGATGTGTGCGTTCAGCTCACAGAGTTTAACCTTCCTTTTCATAGAGCAGTTAGGAAATACTCTGTTTGTAATGTCTGGAAGCGCATATTTGGACCTCTTTGAGGCTTTCGTTAGAAACGGGATACCTTCATATAATGCTAGACTGAAGAATTCTCAGTAACTTCTTAGTGTTGGGTGTATTCAGCTCACAGAGTTGAACCTTTCTTTAGATAGAGCAGATTTGAATCTTTCTTTTTGTGGAATTTGCAATTGGAGATTTCAAGCGATTTGAGGACAATGGAAGAAAGCGAAATATCTCCGTTTAAAAACTGGACAGAATCATTCTCAGAAACTACTTTGTGATTTGTGCATCCACCTGACAGAGTTTAACTTTTCTTTTCACAGAGCAGTTTGAAAACACTCTGTTTGTAAAGTCTGCAATTGGATATTTGGACCTGTACGAGGCCTTCATTGGAAACGGGATTTCTTCATATAATGCAAGACAGAGGAATTATCAGTAACTTCTTAGTGTTGTGTGTATGCATCTCACAGAATTGAACCTTTCTTTATAAAGAGCAGATTTGAAACTGTCTTTTTGTGAATTTTGCAATTGAAGATTTCAAGCGATTTGAGGGCAATGGTTGTAAAGGAAATGTCTTCGTATAAAAACTACACGGAATCATTCTCTGAAACAACTTAATGATTTGTGCATTCAGCTAACAGAGTTTAACCTTCCTTGTCATAGAGCAGTTAGGAAACACTCTGTTTGTAAAGTCTGGTAGCGAATATTTTGACCTCTTTGAGGCCTTCGTTGGAAACGGGATTCCTTCATATACTACTAGACAGAAGAATTCTCAGGAACTTCTTAGTGTTGTGTGTATTCAGCTCACAGAGTTGAACCTATCTTTAGAGAGAGCAGATTTGAAACTCTCTTTTTGTGGAATTTGCAATTGGAGATTTCAAGCGATTTAAGGCCAATGGTAGACAGGGAAATATCTCCGTTTAAAAACTAGACAGAATCATTCTAAGAAACTACTTTGTGATGTGGGCATCCACCTAACAGAGTTTAACTTTTCTTTTCATAGAGCAGTTTGAAAACACTCTGTTTGTAAAGTCTGCAACTGGATATGTGGACTTCTTTTAGGCCTTCGTTGGAAACGGGATTTCTTCTTATAATGCAAGACAGAAGAATTCACAGTAACTTCCTTGTGTTTCCTGCATTCAGCTCACAGAGTTTAACCTTTCTTTAGACAGAGCATACTTGAAACTCTCTTTTTTTGGAATTTGCAATTGGAGATTTCAAGCGATTTCAGGCCAATGGTGCAAAAGGAAATATTTTCGTTGAAATACTAGACAGAATCATTTTCAGAAACTAGTTTGTGATGTGTGCCTTCCACTGACAGAGTTTAACGTTTCTCTTCATAGAGCAGTTTGAAAACACTCTGTTTGTAAAGTCTGCAAGTGGATATTTGGACCTCCACGACGCCTTCGTTGGAAACGGGATTTCTTCATATAATGCAAGACAGAGGAATTCTGAGTAACTTCCTTGTGTTGTGTGTATGCAGCTCACAGAATTGAACCTTTCTTTATACAGAGCAGATTTGAAACTCTCTTTTTGTGGATTTTGCAATTGGAGATTTCAACGGATTTGAGGCCAAAGGATGAAAAGGAAATATCTTCGTATAAAAACTGGACGGAATCATTCTCTGAAACAACTTAATGGTTTGTGCATTCAGCTCACAGAATTTAACTTTACTTTTCATACAGCAGTTAGGAAACACTCTGTTTCTAAGTCTGCAAGCGGATATTTGAACCTCTTTGAGGCCTTCGTTGGAAACGGGATTCCTTCATATAATGCTAGACAGAAGAATTCTCAGTAACTTCTTAGTGTTGTGTGTATTCAAGTCAAAGAGTTGAGCCTTTCTTTAGAGAGAGAAGATTTGAAACTCTCTTTTTGTGGATTTTGCAATTGAAGATTTCAAGCGATTTGAGGCCAATGTTTGAAAAGGAAATATCTTCGTATAAAAACTAGATGGAATCATTCTCTGAAACAACTTAATGATTTGTGCATTCAGCCCACAGAGGTGAACCTTCCTTTTCATAGAGCAGTAAGGAAACACTCTGTTTGTAAAGTCTGAAAGCGGATATTTGGACCTCTTTGAGGCCTTCATTGGAAAAGGGATTCCTTCATGTAATGCTAGACAGAAGAATTCTCAGTAACTTCTTAGTGTTGTGTGTATTCAAGTCAAAGATTTGAGCATTTCTTTACAGAGAGCAGATTTGAAACTCTCCTTTTGTGGATTTTGCAATTGGAGATTTCAAGCGATTTGAGGCCAATGTTTGAAAAGGAAATATCTTCGTATAAAAACTAGAAGGAATCATTCTCAGAAACTACTTTGTGATTTCTGCATCCACCTGACAGAGCTTAACCTTTCTTTTCATAGAGCAGTTTGAAAACACTCTGTTTGTGAAGTCTGCAACTGGATATTTGGACTTCTTTTAGTCCTTCTTTGGAAACGGTATTTCTTCATATAATGCAAGACAGTAGAATTCTCAGTAACTTCCTTGTGTTGTTTGTATTCAGCTCACAGAGTTTAACCTTTCTTTAGACAGAGCGTACGTGAAACTCTCTTTTTTTGTAATTTGCAATTGGAGATTTCAAGCGATTTCAAGCCAATGGTAGAAAAGGAAATATCTTCGTTTAAAAACTAGACAGAATCATTTTCAGAAACTAGTTTGTGATTTGTGCCTTGAACTGACAGAGTTTAACGTTTCTTTTGATAGAGCAGTTTGGAAGCACTCTTTAAATTGTGCAAGTGGATATTAGGACTTCTTTGAGGCCTTCGTTGGAAACGGGATTTCTTCATATAATGCAAGACAGAGGAATTCTCAGTGACTTCTTTGTCTGTGTGTATTCAACTCACAGACTTGAACCTTCCTTTAGGCAGAGTAGTTTTGAAACACTCGTTTTGTGGAATTTACATGTGGGGATTTCAAGCGAATTGAGGTCAATGACAGAAAAGGATTCATCTACGTTTAAAAACTAGAGAGAATCATTCTCAGAAACTACTTTGTGATGTGTGCATCCACCTGACAGAGTTTAACCTTTCCTTTCATAGAGCAGTTTGAAAACATTCTGCTTGTAAAGTCTCCAACTGGATATTTGGACTTCTTTTAGGCCTTCGTTGCTAACGGGATTTGTTCATATAATGCAAGACAGAAGAATTCTCAGTAACTTCTTTGTGTTTTTTGTATGCAGCTCACAGATTTGAACCTTTCTTTAGACATAGCAGATTTGAAACTCTCTTTTTGTGAGTTTTGCAATTGGAGTTTTCAAGCGATTTGAGGCCAATGGTTGAAAAGGAAATATCTTCGTATAAAAACTAGACGGAATCATTCTCTGAAACAACTTAATGATTTGTGCATTCAGCTCACAGAATTTAAGCTTCCTTTTCATAGAGCAGTTAGGAAACACTCTGTTTGTAAAGTCTGGTAGCGGATATTTGGACCTCTTTGAGGCCTTCGTTGGAAACGGGATTCCTTCATATAATGTTAGACAGAAGAATTCTCATTAACTTCATAGTGTTGTGTGTATTCAGCTCACAGAGTTGAACCTTTCTTTAGAGAGATCAGATTTGAAGCTCTCTTTTTGTGGAATTTGCAATTGGAGATTTCAAGAGATTTTAGGCCAATGGAAGAAAGGGAAATATCTCCGTTTAAAAACTAGACAGAATCATTCTCAGAAACTACTTTGTGATTTGTGCATCCACCTGACAGAGTTTAACCCTTCTTTCAATAGAGCAGCTTGAAAACACTCTGTTTGTAAAGTCTGAAATTGGATATTTGGACTTCTACGAGGACTTCAATGGAAACGTGATTTCTTCATATAATGGAAGACAGAAGAATTCTCTTTAACTTCCTTGTGTTGTGGGTATGCAGCTCACAGAGTTTAACCGTTCTTTAAACACTGAATATTTGAAACTCTCTTTTTTTGAATTTGCAATTGGTGATTTCAAGCGATTTCAGGCCAATGATAGAAAAGGAAACATCTTGGTTTAAAAACTGGACAGAATCATTTTCAGAAACTAGTTTGTGATGTGTGCCTTCCACTGACAGAGTTTAACGTTTCTTTACATAGAGCAGTTAGGAAACACTCTGTTTGTGAAGTCTGGAAGCGGATATTTGGACCTCTTTGAGGCCTTTGTTGGAAACGGGATTTCTTCATAAAATGATAGAGAGAAGATTTCTCAGTAACTTCTTTTTGTGTGTGTATTCAACTCACAGAGTTGTAACTTTCTTTAGGGAGAGTAGATTTGAAACTCTCTTTTTGTGGAAATTACATGTGGAGATTTCAAGCGATTTGAGGACAATGACGGAAAAGGAAATATCTTCGTTTATAAACTAGACAGAATCATTCTCAGAAACTAATTTGTGATGTGTGCATCCACCTGACAGAGTTTAACCTTTCTGTTCATAGAGCAGTTTGAAAACAATCTGATTGTAAAGTCTGCAACTGGATATTTAGACTTCTTTTGGCCCTTCGTAGGAAACGGCATTTCTTCATATAATGCAAATTAGAAGAATTCTCAGTAACTTCTTTGTGTTGTGTGTATGCAGCTCACAGAGTTGAACCTTTCTTTAGACAGAGCAGATTTGAAACTCTCTTTTTATGGATTTTGCAACTGGAGATTTCATGCGATTTGAGGCCAATGGTTGAAAAGGATATATCTTTGTATAAAAACTAGACGGAATCATTCTCTGAAACAAATTAACGATTTGTGCATTCAGCTCACAGAGTTTAACCTTCCTTTTCATAGAGCAGTTTGGAAACACTCTGTTTGTAAAGTCTGGAAGCGGATATTTGGACCTCTTTGAGGCCTTCGTTGGAAACGGGATTCCTTCATATAATGCTAGACAGAAGAATTTTCAGTAACTTCTTAGTGTTGTGTGTATTCAGCCCACAGAGTTGAACCTTTGTTTAGAGAGAGCAGATTTGAACCTCTCTTTTTGTGGAATTTGCAATTGGAGATTTCAAGCGATTTGAGGCCAATGGAAGAAAGGGAAATATCTCCGTTTAAAAACTAGACAGAATCATTCTCAGAAACCACTTTGTGATTTGTGCATCCATTTGATGGAGTTTAACCTTTCTTTTCATAGAGCAGTTTGAAAACACTCTGTTTGTAAAGTCTGCAAGTGGATATTTTGACCACTACGAGGCGTTCGTTGTAAACGGGATTTTTTCATTTAATGCTAGACTGAAGAATTCTCAGTAACTTTTTGTGTTGTGTGTATGCAGCTCGCAGAGTTCATCCTTTCTTTAGACAGAGCATATTTGAAACTCTTTTTTAGCAATTTGCAATTGGAGATTTCAAGCGATTTCAGGCCAGTGGTAGAAAAGGAAATATCTTCGTTTGAAAACTAGACAGAATCATTTTCAGATAATAGTTTGTGATGTGTGCCTTCCACTGACAGAGTTTAACGTTTCTTTTCATGGAGCAGTTTGGAAGCACTCTGCTTGTAAACTGTGCAAGTGGATATTTGGACCACTTTGAGGCCTTCGTTGGAAAGGGAGTTCTTCATAAAATGCTAGAGAGAAGAATTCTCAGTAACTTCTTTGTGTGTGTGTATTCAACTCACAGAGTTGAACGTTCCTTTAGACAGAGTAGATTTGAAAGTCTCTTTTTGTGGAAATTACATGTGGAGATTTCATGCCATTTGAGGTCAATGACGGAAAAGGAAATATAATCGTTTAGAAACTACAGAGAATCATTCTTAGAAACTACTTTGTGATGTGTGCATCCAGCTGACAGAGTTTAACCTTTCTATTCGTAGAGCTGTTTGAAAACACTCTGTTTGTAAAGTCTGCAAGTGGATATTTGGACCTCTACGAGGCCTTCGTTGGAAACGGCATTTCTTCATATAATGCAAGACAGAAGAATTCTCAGTAACTTCCTTGTGTTGTGTGTATTCAGCTCACAGCGTTGAACCTTTCTTTAGACAGAGCATATTTGAAAATCTCTGTTTTTGGAATTTGCATTTGGAGATTTCAAGCGATTTCAGGCCAATGGTAGAAAAGGAAATATCTTCCTTTAAAAACTAGACAGAATCATTTTCAGAAACTAGTTTGTGATGTGTGCCTTCCACTGACATAGTTTAACGTTTCCTTTCACAGAGCAGTTTGGAGGCACTCTTTGTAACGTCTGCAAGTGGATATTTGTACCTCTTTGAGGCCTTCGTTGGAAACGGGATTTCTTCATATAATGCAAGACAGAGGAATTCTCAGTGACTTCTTTGTGTTGTGTTTATGCAGCTCACAGGGTTGAACCTTTCTTTATACAGAGTAAATTGGAAACTCTCTTTTTGTGGATTTTGTAATTGGAGATTTCAAGCGATTTGAGGCCAATTGTTGGAAAGGAAATATCTTCGTATAAAAACTACACGGTATCATTCTCTGAAAGAACTTAATGATTTGTGCGTTCAGCTCACAGAGTTTAACCTTCCTTTACATAGATTAGTTAGGAAACACTCTGTTTGTAAGTCTGGAAGCGGATATTTGGACCTCTTTCAGGCCTTCGTTGGAAACGGGATTCCTTCATAAAATGGTAGACAGAAGAATTCTCAGTTACTTCTTAGGGCTGTGTGTATTCAGCCCGCAGAGTTGAACATTTCTTTAGGGAGGGCAGATTTGAAACTCTCTTTTTGTGTAATTTGCAATTGGAGATTTCAGGCGATTTTAGGCCAATGGAAGAATGGGGTATATCTCCGTTTGGAAACTAGACAGAATCATTCTCAGAAACTACTTTGTGATTTGTGCATCCACCTGAGAGAGTTTAACCTTTCTTTTCATAGAGCAGTTTGAAAACACTCTGTTTGTAAAGTCTGCAACTGGATATTTGAACTTCTTTTAGGCCTTCGTTGGAAACGGGATTTCTAACTATAATGCAAGACAGAAGAATTCTCAGTAACTTCTTTGTGTTGTGTGTATGCAGCTCACAGAGTTGAACCTTTCTTTAGACAGAGCAGATTTGAAACTCTCTTTTTGTGCATTTTTCAATTGGAGATTTCAAGCGATTTGAGGCCAATGTTTGAAAAGGAAATATCTTCGTTTAGAAACTAGTTGGAATCATTCTCTGAAACAAGTTAATGATTTGTGCGTTCAGCTCACAGAGTTTAACCTTCCTTTTCATAGAGCAGTTAGGAAACACTCTGTTTTAAAGTCTGGAAGCGGATATTTGGACCTCTTTGAGGCCTTCGTTGGAGAAGGGATTTCTTCATAAAATGATAGACAGAAGAATTCTCAGTATCTTCTTAGTGTTGTTTGTATTCAACTCACAGAGTTGAACCTTTCTTTAGAGAGGGCAGATTTGAAACTCTCTTTTTGTGGGTTTTGCAATTGGAGATTTCAAGCGATTTGAGGCCAATGTTTGAAAAGGAAATATCTTCGTATAAAAACAAGTCGGAATCATTCTCTGAAACAACTTAAATATTTGTGCGTTCAGCTCACAGAATTTAACCTTCCTTTTCATGGAGCAGTTAGGAAACACTCTGTTTTAAAGTCAGGAAGCGGATATTTGGACCTCTTTGAGGCCTTCGTTGGAAACGGGATTTCTTCATAAAATGATAGACAGAAGAATTCTCAGTAACTTCTTATTGTTTTGTGTATTCAACTCACAGTGTTGAACCTTTCTTTAGAGAGGGCAGATTTGAAACTCTCTTTTTGTGGAATTTGCAATTGGAGATTTCAAGCGATTAGAGGCCAATTGGAGAAAGGGAAATATCTCCGTTTAAAAACTAGAGAGAATCCTTCTCAGAAACTACTTTGTGATGTGTGCATCCACCTGACAGAGTTTAACCTTTCTTTTGATAGAGCAGTTTGAGAACACTCTGTTTGTAAAGTCTGCAAGTGGATATTTGGACCTCTACGAGGCCTTCGTTGGAATCGGGATTTCTTCATGAAATGCTAGACAGAAGAATTCTCAGTAACTTCTTTGTGTGTGTGTATTCAACTCACAGAGCTGAACCTTACTTTAGACAGAGTAGATTTGAAACACTCTTTTTGTGGAAATTACATGTGGAAATTTCAGGCGACTTGAGGCCAATGACAGAACAGGAAATATCTTCGTTTAAAAACCAGACAGAAAAATTCTTAGAAACTACTTTGTAATGTGTGCATCCACCTGACAGAGTTTAACATTTCTTTTCATAGAGCCGTTTGAAAACACTCTGTTTGTAAAGTCTGCAAGTGGATATTTGGACCTCTACGAGGCCTTCGTTGGAAAAGGGATTTCTTCATGTATTGCAAGACAGAAGAATTCTCAGTAACTTCCTTGTGTTGTGTGTATTCAGCTCACAGAGTTCAACCTTTGTTTAGACAGACCATATGGAAACTTTCTTTTTTTGGAATTTGCAATTGGAGATTTCAAGCGATTTCAGGCCAATTGTAGAAAAGAAAATGTCTTCGTTTAAAAACAAGACAGAATCATTTTCAAAAACTAGTTTCTGATGTGTGCCTTCAACTGACAGAGTTTAACGTTTCTTTTCACAGAGCAGTTTGAAAGGACTCTGTTTGAAAAGTCTGCAAGTGGATATTTGGACCTCCTTGAGGCCTCCGTTGGAAACGGGATTTCTTCATAAAATGCTAGACAGAAGAATTCTCAGTAACTTCTTTGTGTTTGTGTATTTAACTCACAGAGTTGAACCTTCCTTTAGACAGAGCAGATTTGAAACACTCGTTTTGTGGAATTTACATGGGGAGATTTCAAGTGAATTGAGGTCAATGACAGAAATGGAAATATCTTCGTTTAAAAACGAGACAGAATCATTCTCAGAAACTACATTGTGATGTGTGCATCCAGCTGACAGAGTTTAACCTTCTTTTGCATAGAGCAGTTTGAAAACACTCTGTTTTTGAAGTCTGCAACTGGATATTTGGACTTCTTTGAGGCCTTCGTTGGAATCGGTATTTCTTCATATAATGCAAGACAGAGGAATTCTCAGTAACTTCTTTGTGTTGTGTGTATGCAGCTCACAGAGTTGAACCTTTCTTTAGACAGAGCAGATTTGAAACTCTCTTTTTTTGCAATTTGCAATTGGAGATTTCAAGCGATTTGAGGCCAAAGTTTAAAAGCATATACCTTCGTTTAAAAACTAGACGGAATCATTCTCTGAAACAACTTAATGATTTGTGCATTCAGCTCACAGAGTTTAACCTTCCTTTTCATAGAGCAGTTAGGAAACACTCTGTTTGTAATGTCTGGAAGCGTATATTTGGACCTCTTTGAGGCCTTCGTTGGAAACGGGATTTCTTCATAAAATGATAGACAGAAGAATTCTCAGTAACTTCTTAGTGTTGTGTGTATTCAACTCAAAGAGTTGAGCCGTTCTTTAGAGAGAGCAGATTTGAAACTCTCTTTTTGTGGATTTTGCAATTGGAGATTTCAAGCGATTTGTGGCCAATGTTTGAAAAGGAAATATCTTCGTACAAAAAGTAGTTGGAATCATTCTCTGTAACAACTTAATGATTTGTGCGTTCAGCTCACAGAGTTTAACCTTCCTTTTCATAGAGCAGTTTATTAAACACTCTGTTTTAAAGTCTGGAAGCGGATATTTGGACCTCCTTGAGGCCTTCGTTGGAAAAGGGATTTCTTCATAAAATGATAGACAGAAGAATCCTCAGTAACTTCTTTGTGTGTGTGTATTCAACTCACAGAGTTGAACCTTTCTTTAGAGAGGGCAGATTTGAAACTCTCTTTTTGTGGGTTTTGCAATTGGAGATTTCAAGCGATTTGAGGCCAATGTTTGAAAAGGAAATATCTTCGTATAAAAACAAGTCAGAATCATTCTCGGAAACAACTTAATTATTTGTGCGTTCAGCTCACAGAATTTAACCTTCGTTTTCATAGAGCAGTTAGGAAACACTCTGTTTTAAAGTCTGGAAGCGGATATTTGGACCTCTTTGAGGTCTTCGTTGGAAACGGGATTTCTTCATAAAATGATAGACAGAAGAATTCTCAGTAACTTCTTAGTGTTTTGTGTATTCAACTCACAGTGTTGAACCTTTCTTTAGAGAGGGCAGATTTGAAACTCTGTTTTTGTGGAATTTGCAATTAGATATTTCAAGCGATTAGAGGCCAATGGAATAAAGGGATATATCTCCGTTTAAAAACTAGAGATAATCTTTCTCAGAAACTACTTTGTGATGTGTGCATCCACCTGACAGAGTTTAACCTTTCTTTTGATAGATCAGTTTGAAAACACTCTGTTTGTACGTCTGCATGTGGATATTTGGACCTCTACGAGGCCTTCGTTGGAATTGGGATTTCTTCATGAAATGCTAGAGAGAAGAATTCTCAGTAACTTCTTTGTGTGTGTATTCAACTCACAGAGCTGAACCTTACTTTAGACAGAGTAGATTTGAAACACTCTTTTTGTGGAAATTACATGTGGAAATTTCAGGCGATTTGAAGCCAATGACAGAACAGGAAATATCTTCGTTTAAAAACCAGACAGAAGCATTCTTAGAAACTACTTTGTAATGTGTGCATCCACCTGACAGAGTTTAACCTTTCTTTTCCTAGAGCCGTTTGAAAACACTCTGTTTGTAAAGTCTGCAAGTGGATATTTGGACCTCTACGAGGCTTTCGTTGGAAACGGGATTTCTTCCTATAATGCAAGAGAGAAGAATTCTCAGTAACTTCCATGTGTTGTGTGTATTCAGCTCACAGAATTCAACCTTTCTTTAGACAGAGCATATGGAAACTTTCCTTTTTTGGAATTTGCAATTATAGATTTCAAGCGATTTCAGGCCAATTGTAGAAAAGAAAATGTCTTCGTTTAAAAACTAGACAGAATCATTTTCAAAAACTAGTTTCTGATGTGTGCCTTCAACTGGCAGAGTTTAACATTTCTTTTCACAGAGCAGTTTGAAAGGACTCTGTTTGTAAGTCTGCAAGTGGATATTTGGACCTCTTTGAGGCCTTCGTTGGAAACGGAATTTCTTCATAAAATGCTAGACAGAAGAATTCTCAGTAACTTCTTTGTGTTTGTGTATTTAACTCACAGAGTTGAAACTTCCTTTAGACAGAGTAGATTTGAAACCCTCGTTTTGTGGAATTTACATGGGGAGATTTCAAGTGAATTGAGGTCAATGACAGAAATGGAAATATCTTTGTTTAAAAACTAGACAGAATCATTCTCAGAAACTACATTGTGATGTGTGCATCCACCTGACAGAGTTTAACCTTCTTTTGCATAGAGCAGTTTGAAAACACTCTGTTTTTGAAGTCTGCAAATGGAAATTTGAAGTTCTTGGAGGCCTTCGTTGGAAACGGTATTTCTTCATATAATGCAAGACAGAGGAATTCTCAGTAACTTCTTTGTGTTGTGTGTATGCAGCTCACAGAGTTGAACCTCTCTTTAGACAGAGCAGATTTGAAACTCTCTTTTTTTGTAATTTGCAATTGGAGATTTGAAGCGATTTGATGCCAAAGGTTTAAAAGGATATACCTTCGTATAAAAACTAGACAGAATCATTCTCTGAAACAACTTAATGATTTGTGCATTCAGCTCACAGAGTTTAACCTTGCTTTTCATAGAGCAGTTAGGAAACACTCTGTTTGTAATGTCTGGAAGCGTACATTTGGACCTCTTTGAGGCCTTCGTTGGAAACCGGATTCCTTCATATAATGCTAGACAGAAGAATTCTCAGTAACCTCTTAGTGTTGTGTGTATTCAACTCAAAGAATTGAGCCTTTCTTTAGAGAGAGCAGATTTGAAACTCTCTTTTTGTGGATTTTGCAATTGGAGATTTCAAGCGATTTGAGGCCAATGTTTGAAAAGGAAATATCTTCGTATAAAAAGTAGTTGGAATCATTCTCTTAAACAACTTAATGATTTATGCGTTCAGCTCACAGGGTTTAACCTTCCTTTTCATAGAGCAGTTAGGAAACACTCTGTTTTAAAGTCTGGAAGCGGATATTTGGACCTCTTTGAGTCCTTCGTTGGAAACGGGATTTCTTCATAAAATGATAGACAGAAGAATTCTCAGTAACTTCTTAGTGTTGTGTGTATTCAACTCAAAGAGTTGAGCCTTTCTGTAGAGAGAGCAGATTTGAAACTCTCTTTTTGTGGATTTTGCAATTGGAGATTTCAAGCGATTTGAGGCCAATGTTTGAAAAGGAAATATCTTCGTATAAAAAGTAGTTGGAATCATTCTCTGAAACAACTTAATGATTTGTGCATTCAGCTCGCAGAGTTCAACCTTCCTTTTCATAGAGCAGTTAGGAAATACTCTGTTTTAAAATCTGGAAGCGGATATTTGGACCTCTTTGAGGCCTTTGTTGGAAACGGGATTTCTTCATAAAATGATAGACAGAAGAATTCTCAGTAACCTCTTAGTGTTGTTTGTATTCAACTCACAGAGTTGGACCTTTCTTTAGAGAGGGCAGATTTGAAACTCTCTTTTTGTGGAATTTGCAATTGGAGATTTCAAGCGATTTGAGGCTAATGGAACAAAGGGAAATATCTCCGTTTAAAAACTAGACAGAATCCTTCTCAGAAACTACTTTGTGATGTGTGCATCCACCTGATAGAGTTTAACCTGTCTTTTGATAGAGCAGTTTGAAAACAGTCTGTTTGTAAAGTCTGTAAGTGGATATTTGGACCTCTACGAGGCCTTCGTTGGAATCGGGATTTCTTCATGAAATGCTAGACAGAAGAATTCTCAGTAACTTCTTTGTGTGTGTGTATTCAACTCACAGAGCTGAACCTTCCTTTAGACAGAGTAGATTTGAAACACTCTTTTTGTGGAAATTACATGTGGAGATTTCAAGCGATTTGAGGCCCATGACAGACAAGGAAATATCTTCGTTTAGAAACTAGACAGAATCATTCTCTGAAACTAGTTTGTGATGTGTGCATCCACCTGACAGAGTTTAACCTTTCTTTTCATAGAGCAGTTTGAAAACCCTCTATTTGTAAAGTCTGCAAGTGCATATTTGGACCTCTACGAGGCCTTCGTTGGAAACGGGATTTCTTCATATAATGCATGACAGAAGATTTCTCAGTAACTTCCTTGTGTTGTGTGTATTCAACTCACAGAGTTGAACCTTTCTTTAGGGAGGGCAGATTTGAATCTCTCTTTTTGTGGAATTTGCAGTTGGAGATTTCAAGCGATTTGAGGCCAATGGAAGAAAGGGAAATATCTCCGTTTAAAAACTAGACAGAATGCTTCTCAGAAACTACTTTGTGATGAGTGCATCCACCTGACAGAGTTTAACCTTTCTTTTCATAGAGCAGTTTGAAAACACTCTGTTTGTAAAGTCTGCAAGTAGATATTTGGACCTCTGCGAGGCCTTCTTTGGAAACGGGATTTCTTCATATAATGCAAGACAGAAGAATTCTCTGTAACTTCCTTGTGTTGTGTCTATTCAGCTCACAGAGTTTAACATTTCTTTAGACAGAGCAGATTTGAAACTCTCTTTTTTTGGAGTTTGCAATTGGAGATTTAAAGCTTTTTCTGGCCAATGCTTGAAAAGTGTGGGGAAAACAAGAGAGATCAGATTGTTACTGTGTCTGTGTAGAAAGAAGTAGACATAGGAGACTCCATTCTGTTCTGTAGTAAGAAAAATTCTTCTGCCTTGAGATTCTGTTAATCTATAACCTTACCCGCAACCCCGTGCTCTCTGAAACGTGTGCTGTGTCAACTCAGAATTAAATGGATTAAGGGCGGTGCAAGATGTGCTTTTTAAACAAATGCTTGAATGCAGCATGCTCCTTAAGAGTCATCACCACTCCCTAATCTCAAGTACCCAGGGACACGAAAACTGCGGAAGGCCGCAGGGACCTCTGCCTAGGAAAGCCAGGTATTGTCCAAGGTTTCTCCCCATGTGATAGTCTGAAATATGGCCTCGTGGGTAGGGAAAGACCTGACCGTCCCCCAGCCCAACACCCGTAAAGGGTCTGTGCTGAGGAGGATTAGTAAAAGAGGAAGGAATGCCTCTTCCAGTTGTGACAAGAGGAAGGCGTCTGTCTCCTGCCTGTCCCTGGGCAATGGAATGTCTCGGTTTAAAACCCGATTGTATGCTCCATCTACTGAGATAGGGAAAAACCGCCTTAGGGCCGGAGGTGGGACCTGCGGGCAGCAATACTGCTTTGTAAAGCATTGAGATGTTTATGTGTATGCATATCTAAAAGCACAGCACTTAATCCTTTACATTGTCTATGATGCAAAGACCTTTGTTCACGTGTTTGTCTGCTGACCCTCTCCCCACAATTGTCTTGTGAACCTGACACATCCCCCTCTTTGAGAAACACCCACGAATGATCAATAAATACTAAGGGAACTCAGAGGCTGGTGGGATCCTCCATAGGGGATCCTCCATATGGGATCCTCCATATGCTGAACGCTGGTTCCCCGGGTCCCCTTATTTCTTTCTCTATACTTTGTCTCTGTGTCTTTTTCTTTTGTAAGTCTCTCGTTCCACCTTATGAGAAACACCCACAGGTGTGTAGGGGCAACCCACCCCTACATCTGGTGCCCAACGTGGAGGCTTTTCTCTAGGGTGAAGTTATGCTCGAGCGTGGTCTTTGAGGACAAGTCGACGAGAGATCCCGAGTACGTGTACAGTCAGCCTTACGGTAAGCTTGTGCGCTCGGAAGAAGCTAGGGTGATAATGGGGCAAATTAAAAGTAAAATTAAAAGTAAATATGCCTCTTATCTCAGCTTTATTAAAATTCTTTTAAAAAGAGGGGGAGTTAAAGTATCTACAAAAAATCTAATCAAGCTATTTCAAATAATAGAACAATTTTGCCCATGGTTTCCAGAACAAGGAACTTTAGATGTAAAAGATTGGAAAAGAATTGGTAAGGAACTAAAACAAGCAGGTAGGAAGGGTAATATCATTCCACTTACAGTATGGAATGATTGGGCCTTTATTAAAGCAGCTTTAGAACCATTTCAAACAGAAGAAGATAGCGTTTCCATTTCTGATGACCCTGGAAGCTGTTTAATAGATTGTAATGAAAAGACAAGGAAAAAATCCCAGAAAGAAACGGAAGGTTTACATTGCGAATATGTAGCAGAGCCGGTAATGGCTCAGTCAACGCAAAATGTTGACTATAATCAATTACAGGAGGTGATATATCCTGAAACGTTAAAATTAGAAGGAAAAGGTCCAGAATTAGTGGGGCCATCAGAGTCTAAACCACGAGGCACAAATCCTCTTCCAGCAGGTCAGGTGCCCGTAACATTACAACCTCAAACGCAGGTTAAAGAAAATAAGACCCAACCGCCAGTAGCTTATCAATACTGGCCGCCGGCTGAACTTCAGTATCGGCCACCCCCAGAAAGTCAGTATGGATATCCAGGAATGCCCCCAGCACCACAGGGCAGTGCGCCATGCCCTCAGCCGCCCACTAGGAGACTTAATCCTACGGCACCACCTAGTAGACAGGGTAGTGAATTACATGAAATTATTGATAAATCAAGAAAGGAAGGAGATACTGAGGTGTGGCAATTCCCAGTAACGTGAGAACCGATGCCACCTGGAGAAGGAGCCCAAGAGGGAGAGCCTCTCACAGTTGAGGCCAGATACAAGTCTTTTTCGATAAAAATGCTAAAAGATATGAAAGAGGGAGTAAAACAGTATGGACCCAACTCCCCTTATATGAGGACATTATTAGATTCCATTGCTCATGGACATAGACTCTTTCCTTATGATTGGGAGATTCTGGCAAAATCGTCTCTCTCACCCTCTCAATTTTTACAATTTAAGACTTGGTGGATTGATGGGGTACAAGAACAGGTCCGAAGAAATAGGGCTGCCAATCCTCCAGTTAACATAGATGCAGATCAACTGTTAGGAACAGGTCAAAATTGGAGTACTATTAGTCAACAAGCATTAATGCAAAATGAGGCCATTGAGCAAGTTAGAGCTATCTGCCTTAGAGCCTGGAAAAAAATCCAAGACCCAGGAAGCGCCTGCCCCTCATTTAATACAGTAAGACAAGGTTCAAAAGAGCCCTACCCTGATTTTGTGGCAAGGCTCCAAGATGTTGCTCAAAAGTCAATTGCCGATGAAAAAGCCCGTAAGGTCATAGTGGAGTTGATGGCATATGAAAACGCCAATCCTGAGTGTCAATCAGCCATTAAGCCATTAAAAGGAAAAGTTCCTGCAGGATCAGATATAATCTCAGAATATGTAAAAGCCTGTGATGGAATTGGAGGAGCTATGCATAAAGCTATGCTTATGGCTCAAGCAATAACAGGAGTTGTTTTAGGAGGACAAGTTAGAACATTTGGAGGAAAATGTTATAATTGTGGTCAAATTGGTCACTTAAAAAAGAATTGCCCAGTCTTAAATAAACAGAATATAACTATTCAAGCAACTACAACAGGTAGAGAGCCACCTGACTTATGTCCAAGATGTAAAAAAGGAAAACATTGGGCTAGTCAATGTCATTCTATATTTGATAGAAATGGGCAACCATTGTCGGGAAACGAGCAAAGGGGCCAGCCTCAGGCCCCACAACAAACTGGGGCATTCCCAATTCAGCCATTTGTTCCTCAGGGTTTTCAGGGACAACAACCCCCACTGTCCCAAGTGTTTCAGGGAATAAGCCAGTTACCACAATACAACAATTGTCCCCCACCACAAGCGGCAGTGCAGCAGTAGATTTATGTACTATACAAGCAGTCTCTCTGCTTCCAGGAGAGCCCCCACAAAAAATCCCCACAGGGGTATATGGCCCCCTGCCTTAGGGGACTGTAGGACTAATCTTGGGAAGATCAAGTCTAAATCTAAAAGGAGTTCAAATTCATACTAGTGTGGTTGATTCAGACTATAAAGGCGAAATTCAATTGGTTATTAGCTCTTCAATTCCTTGGAGTGCCAGTCCAGGAGACAGGATTGCTCAATTATTAGTCCTGCCATATATTAAGGGTGGAAATAGTGAAATAAAAAGAATAGAAGGGTTTGGAAGCACTGATCCGACAGGAAAGGCTGCATATTGGTCAAGTCAGGTCTCAGAGAACAGACCTGTGTGTAAGGCCATTATTCAAGGAAAACAGTTTGAAGGGTTAGTAGACACTGGAGCAGATGTCTCTATCATTGCTTTAAATCAGTGGCCAAAAAATTGGCCTAAACAAAAGGCTGTTACAGGACTTGTCGGCATAGGCACAGCCTCAGAAGTGTATCAAAGTACTGAGATTTTACATTGCTTAGGGCCAGATAATCAAGAAAGTACTGTTCAGCCAATGATTACTTCAATTCCTCTTAATCTGTGGAGTCGAGATTTACTACAACAATGGGGTGCGGAAATCACCATGCCCGCTCCATTATATAGCCCCACCAGTCAAAAAATCATGACCAAGATGGGATATATACCAGGAAAGGGACTAGGAAAAAATGAAGATGGCATTAAAGTTCCAGTTGAGGCTAAAATAAATCAAAAAAGGGAAGGAATAGGGTATCCTTTTTTAGGGGCAGCCACTGTAGAGCCTCCTAAACCCATACCATTAACTTGGAAAACAGAAAAACCGGTGTGGGTAAATCAGTGGCCGCTACCAAAACAAAAACTGGAGGCTTTACATTTATTAGCAAATGAACAGTTAGAAAAGGGTCATATTGAGCCTTCGTTCTCGCCTTGGAATTCTCCTGTGTTTGTAATTCAAAAGAAATCAGGCAAATGGCGTATGTTAACTGACTTAAGGGCCATAAACGCCGTAATTCAACCCATGGGGCCTCTCCAACCCGGGTTGCCCTCTCCGGCCATGATCCCAAAAGACTGGCCTTTAATTATAATTGATCTAAAGGTTTGCTTTTTTACCATCCCTCTGGCAGAGCAGGATTGTGAAAAATTTGCCTTTACTATACCAGCCATAAATAATAAAGAACCAGCCACCAGGTTTCAGTGGAAAGTGTTACCTCAGGGAATGCTTAATAGTCCAACTATTTGTCAGACTTTTGTAGGTCAATCTCTTCAACCAGTTAGAGACAAGTTTTCAGACTGTTATATTATTCATTATATTGATGATATTTTACGTGCTGCAGAAACGAGAGATAAATTAATTGACAGTTATACATTTCTGCAAGCAGAGGTTGCCAATGCAGGACTGGCAATAGCATCTGATAAGATCCAAACCTCTACTCCTTTTCATTATTTAGGGATGCAGATAGAAAATAGAAAAATTAAGCCACAAAAAATAGAAATAAGAAAAGACACATTAAAAACACTAAATGATTTTCAAAAATTGCTGGGAGATATTAATTGGATTCGGCCAACTCTAGGCATTCCTACTTATGCCATGTCAAATTTGTTCTCTATCTTAAGAGGAGACTCAGACTTAAATAGTAAAAGAATGTTAACCCCAGAGGCAACAAAAGAAATTAAATTAGTGGAAGAAAAAATTCAGTCAGCGCAAATAAATTGAATAGATCCCTTAGCCCCATTCCAACTTTTGATTTTTGCCACTGCACATTCTCCAACAGGCATCATTATTCAAAATACGGAACTTGTGGAGTGGTCATTCCTTCCTCACAGTACAGTTAAGACTTTCACATTGTACTTGGATCAAATAGCTACATTAATTGGTCAGACAAGATTACGAATAATAAAATTATGTGGAAATGACCCAGACAAAATAGTTGTCCCTTTAACCAAGGAACAAGTTAGACAAGCCTTTATCAATTCTGGTGCATGGCAGATTGGTCTTGCTAATTTTGTGGGAATTATTGATAATCATTACCCAAAAACAAAAATCTTCCAGTTTTTAAAATTGACTACTTGGATTCTACCTAAAATTACCAGACAGGAACCTTTAGAAAATGCTCTAACAGTATTTACTGATGGTTCCAGCAATGGAAAAGCAGCTTACACAGGGCCGAAAGAACGAGTAATCAAAACTCCGTATCAATCGGCTCAAAGAGCAGAGTTGGTTGCAGTCATTACAGTGTTACAAGATTTTGACCAACCTATCAATATTATATCAGATTCTGCATATGTAGTACAGGCTACAAGGGATGTTGAGACAGCTCTAATTAAATATAGCATGGATGATCAGTTAAACCAAATATTCAATTTATTACAACAAACTGTAAGAAAAAGAAATTTCCCATTTTATATTACTCATATTCGAGCACACACTAATTTACCAGGGCCTTTAACTAAAGCAAATGAACAAGCTGACTTACTGGTATCATCTGCATTCATAAAAGCGCAAGAACTTCATGCTTTGACTCATGTAAATGCAGCAGGATTAAAAAACAAATTTGATGTCACATGGAAACAGGCAAAAGATATTGTACAACATTGCACCCAGTGTCAAGTCTTACACCTGCCCACTCAAGAGGCAGGAGTTAATCCCAGAGGTCAGTGTCCTAATGCATTATGGCAAATGGATGTCACGCATGTTCCTTCATTTGGAAGATTATCATAAGTTCATGTAAGAGTTGACACTTATTCACGTTTCATATGGGCAACTTGCCAAACAGGAGAAAGTACTTCCCATGTTAAAAAACATTTATTGTCTTGTTTTGCTGTAATGGGAGTTCCAGAAAAAATCAAAACTGACAATGGACCAGGATATTGTAGTAAAGCTTTCCAAAAATTCTTAAGTCAGTGGAAAATTTCACATACAACAGGAATTCCTTATAATTCCCAAGGACAGGCCATAGTTGAAAGAACTAATAGAACACTCAAAACTCAATTAGTTAAACAAAAAGAAGGGGGAGACAGTAAGGAGTGTACCACTCCTCAGATGCAACTTAATCTAGCACTCTATACTTTAAATTTTTTAAACATTTATAGAAATCAGACTACTACTTCTGCAGAACAACATCTTACTGGTAAAAAGAACAGTCCACTTGAAGGAAAACTAATTTGGTGGAAAGATAATAAAAATAAGACATGGGAAATAGGTAAGGTGATAACGTGGGGGAGAGGTTTTGCTTGTGTTTCACCAGGAGAAAATCAGCTTCCTGTTTGGATACCCACTAGACATTTGAAGTTCTACAATGAACCCATCGGAGATGCAAAGAAAAGGGCCTCAATGGAGATGGTAACACCAGTCACATGGATGGATAATCCTATAGAAGTATATGTTAATGATTGGCAAAAAAATTCTACAAGATTGTGGAATTCACAATCTAGTATTGATCAAAAATTGGCAAATCAAATTAATGATCTTAGACAAACTGTCATTTGGATGGGAGACAGACTCATGAGCTTAGAACATCGTTTCCAGTTACAGTGTGACTGGAATACGTCAGACTTTTGTATTACACCCCAAATTTATAATGAGTCTGAGCATCACTGGGACATGGTTAGACGCCATCTACAGGGAAGAGAAGATAATCTCACTTTAGACATTTCCAAATTAAAAGAACAAATTTTCGAAGCATCGAAAGCCCATTTAAATTTGGTGCCAGGAACTGAGGCAATTGCAGGAGTTGCTGATGGCCTCGCAAATCTTAACCCTGTCACTTGGGTTAAGACCATTGGAAGTACTACGATTATAAATCTCATATTACTCCTTGTGTGCCTGTTTTGTCTGTTGTTAGTCTGCAGGTGTACTCAACAGCTCCGAAGAGACAGCAACCATCGAGAACGGGCCATGATGACGATGGCGGTTTTGTCGAAAAGAAAAGGGGGAAATGTGGGGAAAAGCAAGAGAGATCAGATTGTTACTGTGTCTGTGTAGAAAGAAGTAGACATAGGAGACTCCATTTTGTTCTGTACTAAGACAAATTCTTCTGCCTTGAGATTCTGTTAATCTACAACCTTACCCCCAAACCCGTGCTCTCTGAAACGTGTGCTGTGTCAACTCAGAGTTAAATGGATTAAGGGCGGTGCAAGATGTGCTTTGTTAAACAAATGCTTGAATGCAGCATGCTCCTTAAGAGTCATCACCACTCCCTAATCTCAAGTACCCAGGGACACAAAAACTGCGGAAGGCCGCAGGGACCTCTGCCTAGGAAAGCCAGGTATTGTCCAAGGTTTCTCCCCATGTGATAGTCTGAAATATGGCCTCGTGGGAAGGGAAAGACCTGACAGTCCCCCAGCCCGACACCCGTAAAGGGTCTGTGCTGAGGAGGATTAGAAAAGAGGAAGGAATACCTCTTGCAGTTGAGACAAGAGGAAGGCATCTGTCTCCTGCCTGTCCCTGGGCAATGGAATGTCTCGGTATAAAACCCGATTGTAAGCTCCACCTACTGAGATAGGGAAAAACCGCCTTAGGGCCGGAGGTGGGACCTGCGGGCAGCAATACTGCTTTGTAAAGCATTGAGATGTTTATGTGTATGCATATCTAAAAGCACAGCACTTAATCCTTCACATTGTCTATGATGCAAAGACCTTTGTTCACGTGTTTGTCTGCTGACCCTCTCCCCACAATTGTCTTGTGAACCTGACACATCCCCCTCTTTGAGAAATACCCACGAATGATCAATAAATACTAAGAGAACTCAGAGGCTGGTGGGATCCTCCATAGGGGATCCTCCATATGGGATCCTCCATATGCAGAACGCTGGTTCCCCGGGTCCCCTTATTTCTTCCTCTATACTTTGTCTCTGTGTCTTTTTCTTTCCTAAGTCTCTCATTCCACCTTACGAGAAACACCCACAGGTGTGTAGGGGCAACCCACCCCTACAAAAAGGAAATATCTTCGTATAAAAACTAGGCGGAATCATTCTCTGAGACAACTTAATGATTTGTGCGTTCAGCTCACAGACTTTAACCTTCCTTTTCATAGAGCAGTTAGGAAACACTCTGTTTGTAAAGTTTGGAAGCGGATATTTGGACCTCTTTGAGGCCTTCGTTGGAAACGGGATTCCTTCATATAATGCTAGACAGAAGAATTCTCAGTAACCTCTTAGTGTTGTGTGTACTCAACACACAGAGTTGAACCTTTGTTTAGAGAGAGCAGAGTTGAAACTCTCTTTTTGTGGAATTTGCAATTGGAGATTTCAAGCGATTTGAGGCCAATGACAGAAGAGGAAAATCTTCGCTTAAAAACTAGACAGAATCATTCTTAGAAACTACTTTGTGATGTGTGCATCCACCTGACAGAGTTTAACATTTCTTTTCATAGAGCCGTTTGAAAACACTCTGTTTGTAAAGTCTGCAAGTGGATATTTGGACCTCTACGAGGCCTTCGTTGGAAACGGGATTTCTTCATATAATGCAAGACAGAAGAATTCTCAGTAACTTCCTTGTGTTGTGTGTATTCAGCTCACAGAGTTTAACCTTTCTTTAGACAGAGCATATGGAAACTTTCTTTTTTTGGAATTTGCAATTGGAGATTTCAAACGATGTCAGGCCAATGGTAGAAAAGGAAATGTCTTCGTTTAAAAACTAGACAGAATCATTTTAAGAAACTAGTTTGCAATGTGGGCCTTCAACTGACAGAGTTCAACGTTCCTTTTCACAGAGCAGTTTGGAAGCACTCTGTTTGTAAAGTCTGCAAGTGGATATTTGGACGTCTTTGAGGCCTTCGTTGGAAAAGGGATTTCTTCATAAAATCCTAGACAGAAGAATCCTCAGTAACTTCTTTGTGTCTGTGTATTCAACTCACAGAGTTGAACCTTCCTTTAGACAGAGTAGATTTGAAACACTCTTTTTGTGGAAATTACATGTGGAGATTTCAAGCGATTTGAGGCCAATGACAGAAGAGGAAATATCCTCGTTTAAAAACTACACAGAATCATTTGCAGAAACTGGTTTGTGATGTGTATGTTCCACTGACAGAGTTTAACCTTTCTTGTGATAGAGAAGTTTGGAAGCACTCTGTTTGTAATGTCTGCAAGTGGATATTTGCACCTCAACGAGGCCTTCGTTGGAAACGGGAATTCTTCATATAATGCAAGACAGAAGAATTCTCAGTAACTTCCTTGTGTTGTGTGTATTCAGCTCACAGAGTTTAACCTTTCTTTAGACAGAGCATACTTGAAACTCTCTTTTTTTGGAATTTGCAATTGGAGAGTTCAAGCGATTTCAGGCCAATGGTAGAAAAGGAAATATCTTCGTTTAAAAAGTAGACAGAATCATTTTCACAAACTAGTTTGTGATGTGTGCCTTCAACTGACAGAGTTTAACGTTTCCTTTCATAGAGCAGTTTGGAAGCACTCTGTTTGAAAAGTCTGCAATTCGATATTTGGGCCTCTTTGAGGCCTTCTTTGGAAATGGGATTTCTTCATAAAATGCTAGACAGAAGTATTCTCAGTAACTTCTTTCTGTGTGTGTTCAACTCACAGAGTTGAACCTTCGTTTAGACAGAGTAGATTTGAAACACTCTTTTTGTGGAAATTACAGGTGGAGATTGCAAGCGATTTGAAGCCAATGACAGAAAAGGAAATATCTTCGTTTAAAAACTACACAGAATCATTCTCAGAAACTACTTTGTCATGTGTGCATACACCTGAGAGTTTAACCATTCTTTTCATCGAGCAGTTTGGAAACACTCTGTTTGTAAAGAATGCAAGTGGATATTCGGACTTCTACGAGGCCTTCGTTGGAAACGGGATTTCTTCATATAATGCAAGAGAGAAGAATTCTCAGTAACTTCCTGGTGTTGTCTGTATTCAGCTCACAGAGTTTAACCTTTCTTTAGACAGAGCATATTTGAAAATCTCTTTTTTTGGAATTTGCAATAGGAGATTTCAAGCGATTTCAGGCCAATGGTTGAAAAGGAGATATCTTCTTTTAAAAACTAGACAGAATCATTTTCGGAAACTAGTTTGTGATGTGTGCCTTCAACTGACAGAGTTTAACGTTTCTTTTCACAGAGCAGTTGGGAAGCACTCTCTTTGTAAAGTCTGCAAGTGGGTATTTGGACCTCTTTGAGGCCTTCGTTGGAAACAGGATTTCTTCATAAAATGCTAGACAGAAGAATTCTGAGGAACTTCTTTGTGTTTGTGTATTCAACTCACAGAGTTGAACCATCCTGTAGAAAGGGTAGATTTGAAACTCTCCTTTTGTGGAATTTACATGTGGTGATTTCAAGCGAATTGAGGTCAATGACAGAAAACGAAATATCTTCGTTTAAAAACTAGACAGAATCATTCTCAGAAACTACGTTGTGATGTGTGCATCCACCTGACAGAGTTTAACCTTTCTTTTCATAGAGCAGTTTGAAAACACTCTGTTTGTAAAGTCTGCAAGTGGATATTTGGACCTCTTTGAGGCCTTCGTTGGAAATGGGATTTCTTCATATAATGTAAGACAGAAGAATTCTCAGTAACTTCCTTGTGTTGTGTGTATTCAGCTCACAGAGTTTAACCTTTCTTTAGACAGAGCAGATTTGAAACTCTCTTTGTTTGGAATTTGCATTTGGAGATTTCAAGCGATTTCAGGCCAATGGCAGAAAAGGAAATATCTTCGTTTAAAAACTAGACAGAATAATTTTCACAAACTAGTTTGTGATGTGTGCCTTCAACTGATAGAGTTTAACGTTTCTTTTCATAGAGCAGTTTGGAAGCACTCTCTTTGTAAAGTCTGCAAGTGGATATTTGGACCTGTTTGAGACCTTCGTTGGAAATGGGATTTCTTCATAAAATGCTAGACAGAAGATTTCTCAGTAACTTCTTTCTGTGTGTGTTCAACTCACAGAGTTGAACCTTCCTTTAGACAGAGTAGATTTGAAACACTCTTTTTGTGGAAATTACACGTGGAGATTTCAAGCGATTTGAGGCGAATGACATAAAAGGAAATATCTTCGTTTAAAAACTAGACAGAATCATTCTCAGAAACTACTTTGTGATGTGTGCATCCACCTGACAGAGTTTAACCTTTCTTTTCATAGAGCAGTTTGAAAACACTTTGTTTTTGAAGTCTGCAACTGGACATTTGGAGTTCTACGAGGCCTTCGTTGGCAACGGGATTTCTTCATATAATGCAAGACAGAAGAATTCTCAGTAACTTCTTTGTGTTGTGTGTATGCAGCTCACAGAGTTGAACCTTTCTTTATACAGAGCAGATTTGAAACTCTCTTTTTGTGGATTTTGCAATTGGAGATTTCAAGCGATGTGAGGCCAATGGTTGAAAACGAAATATATTCGAATGAAAACTAGACGGAATCATTCTCTGAAACAACTTAATGATTTCTGGATTCAGCGCACAGAGTTTAACCTTCCTTTTCATAGAGCAGTTAGGAAACACTCTGTTTATAAAGTCTGGAAGCGGATATTTGGACCTCTTTGAGGCCTTCGTTGGAAACGGGATTCCTTCATATAATGCTAGCCAGAGGAATTCTCAGTAACTTCCTTGTGTTGTGTGTATTCAACACACAGAGTTTAACCTTTCTTTAGACAGAGCAACTGGAAAATTTCTTTTTTTGGAATTTGCAATTGCAGATTTCAAGCGATTTCAGGCCAATAGTAGAGAGGGAAATATCTCCATTTAAAAAATAGACAGAATCATTCTCAGAAACTACTTTGTGATGTGTGCATCCACCTGACAGAGTTTAACCTTTCTTTTCATAGAGCAGAGTGAAAACACTCTTTTTGTAAAGTCTGCAAGTGGATATTTGGACCTCTACGAGGCCTTCGTTGGAAACGGGATTTCTTCATATAATGCAAGACAGAAGAATTCTCAGTAACTTCCTTGTGTTGTGTGTATTCAGCTCAAAGAGTTTAACATTTCTTTAGACAGAGCATATGTGAAACTCTCTTTTTTTGAATTTGCAATTGAAGATTTCAAGCGATTTCAGGCCAATGTTTGAAAAGGAAATATCTTCGTTTAAAAACTAGACAGAATCATTTTCAGAAACTAGTTTGTAATGTGTGCCTTCAATTGACAGAGTTAACGTTTCTTTTCACAGAGCAGTTTGGAAGCACTCTCTTTGTAAAGTCTGCAAGTGAATATTTGGACCTCTTTGAGACCTTCGTTGGAAACGGGATTTCTTCATAAAATGCTAGACAGAAGAATTCTCAGTAACTTCTTTGTGTTTTTGTATTCAACTCACAGGGTTAAACCATCCTGTAGAAAGGGAAGATTTGAAACTCTGGTTTTGTGGAATTTACATGTTGAGATTTCAAGAGAATTGAGGTCAATGACAGAAAACGAAACATCTTTGTTTAAAAACTGGACAGAATCATTCTCAGAAACTACGTTGTGATGTGTGCATCCACCTGACAGAGTTTAACCTTTCTTTTCATAGAGCAGTTTGACAACACTCTGTTTTTGAATTCTGCAACTGGATATTTGGACTTCTTTGAAGCCTTCTTTGGAAACGGGATTTCTTCATATAATGCAAGACAGAGGAACACTCAGTAACTTCTTCGTGTTGTTTGTATGCAGCTCACTGAGTTGAACCTTTCTTTATACAGAGCAGATTAGAAACTCTATTTTTGTGGATTTTGCAATTGGAGATTTCAAGCGATTTGAGGCCAGTGTTTGAAAGGGAAATATCTTCGTATAAAAACTAGACGGAGTCATTCTCTGAAACATCTTAATGATTTGTGCATTCAGCTCACAGAGTTTAACTTTCCTTTTCATAGAGCAGTTACGTAACACTCTGTTTGTAAAGTCTGCAAGTGGATATTTGGACTCCTAAGAGACCTTCGTTGGAAACGGGATTTCATCTTATAATGCAAGACAGAAGAATTCTCAGTAACTTCCTTGTGTTGTGTGTATTCAGCTCACAGAGTTTAACCTTTCTTTAGACAGAGCATACTTGAAACTCTCTTTTTTTGAAATTTGCAATTGGAGATTTCAAGCCATTTCAGGCCAATGGTAGAAAGGGAAATATCTTCGTTTAAAAACTAGAGAGAATCATTTTCAGAAACTAGTTTGTGATGTGTGCCTTCCACTGACAGAGTTCAACGTTTCTTTTCATAGAGCAGTTTGGAAGAACTCTGTTTGTAAAGTCTGCAAGTGGTTATTTGGACCTCTTTGATGCCTTCGTTGGAAATGGGATTTCTTCATAAAATGATAGACAGAAGAATTCTGAGTAACTTCTTTGTGTGTGTGTATTCAACTCACAGAGTTGAACCTTCTTTAGACAGAGTAGATTTGAAACACTCTTTTTGTTGAAACTACATGTATAGATTTCAAGCGATTTGAGGCGAATGACAGAACTGGAAATATCTTCGTTTAAAAACTAGACAGAATCATTCTCAGAAACTACTTTGTGATGTGTGCATCCACCTGACAGAGTTTAACCTTTCTTTTCAGAGGGCAGTTTTAAAACACTCTGTTTTTGAAGTCTGCAAGTGTATATTTGGAGTTCCATGAGGCCTTCTTTGGCAACGGGATTTCTTCATATAATGCAAGACATAGGAATTCTCAGTAACTTCTTTGTGTTGTGTGTATGCAGCTGATAGAGTTGAACATTTCTTTATAGAGAGCAGATTTGAAACTCTCTTTTTGTGGATTTTGCAATTGGAGATTTCAAGCGATTTGAGGCCAATGGTTGAAAACGAAATTTCTTCATATAAAAACTAGACGGAATCATTCTCTGAAACAACTTAATGATTTGTGCATTCAGCTCACAGAGTTTAACCTTCCTTTTAATAGAGCAGTTAGGAAACACTCTGTTTGTAAAGTCTGGAAGCGGATATTTGGACCTCTTTGAGGCCTTCGTTGGAAAAGGGTTTCCTTCATATAATGCTAGACAGAAGAATTCTCAGTAACTTCCTTGTGTTGTGTGTATTCAGCTCACAGAGTTTATCCTTTCTTTAGACAGAGCATATTTGAAACTCTCTTTTTTTGGAATTTGCAATTGGAGATTTCAAGCGATTTCAGGCCAATGGTAGAAAAGGAAATATCTTCTTTTAAAAACTAGACAGAATCATTTTCACCAACTAGTTTGTGATGAGTGCCTTCAACTGACAGAGTTTAACGTTTCTTTTCATAGAGCAGTTTGGAAGAACTCTGTTTGTAAAGTCTGCAAGTGGATATTTAGACCTCTTTGTGGCCTTCGTTGGAAATGGGTTTTCGTCATAAAATTCTAGACAGAAGAATTCTGAGTAACTTCTTTGAGTGTGTGTATTCGACTCACGGAGATGAACCTTCCTTTAGACAGAGTAGATTTGAAACACTCTTTTTGTGGAAATTACAGGTGGAGATTTCAAGCGATTTGAGGCCACTGACAGAACAGGAAATATCTTCGTTTAAAAACTAGACAGAATCATTCTCAGAAACTACTTTGTGATGTGTGCATCCACCTGACAGAGTTTAACCTTTCTTTTCATAGAGCAGCTTGAAAACACTCTGTTTTTGAAGTCTGCAACTGGATATTTGGTTTTCTACGAGGCCTTCGTTGGCAATGGGATTTCTTCATATAATGCAAGACAGAGGAATTCTCAGTAACTTCTTTGTGTTGTGTGTATGCAGCTCACAGAGTTGAACCTTTCTTTATAGAGAGCAGATTTGAAACTCTCTTTTTGTGGATTTTGCAATTGGAGATTTCGAGCGATTTGAGGCCAATCGTTGAAAAGGAAATATCTTCGTATAAAAACTAGACGGAATCATTCTCTGAAACAACTTAATGATTTGTGCATTCAGCTCACAGAGTTTAACCTTCCTTTTCATAGAGCATTTAGGAAACACTCTGTTTGTAAAGTGTGGAAGCGGACATTTGGACATCTTTGAGGCCTTCGATGAAAACGGGATTCCTTCATATAATGCTAGACAGAAGAATTCTAATTAACTTCCTTGTGTTGTGTGTAATCAGCACACAGAGTTTAACATTTCTTTCCACAGAGCATATGGAAACTTTCTTTTTTTGAAATTTGCAATTGGAGATTTCAAGCGATATCAGGCCAATGGTAGAGCGGGAAATATCTCCGTTTAAAAACTAGACCGAATCCTTCTCAGAAACTACGTTGTGATGTGTGCATCCACCTGACAGAGTTTAACCATTCTTTTCATAGAGCAGTTTGTAAACACTGTGGTTGTAAAGTCTGCAAGTGGATAATTGGACCTCTACGATGCCTTCTTTGGAAACAGGATTTCTTCATATAATGCAAGACAGAAGAATTCTCAGTAACTTCCTTGTGTTGTGTGTATTTAGCTCACAGAGTTTAACCTTTCTTTAGACAGAGAATATTTGAAAATCTCTTTTTTTTGGAATTTGCAATTGGAGATTTCAAGCGATTTGAGGCCAATGGTAGAAAAGGAAATATCTTCGTTTAAAAACTACACAGAATCATTTTCAGAAACTAGTTTGCGATGTGTGCCTTCCACAGACAGTGTTTAACCTTTCTTGTGATAGAGCATTTTGGAAGCCCTCTGTTTGTAAAGTCTGCAAGTGAATATTTGGACCTCTTTGAGGCCTTCGTTGCAAATGGGATTTCTTCATAAAATGCTAGACAGAAGATTTCTCAGTAACTTCTTCTTGTGTGTGTATTCAACTCAGAGCGCTGAAGCTTCCTTTAGACAGAGTAGATTTGAAACACTCTTTTTGTAGAAATTACATGTGGAGATTTCAAACAATTTGAGGCCAATGACAGAAGAGGAAATATCTCCGTTTAAAAACTAGACAGAATCATTATCAGAAACTACTTTGTGATTTGTGCATCCACCTGACAGAGTTTAACCTTTCTTTTCAGAGAGCAGTTTGAAAACACTCTGTTTGTAAAGTCTGCAAGTGGATATTTGGACCTCTATGAGGCCTTCGTTGGAAACGGGATTTCTTCATAAAATGCAAGACAGAAGAATTCTCAGTAACTTCCTTGTGTTGTCTGTATTCAGTTCACAGAGTTTAACCTTTCTTTAGAAAGAGCATATTTGAAACTCTCTTTTTTTGGAATTTGCAATTGGAGATTTCAAGCGATTTCTGGCCAATGGTTGAAAAGGAAATATCTTCGTTTAAAAACTAGACAGAATCATTTTCAGAAAGTAGTTTGTGATATCTGCCTTCAACTGACAGAGTTTAACGTTTCTTTTCACAGAGCAGTTTGGAAGCACTCTCTTTGTAAAGTCTGCACGTGGATATTGGGACCTCTTTGAGGCCTTCGTTGCAAATGGGATTTCTTCATAAAATGCTAGACAGAAGAATTCTCAGTAAATTCTTTGTGTTTGTGTTGAACTCACAGAGTTGAAACTTCCTTTAGACAGAGTAGATTTGAAACACTCTTTTTGTGGAAATTACAGGTGGAGATTTCAAGTGATTTGAGGCCAATGACAGAAAAGGAAATATCTTCGTTTAAAAACTAGACAGAATCATTCTCAGAAACTACTTTGTCATGTATGCATACACCTGACAGAGTTTAACCTTTCTTTTCATAGAGCAGTTTGAAAACACTCTGTTTGTAATGTCTGCAAGTGGATATTTGGACCTCTACGAGGCCTTCATTTGAAACGGGATTTCTTCATATAATGCAAGACAGAAGAATTCTCAGTAACTTCCTTCTGTTGTCTGTATTCAGCTCACAGAGATTAAACTTTCTTTAGACAGAGCATATTTGAATCTCTCTTTTTTTGGAATTTGCAATTGGAGATTTCAAGCGATTTCAGGCAAATGGTTGAAAAGGAAATATCTTCGTTTAAAAATTAGACAGAATCATTTTCAGAAACTAGTTTGCGATGTCTGCCTTCAATTGACAGAGTTTAACGTTTCTTTCACAGAGCAGTTTGGAAGCACTCTCTTTGTAAAGTCCGCAAGTGGATATTTGGACATCTTTGAGGCCTTCGTTGGAAAAGGGATTTCTTCATAAAATGCTAGACAGAAGAATTCTCAGTAACTTCTTTGTGTGTGTGTATTCAACTCACAGAGTTGAACCTTCCTTTAGGCAGAGTAGATTTGAAACACTCATTTTGTGGAATTTACATGTGGAGATTTCAAGCGAATTGAGGTCAATGACAGAAGAGTAAATATCTTCCTTTAAAAACTAGACAGAATCATTCTCACAAGCTACTTTGTGTCGTGTGTATCCACATGACCGAGTTTAACCTTTCTTTTCATAGAGCAGTTTGAAAACACTCTGTTTGTAAAGTCTGCAAGTGGATATTTGGACCTCTACGAGGCCTTCGTAGGAAAAGGGATTTCTTCATGTAATGCAAGACAGAAGAATTCTCAGTAAGTTCCTTGTGTTGTGTGTATGCAGCTCACAGAGTTGAAACTTTCTTTAGACAGAGGGGATTTGAAACTCTCTTTTTTGGATTTTGCAATTGGAGAATTCAATCGATTTGAGGCCAATGGCTGAAAAGGAAATATCTTCGTATAAAAACTAGACGGAATCATTCTTGAAACGACTTAATGATTTGTGCATTCAGCTCACGGAGTTTAACCTTCCTTTTCATAGAGCAGTTAGGAAACAATCTGTTTGTAAAGTCTGGAAGCAGATATATGGACCTCTTTGAGGCCTTCGTTGGAAACGGGATTCCTTCATATAATGCTAGATAGAAGAATTCTCAGTAACTTCTTAGTGTGGTGTGTATTCAGCTCACAGAGTTGAACCTTTCTTTAGAGAGAGAGTAGATTGGAAACTCTCTTTTTGTGGAATTTGCAATTGGAGATTTCAAGCGTATTGAGGTCAATGACAGAAAAGGAAATATCTTCGTATAAAAACAAGACAGAATCATTCTCAGAAACTACTTTGTGATGTGTGCATCCACCTGACAGAGTTTAACCTTTCTTTTCATAGAGCAGTTTGAAAACACTCTGTTTGTAAAGTCTGCAAGTGGATATTTGGACCTCTACGAGGCCTTCGTAGGAAACGGGATTTCTTCATAAAATGCTAGACAGAAGAATTCTCAGTAACTTCTTTGTGTGTGTGTATTCAACCCACAGAGCTGAACCTTCCTTTAGGCAGAGCAGATTTGCAACACTCGTTTTGTGGAATTTACATGTGGAGATTTCAAGCGAATTGAGGTCAATGACAGAAAAGGAAATATCTTCGTTTAAAACCTAGACAGAATCATTCTCAGAAACTACTTTGTGATGTGTGCATCCACCTGACAGAGTTTAACCTTTCTTTTCATAGAGCAGTTCGAAAACACTCTGTTTGTAATGTCTGCAACTGGATATTTGGACTTCTTTTAACCCTTCGTTGGAAACGGGATTTCTTTATACAATGCAAGACAGAAGATTTCTCAGTAACTTCTTCCTGTGTGTGTATTCAACTCACAGAGCTGAACCTTCCTTTAGACAGAGTAGAATTGAAACCCTCTTTTTGTGGAAATTACATGTGGAGATTTCAAGCGATTTGAGGCCAATGACAGAACAGGAAATATCTTCGTTGAAAAACTAGACAGAATCATTCTTTGAAACTACCTTCTGATGTGTGCATCCACCTGACAGAGTTTAACCTTTCTTTTCATAGAGAAGCTTGAAAACCCTCTGTTTGTAAAGTCTGCAAGTGGATATTTGCAACTCTTTGAGACTTCGTAGGAAACGGGATTTCTTCATATAATGCAAGACAGAAGAATTCTCAGTAACTTCCTTGTGTTGTGTGTATGCAGCTCACAGAGTTGAACCTTTCTTTAGACAGAGCAGATTTGAAACTCTCTTTTTGTGGATATTGCAATTGGAGATTTCAAGCGATTTGAGGCCAATGGTTGAAAAGGAATTATCTTCGTATAAAAACTAGACGGAATCATTCTTGAAACGACTTAATGATTTGTGCATTCAGCTCACAGAGTTTAACCTTCCTTTTCATAGAGCAGTTAGGAAACACTCTGTTTGTAAAGTCTGTAAGCGGATATTTGGACCTCTTTGAGGCCTTCGTTGGAAACGGGATTACTTCTTATAATGCTACACAGAAGAATTCTCAGTAACTTCTTAGTGTTGTATATATTCAGCTCACAGAGTTTAACCTTTCTTTAGAGAGAGCAGATTTGATACTCTCTTTTTGTGGAATTTGCAATTGGAGATTTCAAGCGATTTGAGGCCAATGGAAGAAAGGGAAATATCTCCGTTTAAAAACTAGACAGAATAATTCTCTGAAACTACTTTGTGATGTGTGCATCCACCTGACAGAGTTTAACCTTTCTTTTCATAGAGCAGTTTGAAAACACTCTGTTTGTAAAGTCTGGAAGTGGATATTTGGACCTCTTTGTGGCCTTCGTTGGAAAAGGGATTCCTTCATATAATGCTAGACAGAAGAATTCTCAGTAACCTCTTAGTGCTCTGTGTATTCAACTCAAAGAGTTGATCCTTTCTTTAGAGAGAGCAGTTTTGAAACTCTCTTTTTCTGAAAATTACATGTGGAGATTTCAAGCTATTTGAGGCCAGTGACAGAAAAGGAAATATCTTCGTTTAAAAACTAGACTGAATCATTCTCAGAAACTTCTTTGTGATGTGTGCATCCACCTGACAGAGTTTAACCTTTCTTTTCATAGAGCAGTTCGAAAACACTCTGTTTTTAATGTCTGCAAGTGGATATTTGGACCTCTACGAGGCCTTCGTTGGAAACGGGATTTCTTCATATAATGCAAGACAGAAGAATTCTCAGTAACTTCCTTGTGTTGTCTGTATTCAGCTCAGAGAGTTTATCCTTTCTTTAGACAGAGCATATTTGAAAATCTCTTTTTCTGGTATTTGCAATTGGAGATTTCAAGCGATTTCAGGCCAATGGTTGAAAAGGACATATCTTCATTTAAAAACTAGACAGAATCATTTTCAGAAACTAGTTTGTGATGTTTGCCTTCAACTGACAGAGTTTAACATTTCTTTTTACAGAGCAGTTTGGAAGCACTCTGTTTGTAAAGCCTGCAAGTGGATATTTGGACCTCTTTGAGGGCTTCATTGGAAACGGGATTCCTTCATAAAATGCTAGACAGAAGAATTCACAGTAATTTCTTTGGATGGGTGTATTCAACTCAGAGAGTTGAACCTTCCTTTAGACAGAGTATATTTCAAACACTTGTTTTGTGGAATTTACATAAGGAGATTTCAAGCGAATTGAGGTCAATGACAGAAAACGAAATATCTTCATTTAAAAACTAGACAGAATCATTCCCAGAAACTACGTTGTGATGTGTGCATCCACCTGACAGAGTTTAACCTTTCTTTTCATAGAGCAGTGTGAAAACACTCTGTTTTTGAAGTCTGCAACTGGATATTTGGATTTGTTTGAGGCCTTCGTTGGAAACGGTATTTCTTCATATAATGCAAGACAGAGGAATACTCAGTAACTTCTTTGTGATGTGTGTATGCAGCTCACAGGGTTGAACCTTTCTTTATACAGAGCAGATTACAAACTCTCTTTTTGTGGATCTTGCAATTGGAGGTTTCAAGCGATTTGAGGCCAATGTTTGAAGAGGAAGTATCTTCGTATAAAAACTAGACGGAATTATTCTCTGAAACAACTTAATGATTTGTGCATTCAGCTCACAGAGTTTAACCTTCCTTTTCATAGAGCAGTTAGGAAACACTCTGTTTGTAAAGTCTGTAAGCGGATATTTGGACCTCTTTGAGGCCTTCGTTGGAAAACGGACTCCTTCATATAATGCTAGACAGAAGAATTCTCAGTAACTTCTTATTGTTGTGTTTATTCAACTCACAGAGTTGAGCCTTTGTTTAGAGAGAGGAGATTTGAAACTCTGTTTTTGTGGAAATTACATGTGGATATTTCAAGCGATTTGAGGCCAATGACAGAAAAGGAAATATCTCAGTTTAAAAACAAGACAGGATCATTCTCAGAAACTACTTTGTGATGTGTGCATCCACCTGACAGAGTTCAACCTTACTTTTCATGGAGCAGTTTGAAAACACTCTGTTTGTAAAGTCTGCAAGTGGATATTTGGACCTCTACGAGGCCTTCGTTGGAAACGGGATTTCTTCATATAATGCAAGAGAGAAGAATTCTCAGTAACTTCCTTGTGTTGTCTCTCCTCAGCTCACAGAGTTTAACCTTTCTTTAGACAGGGCATATTTGAAAATCTCTTTTTTTGGAATTTGCAATTGGAGATTTCAAGCGATTTCTGGCCAGTGATTGAATAGGACATATCTTCGTTTAAAAACTAGATAGAATCATTTTCAGAAACTAGTTTGTGATGTGTGCCTTCAACTGAAGGAAATATCTTCTTTTAAAAACTAGACGGAATCATTCTCTGAAACAACTTAATGATTTGTGCATTCAGCTCACAGAGTTTAACCTTCCTTTTCATACAGCAGTTAGGAAACACTCTGTTTGTAAAATCTGCAGGCGGACATTTGGACCTCTTTGAGGCCTTCGTTGGAAACGGGATTCCTTCATATAATGCTAGACAGAAGAATTCTCACTAACTTCTTAGTGTTGTGTGTATTCAACTCAAAGAGTTGAGCATTTCTTTAGAGAGAGCAGATTTGAAACTCTCTTTTTGTGGATTTTGCAATTGGAGATATCCAGCGATTTGAGGCCAGTGTTTGAAGAGGAAATACCTTCGTATAAAAACTAGACGGAATCATTCTCTAAAACAACTTAATGATTTGTGCGTTCGGCTCACAGAGTTTAACCTTCCTTTTCATAGAGCGGTTAGGAAACACTCTGTTTGTAAAGTCTGGAAGCGGATATTTGGACCTCTACGAGGCCTTCGTTGGAAACGGGATTTCTTCATATAATGCAAGACAGAAGAATTCTCAGTAACTTCCTTGTGTGTGTGTATTCAACTCACAGAGTTGAACTTTTCTTTAGAGAGAGTAAATTTGAAACTCTCTTTTTGTGGAAATTACATGTGGAGATTTCAAGCGATTTGGGGCCAATGACGGAAAAGGAAATATCTTCGTTTAAAAACTAGACAGAATCATTTTCAGAAACTAGTTTGTGATGTGTGCCTTCAGCAGACAGAGTTTAACGTTTCTTTTCACAGAGCAGTTTGGAAGCACTCTCTTTGTAAAGTCTGCAAGTGGATATTTGGACCTCTTTGAAGGCCTTCATTGGAAACGGGATTTCTTCATAACATGCTAGACAGAAGAATTCTCAGTAACTTCTTTGTGTGTGTGTATTCAACCCACAGAGCTGAACCTTCCTTTAGGCAGAGCAGATTTGCAACACTCGTTTTGTGGAATTTACATGTGGAGATTTCAAGCGAATTGAGGTCAATGACAGAAAAGGAAATATCTTCGTTTAAAAACTAGACAGAATCATTCTCAGAAACTCCTTTGTGATGTGTGCATCCACCTGACAGAGTTTAACCTTTCTTTACATAGAGCAGTTCGAAAACACTCTGTTTGTAAAGTCTGCAACTGGATATTTGGACTTCTTTTAACCCTTCGTTGGAAACGGGATTTCTTTATATAATGCAAGACAGAAGAATTCTCAGTGACTTCTTTGTGTTGTGTGTATGCAGCTCACAGAGTTGAACGTTTCTTTAGACAGAGCAGGTTTGAAACTCTCTTTTTGTGGATTTTGCAATTGCAGATTTCAAGCGATTTGAGGCCAATGGTTGAAAAGGAAATATCTTCGTATAAAAACTAGACGGAATCATTCTCTGAAACAACTTAATGATTTGTGCGTTCAGCTCACAGAGTTTAACCTTCCTTTTCATAGAGCAGTTAGGAAACACTCTGTTTGTGAAGTCTGGTAGCGGATATTTGGACCTCTTTGAGGCCTTCGTTGGAAACGGGATTCCTTCATATAATACTAGACAGAAGAATTCTCAGTAACTTCTTAGTGTTGTGTGTATTCAGCTCACAGAGTGGAACCTATCTTCAGAGAGAGCAGATTTGAAACTCTCTTTTTGTGGAATTTGCAATTGGAGATTTCAAGCGATTTGAGGCCAATGGAAGAAAGGGACATATCTCCGTTTAAAAACTAGACAGAATCATTCTCAGAAACTACTTTGTGATTTGTGCATCCACCTGACAGAGTTTAACCTTTCCTTTCGTAGAGTAGTTTGAAAACACTCTGTTTGTAAAGTCTGCAAGTGGATATTTGGACCTGTACGAGGCCTTCGTTGGAAACGGGATTTCTTCATATAATGCAAGACAGAGGAATTCTCAGTAACTTCTTTGTGTTGTGTGTATGCAGCTCACGGAATTGAACCTTTCTTTAGACAGAGCAGATTTGAAACTCTCTTTTTGTGGATTTTGCAATTGGAGATTTCAAGCGATTTGAGGCCAAAGGTTGAAAAGGAAATATCTTCTTTTAAAAACTAGACGGAATCATTCTCTGAAACAACTTAATGATTTGTGCATTCAGCTCACAGAGTTTAACCTTCCTTTTCATACAGCAGTTAGGAAAGACTCTGTTTGTAAAATCTGGAAGCGGACATTTGGACCTCTTTGAGGCCTTCGTTGGAAACGGGATTCCTTCATATAATGCTAGACAGAAGAATTCTCAGTAACTTCTTAGTGTTGTGTGTATTCAACTCAAAGAGTGGAGCATTTCTTTAGAGAGAGCAGATTTGAAACTCTCTTTTTGTGGATTTTGCAATTGTAGGTTTCAAGCGATTTGAGGCCAGTGTTTGAAGAGGAAATACCTTCGTATAAAAACTAGACGGAATCATTCTCTGAAACAACTTAATGATTTGTGCGTTCGGCTCACAGAGTTTAACCTTCCTTTTCATAGAGCGGTTAGGAAACACTCTGTTTGTAAAGTCTGGAAGCGGATATTTGGACCTGTACGAGGCCTTCGTTGGAAACGGGATTTCTTCATATAATGCAAGAAAGAAGAATTCTCAGTAACTTCCTTGTGTGTGTGTATTCAACTCACAGAGTTGAACCTTTCTTTAGAGAGAGTAGATTTGAAACTCTCTTTTTGTGGAAATTACATGTGGAGATTTCAAGCGATTTGAGGCCAATGACGGAAAAGGAAATATCTTCGTTTAAAAACTAGACAGAATCATTTTCAGAAACTAGTTTGTGATGTGTGCCTTCAGCAGACAGAGTTTAACGTTTCTTTTCACAGAGCAGTTTGGAAGCACTCTCTTTGTAAAGTCTGCAAGTGGATATTTGGACCTCTTTGAAGGCCTTCGTTGGAAACGGGATTTCTTCATAAAATGCTAGACAGAAGAATTCTCAGTAACTTCTTTGTGTGTGTATTCAACCCACAGAGCTGAACCTTCCTTTAGGCAGAGCAGATTTGCAACACTCGTTTTGTGGAATTTACATGTGGAGATTTCAAGCGAATTGAGGTCAATGACAGAAAAGGAAATATCTTCGTTTAAAAACTAGACAGAATCATTCTCAGAAACTCCTTTGTGATGTGTGCATCCACCTGACAGAGTTTAACCTTTCTTTACATAGAGCAGTTCGAAAACACTCTGTTTGTAAAGTCTGCAACTGGATATTTGGACTTCTTTTAACCCTTCGTTGGAAACGGGATTTCTTTATATAATGCAAGACAGAAGAATTCTCAGTGACTTCTTTGTGTTGTGTGTATGCAGCTCACAGAGTTGAACGTTTCTTTAGACAGAGCAGGTTTGAAACTCTCTTTTTGTGGATTTTGCAATTGCAGATTTCAAGCGATTTGAGGCCAATGGTTGAAAAGGAAATATCTTCGTATAAAAACTAGACGGAATCATTCTCTGAAACAACTTAATGATTTGGGCGTTCACCTCACAGAGTTTAACCTTCCTTTTCATAGAGCAGTTAGGAAACACTCTGTTTGTGAAGTCTGGTAGCGGATATTTGGACCTCTTTGAGGCCTTCGTTGGAAACGGGATTCCTTCATATAATACTAGACAGAAGAATTCTCAGTAACTTCTTAGTGTTGTGTGTATTCAGCTCACAGAGTGGAACCTATCTTCAGAGAGAGCAGATTTGAAACTCTCTTTTTGTGGAATTTGCAATTGGAGATTTCAAGCGATTTGAGGCCAATGGAAGAAAGGGAAATATCTCCGTTTAAAAACTAGACAGAATCATTCTCAGAAACTACTTTGTGATTTGTGCATCCACCTGACAGAGTTTAACCTTTCTTTTCATAGAGCAGTTTGAAAACACTCTGTTTGTAAAGTCTGCAAGTGGATATTTGGACCTGTACGAGGCCTTCGTTGGAAACGGGATTTCTTCATATAATGCAAGACAGAGGAATTCTCAGTAACTTCTTTGTGTTGTGTGTATGCAGCTCACAGAATTGAACCTTGCTTTAGACAGAGCAGATTTGAAACTCTCTTTTTGTGGATTTTGCAATTGGAGATTTCAAGCGATTTGAGGCCAAAGGTTGAAAAGGAAATATCTTCTTTTAAAAACTAGACGGAATCATTCTCTGAAACAACTTAATGATTTGTGCATTCAGCTCACAGTGTTTAACCTTCCTTTTCATACAGCAGTTAGGAAACACTCTCTTTGTAAAATCTGGAAGCGGACATTTGGACCTCTTTGAGGCCTTCGTTGGAAACGGGATTCCTTCATATAATGCTAGACAGAAGAATTCTCAGAAACTTCTTAGTGTTGTGTGTATTCAACTCAAAGAGTTGAGCATTTCTTTAGAGAGAGCAGATTTGAAACTCTCTTTTTGTGGATTTTGCAATTGGAGATTTCAAGCGATTTGAGACCAGTGTTTGAAGAGGAAATACCTTCGTATAAAAACTAGACGGAATCATTCTCTGAAACAACTTAATGATTTGTGCGTTCAGCTCACAGAGTTTAACCTTCCTTTTCATAGAGCGGTTAGGAAACACTCTGTTTGTAAAGTCTGGAAGCGGATATTTGGACCTCTACGAGGCCTTCGTTGGAAACGGGATTTCTTCATATAATGCAAGACAGAAGAATTCTCAGTAACTTCCTTGTGTGTGTGTATTCAACTCACAGAGTTGAACCTTTCTTTAGAGAGATTGGATTTGAAACTCTCTTTTTGTGGAAATTACATGTGGAGATTTCAAGCGATTTGAGGCCAATGACGGAAAAGGAAATATCTTCGTTTAAAAACTAGACAGAATCATTTTCAGAAACTAGTTTGTGATGTGTGCCTTCAGCAGACAGAGTTTAACGTTTCTTTTCACAGAGCAGTTTGGAAGCACTCTCTTTGTAAAGTCTGCAAGTGGATATTTGGACCTCTTTGAAGGCCTTCGTTGGAAACGGGATTTCTTCATAAAATGCTAGACAGAAGAATTCTCAGTAACTTCTTTGTGTGTGTGTATTCAACCCACAGAGCTGAACCTTCCTTTAGGCAGAGCAGATTTGCAACACTCGTTTTGTGGAATTTACATGTGGAGATTTCAAGCGAATTGAGGTCAATGACAGAAAAGGAAATATCTTCGTTTAACAACTAGACAGAATCATTCTCAGAAACTACTTTGTGATGTGTGCAACCACCTGACAGAGTTTAACCTTTCTTTTCATAGAGCAGTTCGAAAACACTCTGTTTGTAAAGTCTGCAACTGGATATTTGGACTTCTTTTAACCCTTCGTTGGAAACGGGATTTCTTTATATAATGCAAGACAGAAGAATTGTCAGTGACTTCTTTGTGTTGTGTGTATGCAGCTCACAGAGTTGAACCTTTCTTTAGACAGAGCAGGTTTGAAACTCTCTTTTTGTGGATTTTGCAATTGCAGATTTCAAGCGATTTGAGGCCAATGGTTGAAAAGGAAATATATTCGTATAAAACCTAGTCGGAATCATTCTCTGAAACAACTTAATGATTTGGGCGTTCAGCTCACAGAGTTTAACCTTCCTTTTCATAGAGCAGTTAGGAAACAGTCTGTTTGTGAAGTCTGGTAGCGGATATTTGGACCTCTTTGAGGCCTTCGTTGGAAACGGGATTCCTTCATATAATACTAGACAGAAGAATTCTCAGTAACTTCTTAGTGTTGTGTATTCAGCTCAGAGAGTGGAACCTATCTTCAGAGAGAGCAGATTTGAAACTCTCTTTTTGTGGAATTTGCAATTGGAGATTTCAAGCGATTTGAGGCCAATGGAAGAAAGGGAAATATCTCCGTTTAAAAACTGGACAGAATCATTCTCAGAAACTACTTTGTGATTTGTGCATCCACCTGACAGAGTTTAACCTTTCTTTTCATAGAGCAGTTTGAAAACACTCTGTTTGTAAAGTCTGCAAGTGGATATTTGGACCTGTACGAGGCCTTCGTTGGAAACGGGATTTCTTCATATAATGCAAGACAGAGGAAATCTCAGTAACTTCTTTGTGTTGTGTGTATGCAGCTCACAGAATTGAACCTTTCTTTAGACAGAGCAGATTTGAAACTCTCTTTTTGTGGATTTTGCAATTGGAGATTTCAAGCGATTTGAGGCCAAAGGTTGAAAAGAAATATCTTCTTTTAAAAACTAGACGGAATCATTCTCTGAAACAACTTAATGATTTGTGCATTCAGCTCACAGAGTTTAACCTTCCTTTTCATACAGCAGTTAGGAAACACTCTGTTTGTAAAATCTGGAAGCAGACATTTGGACCTCTTTGAGGCCTTCGTTGGAAACGGGATTCCTTCATATAATGCTAGACAGAAGAATTCTCAGTAACTTCTTAGTGTTGTGTGTATTCAACTAAAAGAGTGGAGCATTTCTTTAGAGAGAGCAGATTTGAAACTCTCTTTTTGTGGATTTTGCAATTGGAGATTTCAAACGATTTGAGGCCAGTGTTTGAAGAGGAAATACCTTCGTATAAAAACTAGACGGAATCATTCTCTGAAACAACTTAATGATTTGTGCGTTCAGCTCACAGAGTTTAACCTTCCTTTTCATAGAGCGGTTAGGAAACACTCTGTTTGTAAAGTCTGGAAGCGGATATTTGGACCTCTACGAGGCCTTCGTTGGAAACGGGATTTCTTCATATAATGCAAGACAGAAGAATTCTCAGTAACTTCCTTGTGTGTGTGTATTCAACTCACAGAGTTGAACCTTTCTTTAGAGAGATTGGGTTTGAAACTCTCTTTTTGTGGAAATTACATGTGGAGATTTCAAGCGATTTGAGGCCAATGACGGAAAAGGAAATATCTTCGTTTAAAAACTAGACAGAATCATTTTCAGAAACTAGTTTGTGATGTGTGCCTTCAGCAGACAGAGTTTAACGTTTCTTTTCACAGAGCAGTTTGGAAGCACTCTCTTTGTAAAGTCTGCAAGTGGATATTTGGACCTCTTTGAAGGCCTTCGTTGGAAACGGGATTTCTTCATAAAATGCTAGACAGAAGAATTCTCAGTAACTTCTTTGTGTGTGTGTGTTCAACCCACAGAGCTGAACCTTCCTTTAGGCAGAGCAGATTTGCAACACTCGTTTTGTGGAATTTACATGTGGAGATTTCAAGCGAATTGAGGTCAATGACAGAAAAGGAAATATCTTCGTTTAACAACTAGACAGAATCATTCTCAGAAACTACTTTGTGATGTGTGCAACCACCTGACAGAGTTTAACCTTTCTTTTCATAGAGCAGTTCGAAAACACTCTGTTTGTAAAGTCTGCAACTGGATATTTGGACTTCTTTTAACCCTTCGTTGGAAACGGGATTTCTTTATATAATGCAAGACAGAAGAATTGTCAGTGACTTCTTTGTGTTGTGTGTATGCAGCTCACAGAGTTGAACCTTTCTTTAGACAGAGCAGGTTTGAAACTCTCTTTTTGTGGATTTTGCAATTGCAGATTTCAAGCGATTTGAGGCCAACGGTTGAAAAGGAAATATCTTCGTATAAAAACTAGACGGAATCATTCTCTGAAACAACTTAATGATTTGGGCGTTCAGCTCACAGAGTTTAACCTTCCTTTTCATAGAGCAGTTAGGAAACACTCTGTTTGTGAAGTCTGGTAGCGGATATTTGGACCTCTTTGAGGCCTTCGTTGGAAACGGGATTCCTTCATATAATACTAGACCGAAGAATTCTCAGTAACTTCTTAGTGTTGTGTGTATTCAGCTCACAGAGTGGAACCTATCTTCAGAGAGAGCAGATTTGAAACTCTCTTTTTGTGGAATTTGCAATTGGAGATTTCAAGCGATTTGAGGCCAATGGAAGAAAGGGAAATATCTCCGTTTAAAAACTAGACAGAATAATTCTCAGAAACTACTTTGTGATTTGTGCATCCACCTGACAGAGTTTAACCTTTCTTTTCATAGAGCAGTTTGAAAACACTCTGTTTGTAAAGTCTGCAAGTGGATATTTGGACCTGTACGAGGCCTTCGTTGGAAACGGGATTTCTTCATATAATGCAAGACAGAGGAATTCTCAGTAACTTCTTTGTGTTGTGTGTATGCAGCTCACAGAATTGAACCTTTCTTTAGACAGAGCAGATTTGAAACTCTCTTTTTGTGGATTTTGCAATTGGAGATTTCAAGCGATTTGAGGCCAAAGGTTGAAAAGGAAATATCTTCTTTTAAAAACTAGACGGAATCATTCTCTGAAACAACTTAATGATTTGTGCATTCAGCTCACAGAGTTTAACCTTCCTTTTCATACAGCAGTTAGGAAACAGTCTGTTTGTGAAGTCTGGTAGCGGATATTTGGACCTCTTTGAGGCCTTCGTTGGAAACGGGATTCCTTCATATAATACTAGACAGAAGAATTCTCAGTAACTTCTTAGTGTTGTGTGTATTCAGCGCACAGAGTGGAACCTATCTTCAGAGAGAGCAGATTTGAAACTCTCTTTTTGTGGAATTTACAATTGGAGATTTCAAGCGATTTGAGGCCAAAGGTTGAAAAGGAAATATCTTCTTTTAAAAACTAGACGGAATCATTCTCTGAAACAACTTAATGATTTGTGCATTCAGCTCACAGAGTTTAACCTTCCTTTTCATACAGCAGTTAGGAAACACTCTGTTTGTAAAATCTGGAAGCGGACATTTGGACCTCTTTGAGGCCTTCGTTGGAAACGGGATTCCTTCATATAATGCTAGACAGAAGAATTCTCAGTAACTTCTTAGTGTTGTGTGTATTCAACTCAAAGAGTTGAGCATTTCTTTAGAGAGAGCAGATTTGAAACTCTCTTTTTGTGGATTTTGCAATTGGAGATTTCATGCGATTTGAGGCCAGTGTTTGAAGAGGAAATACCTTCGTATAAAAACTAGACGGAATCATTCTCTGAAACAACTTAATGATTTGTGCGTTCAGCTCACAGAGTTTAACCTTCCTTTTCATAGAGCGGTTAGGAAACACTCTGTTTGTAAAGTCTGGAACCGGATATTTGGACCTCTACGAGGCCTTCGTTGGAAACGGGATTTCTTCATATAATGCAAGACAGAAGAATTCTCAGTAACTTCCTTGTGTGTGTGTATTCAACTCACAGAGTTGAACCTTTCTTTAGAGAGAGTAGATTTGAAACTCTCTTTCTGTGGAAATTACATGTGGGGATTTCAAGCGATTTGAGGCCAATGACGGAAAAGGAAATATCTCCGTTTAAAAACTAGACAGAATCATTTTCAGAAACTAGTTTGTGATGTGTGCCTTCAGCAGACAGAGTTTAACGTTTCTTTTCACAGAGCAGTTTGGAAGCACTCTCTTTGTAAAGTCTGCAAGTGGATGTTTGGACCTCTTTGAAGGCCTTCGTTGGAAACGGGATTTCTTCATAAAATGCTAGTCAGAGAAATTCTCAGTAACTTCTTTGTGTGTGTGTATTCAACCCACAGAGCTGAACCTTCCTTTAGGCAGAGCAGATTTGCAACACTCGTTTTGTGGAATTTACATGTGGAGATTTCAAGCGAATTGAGGTCAATGACAGAAAAGGAAATATCTTCGTTTAAAAACTAGACAGAATCATTCTCAGAAACTACTTTGTGATGTGTGCATCCACCTGACAGAGTTTAACCTTTCTTTTCATAGAGCAGTTCGAAAACACTCTGTTTGTAAAGTTTGCAACTGGATATTTGGACTTCTTTTAGCCCTTCGTTGGAAACGGGATTTCTTTATATAATGCAAGACAGAAGAATTCTCAGTGACTTCTTTGTGTTGTGTGTATGCAGCTCACAGAGTTGAACCTTTCTTTAGACAGAGCAGATTTGAAACTCTCTTTTTGTGGAATTTGCAATTGGAGATATCAAGCGATTTGAGGCCAATGTTTGAAGAGGAAATATCTTCGTATAAAAACTAGACGGAATCATTCTCTGAAACAACTTAATGATTTGTGCGTTTAGCTCACAGAGTTTAACCTTCCTTTTCATAGAGCGGTTAGGAAACACTCTGTTTGTAAAGTCTGGAAGCCGATATTTGGACCTCTTTGAGGCCTTCGTTGGAAACGGGATTTCTTCATAAAATGATAGACAGAAGAATTCTCAGTAACTTCTTTGTGTGTGTGTATTCAACTCACAGAGTTGAACCTTTCTTTAGAGAGAGTATATTTGAAAATCTCTTTTTGTGGAAATTACATGTGGAGATTTCAAGCGATTTGAGGCCAATGACGGAAAAGGAAATATCTTCGTTTAAAAACTAAACAGAATCATTCTCAGAAACTACTTTGTGATGTGTGCATCCACCTGACAGAGTTTAACCTTTCTTTTCATAGAGAAGTTTGAAAACACTCTGTTTGTAAAGTCTGCAAGTGGATATTTGGACCTCTACGAGGCCTTCGTTGGAAACGGGATTTCTTCATATAATGCAAGACAGAAGAATTCTCAGTAACTTCCTTGTGTTGCCTGTATTCAGCTCACAGAGTTTAACCTTTCTTTAGAGAGAGCACAATTGAAACTCTCTTTTTTTGCAATTTGCATTTGGAGATTTCAAGCGATTTCAGGCCAATAGTTGAAAAGGAAATATCTTTGTTTAAAAACTAGACAGAATCATTTTCCGAAACTAGTTTGTGATGTGTGCCTTCAGCAGACAGAGTTTAACCTTTCTTTTCATGGAGCAGTTTGAAAACACTCTGTTTGTAAAGTCTGCAAGTGGATATTTGGATCTCTACGAAGCCTTCGTTGGAAACGGGATTTCTTCATATAATGCAAGACAGAAGAATTCTCAGTAACTTCCTTGTGTTGCCTGTATTCAGCTCACAGAGTTTAACCTTTCTTTAGACAGAGCATATTTGAAACTCTCTTTTTTTGCAATTTGCAATTGGGGATTTCAAGCGATTTCAGGCCAATGTTTGAAAAGGAAATATCTTCGTTTAAAAACTAGACAGAATCATTTTCAGAAACTAGTTTGTGATGTGTGCTTTCAGCAGACAGAGTTTAACGTTTCTTTTCACAGAGCAGTTTGGAAGCACTCTCTTTGTAATGTCTGCAAGTGGATATTTGGACCTCTTTGAAGGCCTTCGTTGGAAAAGGGTTTTCTTCATAAAATGCTAGACAGAAGGATTCTCAGTAACTTCTTTGTGTGTGTGTATTCAACCCACAGAGCTGAACCTTCCTTTAGGCAGAGTAGATTTGGAACACTCGTTTTGTGGAATTTACATGTGGAGATTTCAAGCGAATTGAGGTCAAAGACAGAAAAGGAAATATCTTCATTTAAAAACTAGACAGAATCATTCTCAGAAACTACTTTGTGATGTGTGCATCCACCTGACAGAGTTTAACCTTTCTTTTCATAGAGCAGTTCGAAAACACTCTGTTTGTAAAGTCTGCAACTGGATATTTGGACTTCTTTTAACCCTTCGTTGGAAACGGGATTTCTTTATATAATGCAAGACAGAAGAATTGTCAGTGACTTCTTTGTGTTGTGTGTATGCAGCTCACAGAGTTGAACCTTTCTTTAGACAGAGCAGGTTTGAAACTCTCTTTTTGTGGAATTTGCAATTGCAGATTTCAAGCGATTTGAGGCCAATGGTTGAAAAGGAAATATCTTCGTATAAAAACTAGATGGAATCATTCTCTGAAACAACTTAATGATTTGTGCGTTCAGCTCACAGAGTTTAACCTTCCTTTTCATAGAGCAGTTAGGAAACAGTCTGTTTGTGAAGTCTGGTAGCGGATATTTGGACCTCTTTGAGGCCTTCGTTGGAAACGGGATTCCTTCATATAATACTAGACAGAAGAATTCTCAGTAACTTCTTAGTGTTGTGTGTATTCAGCGCACAGAGTGGAACCTATCTTCAGAGAGAGCAGATTTGAAACTCTCTTTTTGTGGAATTTGCAATTGGAGATTTCAAGCGATTTGAGGCCAAAGGTTGAAAAGGAAATATCTTCTTTTAAAAACTAGACGGAATCATTCTCTGAAACAACTTAATGATTTGTGCATTCATCTCACAGAGTTTAACCTTCCTTTTCATACAGCAGTTAGGAAACACTCTCTTTGTAAAATCTGGAAGCGGACATTTGGACCTCTTTTAGGCCTTCGTTGGAAACGGGATTCCTTCATATAATGCTAGACAGAAGAATTCTCAGTAACTTCTTAGTGTTGTGTGTATTCAACTCAAAGAGTTGAGCATTTCTTTAGAGAGAGCAGATTTGAAACTCTCTTTGTGTGGATTTTGCAATTGGAGATTTCAAGCGATTTGAGGCCAGTGTTTGAAAAGGAAATACCTTCTTTTAAAAACTAGACGGAATCATTCTCTGAAACAACTTAATGATTTGTGCATTCACCTCACAGGGCTTAACCTTCCTTTTCATAGAGCAGTTAGGAAACACTCTGTTTGTGAAGTCTGGTAGCGGATATTTGGACCTCTTTGAGGCCTTCGTTGGAAACGGGGTTCCTTCATATAATACTAGACAGAAGAATTCTCAGTAACTTCTTAGTGTTGTGTGTATTCAGCTCTCAGAGTGGAACCTATCTTCAGAGAGAGCAGATTTGAATCTCTCTTTTTGTGGAATTTGCAATTGGAGATTTCAAGCGATTTGAGGCCAATGGAAGAAAGGGAAATATCTCCGTTTAAAAACTAGACAGAATAATTCTCAGGAACTACTTTGTGATGTGTGCATCCACCTGACAGAGTTTAACCTTTCTTTTCATAGAGCAGTTTGAAAACACTCTGTTTGTAAAGTCTGCAAGTGGATATTTGGACCTCTACGAGGCCTTCGTTGGAAACGGAATTTCTTCATATAATGCAAGACAGAGGAATTCTCAGTAACTTCTTTGTGTTGTTTGTATGCAGCTCACAGAATTGAACCTTTCTTTATACAGAGCAGATTTGAAACTCTCTTTTTGTGGATTATGCAATTGCAGATTTCAAGCGATTTGAGGCCAATGGTTGAAAAGGAAATATCTTCGTATAAAAACTAGACAGAATCATTCTCTGAAACAACTTAGTGATTTGTGCGTTCAGCTCACAGAATTTAACCTTCCTTTTGGTAGAGCAGTTAGGAAACACTCTGTAAGGTCTGGAAGCGGATATTTGGACCTCTTTGAGGCCTTCGTTGGAAAACGGATTCCTGCATATAATGCAAGACAGAAGAATTCTCAATAACTTCTTAGTGTTGTGTGTATTCAACTGACAGAGTTGAACCTTTCATTAGAGACAGCAGTTTTGAACATCTCTTTTTGTGGAATTTGCAATTTTAGATTTCTAGCTATTTGAGGCCAATGGTAGAAAGGGAAATATGTTCGTTTAGAAACTAGACAGAATCATTCTCAGAAACTACTTTGTGATGTGTGCATCCGCTTGACAGAGTTTAACCTTTCTTTTCACAGAGCAGTCTGAAAACACTCTGTTTGTAAAATCTGCAAGTGGATATTTGGACATCTACGAGGCCTTCGTTGGGAACGGTATTCCTTCATATAAAGCAAGACAGAGGAATTCTCAGTAACTTCTTTGTGTTGTGTGTATTCAACTCACAGAGTTTAACCTTTCTTTAGACAGACCAGATTTGAAACTCTCTTTTTTTGGAATTTGCAATTGGATATTTCAAGCGATTTGAGGATAATGGTAGAAAAGGAAATATCTTTGTTTAAAAACTAGACCGAATCATTTTCAGAAACTAGTTTGTGATGTGTGCCTTCCACTGACAGAGTTTAACGTTTCTTTTCATAGAGCCATTTGGAAGCACTCTGTTTGTAAAGACTGCAAGTGGATATTTGGACCTCTTTGAGGCCTTCATTGGAAACGGGGTTTCTTCATCTAATGCAAGACAGAGGAATTCTCAGTGATTTCTTTGTGTTGTGTGTATGCACCTCACAGTGTTGAACCTTTCTTTATACAGAGCAGATTTGAAACTCTCTCTTTGTGGATTTTGTAATTGGAGATTTCAAGCGATTTGAGGCCAATGGTTAGAAAGGAAATATCTTCGTATAAAAACTATACGGAATCATTCTCTGAAACAACTAAATGATTTGTGCGTTCAGCTCACAGAATTTAACCATCCTTTTCATAGAGCAGTTAGGAAACACTCTGTTTGTAATGTCTGGTAGCGGATATTTGGACCTCTTTGAAGCCTTCGTTGGAAACGGGATTCCTTCATATACTACTAGACTGAAGAATTCTAAGTAACTTCTTAGTGTTGTGTGTATTCAGCTCACAGAATTGAACCTATCTTTAGAGACAGCAGATGTGAAACTCTCTTTTCGTGGAATTTGCAATTGGAGATTTCAAGAGATTTGAGGGCAATGGAAGAAAGGGAAATTTCTACGTTTAAAAACTAGACAGAATCATTCTCAGAAACTACTTTGTGATGTGTGCATCCACCTGACAGAGTTTAACCTTTCTTTTAATAGAGCAGTTTGAAGACACTCTGTTTTTAAAGTGTGCAAGTGGATATTTGGACCTGTACGAGGCCTTCGTTGGAAACGGGATTTCTTCATACAATGCAAGACAGAAGAAGTCTCTGTAACTTCCTTGTGTTGCGTGCATTCAGCTCACGGCGTTGAACCTTTCTTTAGACACAGCATATTTGAAACTCTCTTTCTTTGGAATTTGCATTTGGAGATTTCAAGCGATTTCAGGCCAATGGTAGAAAAGGAAATATATTCGTTTAAAAACTAGACAGAGTCATTTTCAGAAACTAGTTTGTGATGTGTGCCTTCAACTGACAGAGTTTAACGTTTCTTTTCATAGAGCAGTTTGGAAGCACTCTTTAAAGTGTACAAGTGGATATTAGGACCTCTTTGAGGCCTTCGTTGGAAACGGGATTTCTTCATATAATGCAAGACAGAGGAAATCTCAGTGACTTCTTTGTCTGTGTGTATTCAACTCACAGATTGGAACCTTCCTTTAGGCAGAGTAGATTTGAAACACTCGTTTTGTGGAATTTACATGTGGAGATTTCAAGCGAATTGAGGTCAATAACAGAAAAGGAAACATCTTCGTTTAAAAACTAGAAAGAATCATTCTCAGAAACTACTTTGCGATGTGTGCATCCACCTGACAGAGTTTAACCTTTCTTTTCATAGAACAGTTTGAAAACACTGTGTTTCTAAAGTCTGCAACTGGATATTTGGACTTCTTTTAGGCCTTTGTTGCTAACGGGATTTCTTCATTTAATGCAAGACAGAAGAATTCTCAGTAACTTTTTGTGTTGGTTGTATGCAGCTCACAGAGTTGAACCTTTCTTTAGACAGAGCAGATTTGAAACTCTCTTTTTGTGGATTTTGCAATTGGAGTTTTCAAGCGATTTGTGGCCAATGGTTGAAAAGGAAATATCTTCGTTTAAAAACTGGACGGAATCATTCTCTGAAACAACTTAATGATTTGTGCATTCAGCTCACAGAAGTTAACCTTGCTTTTCATAGAGCAGTTAGGAAACACTGTGTTTGTAAAGTCTGGTAGCGGATATTTGGACCTCTTTGAGGCCTTCGTTGGAAAAGGGATTCCTTCATATAATGTGAGACAGAAGAATTCTCAGTAACTTCTTAGTGTTGTGTGTATTCGGCTGACAGAGTTGAACCTTTCTTTAGAGAGATCAGATTTGAAGCTCTCTATTTTTGGAATTTGCAATTGGAGATTTCAAGCGATTTGAGGCCAATGGAAGAAAGGGAAATATCTCTGTTTAAATACTAGACAGAATCATTCTCAGAAACTACTTTGTGATTTGTGCATCCACCTGACAGAGTTTAACACTTCTTTCAATAGAGCAGCTTGAAAACACCCTCTTTGTAAAGTCTGCAAATGGATATTTGGACCTCTACGAGGATTTCGTTGGAAACGGGATTTCTTCATATAATGCAAGACAGAGGAATTCTCTTTAACTTCCTTGTGTTGTGTGTATGCAGCTCACAGAGTTTAACTTTTCTTTAAACACAGCACATTTGAAACTCTCTTTTTTTGAATTTGCAATTGGAGATTTCAAGCGATTTCAGGCGAATGGTAGAAAAAGAAACATCTTCGTTTAAAAACTAGACAGAATCATTTTCAGAAACTAGTTAGTGATGTGTGCCTTCCACTGACAGAGTTTAACGTTTCTTTTAATAGAGCAGTTTGAAAACAATCTGATTGTAAAGTCTGCAACTGGATATTTGGACTTCTTTTAGGCCTTCGTTGGAAACGGGATTTCTTCATATAATGCAAGACAGAAGAATTCTCAGTAACTTCTTTGTGTTGTGTGTATGCAGCTCACAGAGTTGAACCTTTCTTTATACAGAGCAGATTTGAAACTCTCTTTTTGTGGATTTTGTAATTGGAGATATCAAGCGATTTGGGGCCAATGGCTGAAAAGGAAATATGTTCGTATAAAAACTAGATGGAATCATTCTCTGAAACAACTTAATGATTTTTGCGTTCAGCTCACAGAGTTTAACCTTCCTTTTCATAGAGCAGTTAGGAAATACTCTGTTTGTAATGTCTGGAAGCGGATATTTGGACCTCTTTGAGGCTTTCGTTAGAAACGGGATACCTTCATATAATGCTAGACTGAAGAATTCTCAGTAACTTCTTAGTGTTGGGTGTATTCAGCACACAGAGTTGAACCTTTCTTTAGATAGAGCAGATTTGAATCTTTCTTTTTGTGGAATTTGCAATTGGAGATTTCAAGCGATTTGAGGACAATGGAAGAAGCGAAATATCTCCGTTTAAAAACTGGACAGAATCATTCTCAGAAACTACTTTGTGATTTGTGCATCCACCTGACAGAGTTTAACTTTTCTTTTCACAGAGCAGTTTGAAAACACTCTGATTGTAAAGTCTGCAATTGGATATTTGGACCTGTACGAGGCCTTCGTTGGAAACGGGATTTCTTCATATAATGCAAGACAGAGGAATTATCAGTAACTTCTTAGTGTTGTGTGTATGCATCTCACAGAATTGAACCTTTCTTTATAAAGAGCAGATTTGAAACTGTCTTTTTGTGAATTTTGCAATTGAAGATTTCAAGCGATTTGAGGGCAATGGTTGTAAAGGAAATGTCTTCGTATAAAAACTACACGGAATCATTCTCTGAAACAACTTAATGATTTGTGCATTCAGCTAACAGAGTTTAACCTTCCTTTTCATAGAGCAGTTAGGAAACACTCTGTTTGTAAAGTCTGGTAGCGAATATTTGGACCTCTTTGAGGCCTTCGTTGGAAACGGGATTCCTTCATATACTACTAGACAGAAGAATTCTCAGGAACTTCTTAGTGTTGTGTGTATTCAGCTCACAGAGTTGAACCTATCTTTAGAGAGAGCAGATTTGAAACTCTCTTTTTGTGGAATTTGCAATTGGAGATTTCAAGCGATTTAAGGCCAATGGTAGACAGGGAAATATCTCCGTTTAAAAACTAGACAGAATCATTCTCAGAAACTACTTTGTGATGTGGGCATCCACCTAACAGAGTTTAACTTTTCTTTTCATAGAGCAGTTTGAAAACACTCTGTTTGTAAAGTCTGCAACTGGATATTTGGACTTCTTTTAGGCCTTCGTTGGAAACGGGATTTCTTCTTATAATGCAAGAGAGAAGAATTCACAGTAACTTCCTTGTGTTTCCTGCATTCAGCTCACAGAGTTTAACCTTTCTTTAGACAGAGCATACTTGAAACTCTCTTTTTTTGGAATTTGCAATTGGAGATTTCAAGCGATTTCAGGCCAATGGTGCAAAAGGAAATATTTTCGTTGAAATACTAGACAGAATCATTTTCAGAAACTAGTTTGTGATGTGTGCCTTACACTGACAGAGTTTAACGTTTCTCTTCATAGAGCAGTTTGAAAACACTCTGTTTGTAAAGTCTGAAAGCGGATATTTGGACCTCTTTGAGGCCTTCATTGGAAAAGGGATTCCTTCATGTAATGCTAGACAGAAGAATTCTCAGTAACTTCTTAGTGTTGTGTGTATTCAAGTCAAAGAGTTGAGCATTTCTTTACAGAGAGCAGATTTGAAACTCTCCTTTTGTGGATTTTGCAATTGGAGATTTCAAGCGATTTGAGGCCAATGATTGAAAAGGAAATATCTTCGTATAAAAACTAGACGGAATCATTCTCAGAAACTACTTTGTGATTTCTGCATCCACCTGACAGAGTTTAACCTTTCTTTTCATAGAGCAGTTTGAAAACACTCTGTTTGTGAAGTCTGCAATTGGATATTTGGGCTTCTTTTAGTCCTTCTTTGGAAACGGTATTTCTTCATATAATGAAAGACAGTAGAATTCTCAGTAACTTCCTTGTGTTGTTTGTATTCAGCTCACAGAGTTTAACCTTTCTTTAGACAGAGCGTACGTGAAACTCTCTTTTTTTGTAATTTGCAATTGGAGATTTCAAGCGATTTCAAGCCAATGGTAGAAAAGGAAATATCTTCGTTTAAAAACTAGACAGAATCATTTTCAGAAACTAGTTTGTGATTTGTGCCTTGAACTGACAGAGTTTAACGTTTCTTTTGATAGAGCAGTTTGGAAGCACTCTTTAAATTGTGCAAGTGGATATTAGGACTTCTTTGAGGCCTTCGTTGGAAACGGGATTTCTTCATATAATGCAAGACAGAGGAATTCTCAGTGACTTCTTTGTCTGTGTGTATTCAACTCACAGACTTGAACCTTCCTTTAGGCAGAGTAGTTTTGAAACACTCGTTTTGTGGAATTTACATGTGGGGATTTCAAGCGAATTGAGGTCAATGACAGAAAAGGATTCATCTTCGTTTAAAAACTAGAGAGAATCATTCTCAGAAACTACTTTGTGATGTGTGCATCCACCTGACAGAGTTTAACCTTTCCTTTCATAGAGCAGTTTGAAAACATTCTGCTTGTAAAGTCTCCAACTGGATATTTGGACTTCTTTTAGGCCTTCGTTGCTAACGGGATTTGTTCATATAATGCAAGACAGAAGAATTCTCAGTAACTTCTTTGTGTTTTTTGTATGCAGCTCACAGATTTGAACCTTTCTTTAGACATAGCAGATTTGAAACTCTCTTTTTGTGAGTTTTGCAATTGGAGTTTTCAAGCGATTTGAGGCCAATGGTTGAAAAGGAAATATCTTCGTATAAAAACTAGACGGAATCATTCTCTGAAACAACTTAATGATTTGTGCATTCAGCTCACAGAATTTAACCTTCCTTTTCATAGAGCAGTTAGGAAACACTCTGTTTGTAAAGTCTGGTAGCGGATATTTGGACCTCTTTGAGGCCTTCGTTGGAAACGGGATTCCTTCATAGAATGTTAGACAGAAGAATTCTCATTAACTTCTTAGTGTTGTGTGTATTCAGCTCACAGAGTTGAACCTTTCTTTAGAGAGATCAGATTTGAAGCTCTCTTTTTGTGGAATCTGCAATTGGAGATTTCAAGAGATTTTAGGCCAATGGAAGAAAGGGAAATATCTCCGTTTAAGAACTAGACAGAATCATTCTCAGAAACTACTTTGTGATTTGTGCATCCAACTGACAGAGTTTAACACTTCTTTCAATAGAGCAGCTTGAAAACACTCAGTTTGTAAAGTCTGAAATTGGATATTTGGACCTCTACGAGGACTTCAATGGAAACATGATTTCTTCATATAATGGAAGACAGAAGAATTCTCTTTAACTTCCTTGTGTTGTGGGTATGCAGCTCACAGAGTTTAAACTTTCTTTAAACACTGAATATTTGAAACTCTCTTTTTTTGAATTTGCAATTGGTGATTTCAAGCGATTTCAGGCCAATGGTAGAAAAGGAAACATCTTGGTTTAAAAACTGGACAGAATCATTTTCAGAAACTAGTTTGTGATGTGTGCCTTCCACTGACAGAGTTTAACGTTTCTTTACATAGAGCAGTTAGGAAACACTCTGTTTGTAAAATCTGGAAGCAGACATTTGGACCTCTTTGAGGCCTTCGTTGGAAACGGGATTCCTTCATATAATGCTAGACAGAAGAATTCTCAGTAACTTCTTAGTGTTGTGTGTATTCAACTCAAAGAGTTGAGCATTTCTTTAGAGAGAGCAGATTTGAAACTCTCTTTTTGTGGATTTTGCAATTGGAGATTTCAAGCGATTTGAGGCCAATGGAAGAAAGGGAAATATCTCCGTTTAAAAACTAGACAGAATCATTCTCAGAAACCACTTTGTGATTTGTGCATCCATTTGATGGAGTTTAACCTTTCTTTTCATAGAGCAGTTTGAAAACACTCTGTTTGTAAAGTCTGCAAGTGGATATTTTGACCACTACGAGGCCTTCGTTGTAAACGGGATTTTTTCATTTAATGCTAGACAGAAGAATTCTCAGTAACTTTTTGTGTTGTGTGTATGTAGCTCGCAGAGTTCAACCTTTCTTTAGACAGAGCATATTTCAAACTCTTTTTTAGCAATTTGCAATTGGAGATTTCAAGCGATTTCAGGCCAGTGGTAGAAAAGGAAATATCTTCGTTTGAAAACTAGACAGAATCATTTTCAGATAATAGTTTGTGATGTGTGCCTTCCACTGACAGAGTTTAACGTTTCTTTTCATGGAGCAGTTTGGAAGCACTCTGCTTGTAAACTGTGCAAGTGGATATTTGGACCACTTTGAGGCCTTCGTTGGAAAGGGAGTTCTTCATAAAATGCTAGAGAGAAGAATTCTCAGTAACTTCTTTGTGTGTGTGTATTCAACTCACAGAGTTGAACGTTCCTTTAGACAGAGTAGATTTGAAAGTCTCTTTTTGTGGAAATTACATGTGGAGATTTCATGCCATTTGAGGTCAATGACGGAAAAGGAAATATAATCGTTTAGAAACTACAGAGAATCATTCTCAGAAACTACTTTGTGATGTGTGCATCCAGCTGACAGAGTTTAACCTTTCTATTCGTAGAGCTGTTTGAAAACACTCTGTTTGTAAAGTCTGCAAGTGGATATTTGGACCTCTACGAGGCCTTCGTTGGAAACGGCATTTCTTCATATAATGCAAGACAGAAGAATTCTCAGTAACTTCCTTGTGTTGTGTGTATTCAGCTCACAGCGTTGAACCTTTCTTTAGACAGAGCATATTTGAAAATCTCTGTTTTTGGAATTTGCATTTGGAGATTTCAAGCGATTTCAGGCCAATGGTAGAAAAGGAAATATCTTCCTTTAAAAACTAGACAGAATCATTTTCAGAAACTAGTTTGTGATGTGTGCCTTCCACTGACATAGTTTAACGTTTCCTTTCACAGAGCAGTTTGGAGGCACTCTTTGTAACGTCTGCAAGTGGATATTTGTACCTCTTTGAGGCCTTCGTTGGAAACGGGATTTCCTCATATAATGCAAGACAGAGGAATTCTCAGTGACTTCTTTGTGTTGTGTGTATGCAGCTCACAGGGTTGAACCTTTCTTTATACAGAATAAATTGGAAACTCTCCTTTTGTGGATTTTGTAATTGGAGATTTCAAGCGATTTGAGGCCAATTGTTGGAAAGGAAATATCTTCGTATAAAAACTACACGGTATCATTCTCTGAAAGAACTTAATGATTTGTGCGTTCAGCTCACAGAGTTTAACCTTCCTTTACATAGATTAGTTAGGAAACACTCTGTTTGTAAGTCTGGAAGCGGATATTTGGACCTCTTTCAGGCCTTCTTTGGAAACGGGATTCCTTCATAAAATGGTAGACAGAAGAATTCTCAGTTACTTCTTAGGGCTGTGTGTATTCAGCCCGCAGAGTTGAACATTTCTTTAGGGAGGGCAGATTTGAAACTCTCTTTTTGTGTAATTTGCAATTGGAGATTTCAGGCGATTTTAGGCCAATGGAAGAATGGGGTATATCTCCGTTTGGAAACTAGACAGAATCATTCTCAGAAACTACTTTGTGATTTGTGCATCCACCTGACAGAGTTTAACCTTTCTTTTCATAGAGCAGTTTGAAAACACTCTGTTTGTAAAGTCTGCAACTGGATATTTGAACTTCTTTTAGGCCTTCGTTGGAAACGGGATTTCTAACTATAATGCAAGACAGAAGAATTCTCAGTAACTTCTTTGTGTTGTGTGTATGCAGCTCACAGAGTTGAACCTTTCTTTATACAGAGCAGATTTGATACTCTCTTTTTGTGGATTTTGCAATTGGAGATTTCAAGCGATGTGAGGCCAATGGTTGAAAACGAAATATATTCGAATGAAAACTAGACGGAATCATTCTCTGAAACAACTTAATGATTTCTGGATTCAGCGCACAGAGATTAACCTTCCTTTTCATAGAGCAGTTAGGAAACACTCTGTTTGTAAAGTCTGGAAGCGGATATTTGGACCTCTTTGAGGCCTTCGTTGGAAACGGGATTCCTTCATATAATGCTAGCCAGAGGAATTCTCAGTAACTTCCTTGTGTTGTGTGTATTCAACACACAGAGTTTAACCTTTCTTTAGACAGAGCAACTGGAAAATTTCTTTTTTTGGAATTTGCAATTGCAGATTTCAAGCGATTTCAGGCCAATAGTAGAGAGGGAAATATCTCCATTTAAAAAATAGACAGAATCATTCTCAGAAACTACTTTGTGATGTGTGCATCCACCTGACAGAGTTTAACCTTTCTTTTCATAGAGCAGAGTGAAAACACTCTTTTTGTAAAGTCTGCAAGTGGATATTTGGACCTCTACGAGGCCTTCGTTGGAAACGGGATTTCTTCATATAATGCAAGACAGAAGAATTCTCAGTAACTTCCTTGTGTTGTGTGTATTCAGCTCAAAGAGTTTAACATTTCTTTAGACAGAGCATATGTGAAACTCTCTTTTTTTGAATTTGCAATTGAAGATTTCAAGCGATTTCAGGCCAATGTTTGAAAAGGAAATATCTTCGTTTAAAAACTAGACAGAATCATTTTCAGAAACTAGTTTGTAATGTGTGCCTTCAATTGACAGAGTTAACGTTTCTTTTCACAGAGCAGTTTGGAAGCACTCTCTTTGTAAAGTCTGCAAGTGAATATTTGGACCTCTTTGAGACCTTCGTTGGAAACGGGATTTCTTCATAAAATGCTAGACAGAAGAATTCTCAGTAACTTCTTTGTGTTTTTGTATTCAACTCACAGGGTTAAACCATCCTGTAGAAAGGGAAGATTTGAAACTCTGGTTTTGTGGAATTTACATGTTGAGATTTCAAGAGAATTGAGGTCAATGACAGAAAACGAAACATCTTCGTTTAAAAACTGGACAGAATCATTCTCAGAAACTACGTTGTGATGTGTGCATCCACCTGACAGAGTTTAACCTTTCTTTTCATAGAGCAGTTTGACAACACTCTGTTTTTGAATTCTGCAACTGGATATTTGGACTTCTTTGAAGCCTTCTTTGGAAACGGGATTTCTTCATATAATGCAAGACAGAGGAACACTCAGTACCTTCTTCGTGTTGTTTGTATGCAGCTCACAGAGTTGAACCTTTCTTTATACAGAGCAGATTAGAAACTCTATTTTTGTGGATTTTGCAATTGGAGATTTCAAGCGATTTGAGGCCAGTGTTTGAAAGGGAAATATCTTCGTATAAAAACTAGACGGAGTCATTCTCTGAAACATCTTAATGATTTGTGCATTCAGCTCACAGAGTTTAACTTTCCTTTTCATAGAGCAGTTACGTAACACTCTGTTTGTAAAGTCTGCAAGTGGATATTTGGACTCCTAAGAGACCTTCGTTGGAAACGGGATTTCATCTTATAATGCAAGACAGAAGAATTCTCAGTAACTTCCTTGTGTTGTGTGTATTCAGCTCACAGAGTTTAACCTTTCTTTAGACAGAGCATACTTGAAACTCTCTTTTTTTGAAATTTGCAATTGGAGATTTCAAGCCATTTCAGGCCAATGGTAGAAAGGGAAATATCTTCGTTTAAAAACTAGAGAGAATCATTTTCAGAAACTAGTTTGTGATGTGTGCCTTCCACTGACAGAGTTCAACGTTTCTTTTCATAGAGCAGTTTGGAAGAACTCTGTTTGTAAAGTCTGCAAGTGGTTATTTGGACCTCTTTGATGCCTTCGTTGGAAATGGGATTTCTTCATAAAATGATAGACAGAAGAATTCTGAGTAACTTCTTTGTGTGTGTGTATTCAACTCACAGAGTTGAACCTTCTTTAGACAGAGTAGATTTGAAACACTCTTTTTTTGAAACTACATGTATAGATTTCAAGCGATTTGAGGCGAATGACAGAACTGGAAATATCTTCGTTTAAAAACTAGACAGAATCATTCTCAGAAACTACTTTGTGATGTGTGCATCCACCTGACAGAGTTTAACCTTTCTTTTCAGAGGGCAGTTTTAAAACACTCTGTTTTTGAAGTCTGCAAGTGTATATTTGGAGTTCCATGAGGCCTTCTTTGGCAACGGGATTTCTTCATATAATGCAAGACATAGGAATTCTCAGTAACTTCTTTGTGTTGTTTGTATGCAGCTGATAGAGTTGAACATTTCTTTATAGAGAGCAGATTTGAAACTCTCTTTTTGTGGATTTTGCAATTGGAGATTTCAAGCGATTTGAGGCCAATGGTTGAAAACGAAATTTCTTCATATAAAAACTAGACGGAATCATTCTCTGAAACAACTTAATGATTTGTGCATTCAGCTCACAGAGTTTAACCTTCCTTTTAATAGAGCAGTTAGGAAACACTCTGTTTGTAAAGTCTGGAAGCGGATATTTGGACCTCTTTGAGGCCTTCGTTGGAAAAGGGTTTCCTTCATATAATGCTAGACAGAAGAATTCTCAGTAACTTCCTTGTGTTGTGTGTATTCCGCACACAGAGTTTAACCTTTCTTTACACAGAGCATATGGAAACTTTCTTTTTTTGGAATTTGCAATTGGAGATTTCAAGCTATTTCAGGCCAATAGTAGAGTGGGAAATATCTCCGTATAAAAAATAGATAGAATCATTGTCAGAAACTACTTTGTGATGTGTGTATCCACCTGACAGAGTTTAACCTTTCCTTTCATAGAGCACTCAGAAAACACTCTTTTTGTAAAGTCTGCAAGTGGATATTTGGACCTCTACGAGGCCTTCGTTGGAAACGGGAATTCTTCATATAATGAAAGACAGAAGAATTCTCAGTAACTTCCTTGTGTTGTGTGTATTCAGCTCACAGAGTTTATCCTTTCTTTAGACAGAGCATATATGAAACTCTCTTTTTTTGGAATTTGCAATTGGAGATTTCAAGCGATTTCAGGCCAATGGTAGAAAAGGAAATATCTTCTTTTAAAAACTAGACAGAATCATTTTCACCAACTAGTTTGTGATGAGTGCCTTCAACTGACAGAGTTTAACGTTTCTTTTCATAGAGCAGTTTGGAAGAACTCTGTTTGTAAAGTCTGCAAGTGGATATTTAGACCTCTTTGTGGCCTTCGTTGGAAATGGGTTTTCTTCATAAAATTCTAGACAGAAGAATTCTGAGTAACTTCTTTGAGTGTGTGTATTCGACTCACGGAGATGAACCTTCCTTTAGACAGAGTAGATTTGAAACACTCTTTTTGTGGAAATTACAGGTGGAGATTTCAAGCGATTTGAGGCCACTGACAGAACAGGAAATATCTTCGTTTAAAAACTAGACAGAATCATTCTCAGAAACTACTTTGTGATGTGTGCATCCACCTGACAGAGTTTAACCTTTCTTTTCATAGAGCAGCTTGAAAACACTCTGTTTTTGAAGTCTGCAACTGGATATTTGGTTTTCTACGAGGCCTTCGTTGGCAATGGGATTTCTTCATATAATGCAAGACAGAGGAATTCTCAGTAACTTCTTTGTGTTGTGTGTATGCAGCTCACAGAGTTGAACCTTTCTTTATAGAGAGCAGATTTGAAACTCTCTTTTTGTGGATTTTGCAATTGGAGATTTCGAGCGATTTGAGGCCAATCGTTGAAAAGGAAATATCTTCGTATAAAAACTAGACGGAATCATTCTCTGAAACAACTTAATGATTTGTGCATTCAGCTCACAGAGTTTAACCTTCCTTTTCATAGAGCAGTTAGGAAACACTCTGTTTGTAAAGTGTGGAAGCGGACATTTGGACATCTTTGAGGCCTTCGATGAAAACGGGATTCCTTCATATAATGCTAGACAGAAGAATTCTAATTAACTTCCTTGTGTTGTGTGTAATCAGCACACAGAGTTTAACATTTCTTTCCACAGAGCATATGGAAACTTTCTTTTTTTGAAATTTGCAATTGGCGATTTCAAGCGATATCAGGCCAATGGTAGAGCGGGAAATATCTCCGTTTAAAAACTAGACCGAATCCTTCTCAGAAACTACGTTGTGATGTGTGCATCCACCTGACAGAGTTTAACCATTCTTTTCATAGAGCAGCTTGTAAACACTGTGGTTGTAAAGTCTGCAAGTGGATAATTGGACCTCTACGATGCCTTCTTTGGAAACAGGATTTCTTCATATAATGCAAGACAGAAGAATTCTCAGTAACTTCCTTGTGTTGTGTGTATTTAGCTCACAGAGTTTAACCTTTCTTTAGACAGAGAATATTTGAAAATCTCTTTTTTTTGTAATTTGCAATTGGAGATTTCAACCGATTTGAGGCCAATGGTAGAAAAGGAAATATCTTCGTTTAAAAACTACACAGAATCATTTTCAGAAACTAGTTTGCGATGTGTGCCTTCCACTGACAGTGTTTAACCTTTCTTGTGATAGAGCATTTTGGAAGCCCTCTGTTTGTAAAGTCTGCAAGTGAATATTTGGACCTCTTTGAGGCCTTCGTTGCAAATGGGATTTCTTCATAAAATGCTAGACAGAAGATTTCTCAGTAACTTCTTCTTGTGTGTGTATTCAACTCAGAGCGCTGAAGCTTCCTTTAGACAGAGTAGATTTGAAACACTCTTTTTGTAGAAATTACATGTGGAGATTTCAAACAATTTGAGGCCAATGACAGAAGAGGAAATATCTCCGTTTAAAAACTAGACAGAATCATTATCAGAAACTACTTTGTGATTTGTGCATCCACCTGACAGAGTTTAACCTTTCTTTTCAGAGAGCAGTTTGAAAACACTCTGTTTGTAAAGTCTGCAAGTGGATATTTGGACCTCTATGAGGCCTTCGTTGGAAACGGGATTTCTTCATAAAATGCAAGACAGAAGAATTCTCAGTAACTTCCTTGTGTTGTCTGTATTCAGTTCACAGAGTTTAACCTTTCTTTAGAAAGAGCATATTTGAAACTCTCTTTTTTTGGAATTTGCAATTGGAGATTTCAAGCGATTTCTGGCCAATGGTTGAAAAGGAAATATCTTCGTTTAAAAACTAGACAGAATCATTTTCAGAAAGTAGTTTGTGATATCTGCCTTCAACTGACAGAGTTTAACGTTTCTTTTCACAGAGCAGTTTGGAAGCACTCTCTTTGTAAAGTCTGCACGTGGATATTGGGACCTCTTTGAGGCCTTCGTTGCAAATGGGATTTCTTCATAAAATGCTAGACAGAAGAATTCTCAGTAAATTCTTTGTGTTTGTGTTGAACTCACAGAGTTGAAACTTCCTTTAGACAGAGTAGATTTGAAACACTCTTTTTGTGGAAATTACAGGTGGAGATTTCAAGTGATTTGAGGCCAATGACAGAAAAGGAAATATCTTCGTTTAAAAACTAGACAGAATCATTCTCAGAAACTACTTTGTCATGTATGCATACACCTGACAGAGTTTAACCTTTCTTTTCATAGAGCAGTTTGAAAACACTCTGTTTGTAATGTCTGCAAGTGGATATTTGGACCTCTACGAGGCCTTCATTTGAAACGGGATTTCTTCATATAATGCAAGACAGAAGAATTCTCAGTAACTTCCTTCTGTTGTCTGTATTCAGCTCACAGAGATTAAACTTTCTTTAGACAGAGCATATTTGAATCTCTCTTTTTTTGGAATTTGCAATTGGAGATTTCAAGCGGTTTCAGGCAAATGGTTGAAAAGGAAATATCTTCGTTTAAAAATTAGACAGAATCATTTTCAGAAACTAGTTTGCGATGTCTGCCTTCAATTGACAGAGTTTAACGTTTCTTTTCACAGAGCAGTTTGGAAGCACTCTCTTTGTAAAGTCCGCAAGTGGATATTTGGACATCTTTGAGGCCTTCGTTGGAAAAGGGATTTCTTCATAAAATGCTAGACAGAAGAATTCTCAGTAACTTCTTTGTGTGTGTGTATTCAACTCACAGAGTTGAACCTTCCTTTAGGCAGAGTAGATTTGAAACACTCATTTTGTGGAATTTACATGTGGAGATTTCAAGCGAATTGAGGTCAATGACAGAAAAGTAAATATCTTCCTTTAAAAACTAGACAGAATCATTCTCACAAGCTACTTTGTGTCGTGTGTATCCACCTGACCGAGTTTAACCTTTCTTTTCATAGAGCAGTTTGAAAACACTCTGTTTGTAAAGTCTGCAAGTGGATATTTGGACCTCTACGAGGCCTTCGTAGGAAAAGGGATTTCTTCATGTAATGCAAGACAGAAGAATTCTCAGTAAGTTCCTTGTGTTGTGTGTATGCAGCTCACAGAGTTGAAACATTCTTTAGACAGAGGGGATTTGAAACTCTCTTTTTTGGATTTTGCAATTGGAGAATTCAATCGATTTGAGGCCAATGGCTGAAAAGGAAATATCTTCGTATAAAAACTAGACGGAATCATTCTTGAAACGACTTAATGATTTGTGCATTCAGCTCACGGAGTTTAACCTTCCTTTTCATAGAGCAGTTAGGAAACAATCTGTTTGTAAAGTCTGGAAGCAGATATATGGACCTCTTTGAGGCCTTCGTTGGAAACGGGATTCCTTCATATAATGCTAGATAGAAGAATTCTCAGTAACTTCTTAGTGTGGTGTGTATTCAGCTCACAGAGTTGAACCTTTCTTTAGAGAGAGCAGATTGGAAACTCTCTTTTTGTGGAATTTGCAATTGGAGATTTCAAGCGTATTGAGGTCAATGACAGAAAAGGAAATATCTTCGTATAAAAACAAGACAGAATCATTCTCAGAAACTACTTTGTGATGTGTGCATCCACCTGACAGAGTTTAACCTTTCTTTTCATAGAGCAGTTTGAAAACACTCTGTTTGTAAAGTCTGCAAGTGGATATTTGGACCTCTACGAGGCCTTCGTAGGAAACGGGATTTCTTCATAAAATGCTAGACAGAAGAATTCTCAGTAACTTCTTTGTGTGTGTGTATTCAACCCACAGAGCTGAACCTTCCTTTAGGCAGAGCAGATTTGCAACACTCGTTTTGTGGAATTTACATGTGGAGATTTCAAGCGAATTGAGGTCAATGACAGAAAAGGAAATATCTTCGTTTAAAACCTAGACAGAATCATTCTCAGAAACTACTTTGTGATGTGTGCATCCACCTGACAGAGTTTAACCTTTCTTTTCATAGAGCAGTTCGAAAACACTCTGTTTGTAAAGTCTGCAACTGGATATTTGGACTTCTTTTAACCCTTCGTTGGAAACGGGATTTCTTTATACAATGCAAGACAGAAGATTTCTCAGTAACTTCTTCCTGTGTGTGTATTCAACTCACAGAGCTGAACCTTCCTTTAGACAGAGTAGAATTGAAACCCTCTTTTTGTGGAAATTACATGTGGAGATTTCAAGCGATTTGAGGCCAATGACAGAACAGGAAATATCTTCGTTGAAAAACTAGACAGAATCATTCTTTGAAACTACCTTCTGATGTGTGCATCCACCTGACAGAGTTTAACCTTTCTTTTCATAGAGCAGTTTGAAAACCCTCTGTTTGTAAAGTCTGCAAGTGGATATTTGCAACTCTTTGAGACTTCGTAGGAAACGGGATTTCTTCACATAATGCAAGACAGAAGAATTCTCAGTAACTTCTTAGTGTTGTGTGTATGCAGCTCACAGAGTTGAACCTTTCTTTAGACAGAGCAGATTTGAAACTCTCTTTTTGTGGATATTGCAATTGGAGATTTCAAGCGATTTGAGGCCAATGGTTGAAAAGGAATTATCTTCGTATAAAAACTAGACGGAATCATTCTTGAAACGACTTAATGATTTGTGCATTCAGCTCACAGAGTTTAACCTTCTTTTTCATAGAGCAGTTAGGAAACACTCTGTTTGTAAAGTCTGTAAGCGGATATTTGGACCTCTTTGAGGCCTTCGTTGGAAACGGGATTCCTTCTTATAATGCTACACAGAAGAATTCTCAGTAACTTCTTAGTGTTGTATATATTCAGCTCACAGAGTTTAACCTTTCTTTAGAGAGAGCAGATTTGATACTCTCTTTTTGTGGGATTTGCAATTGGAGATTTCAAGCGATTTGAGGCCAATGGAAGAAAGGGAAATATCTCCGTTTAAAAACTACACAGAAAAATTCTCTGAAACTACTTTGTGATGTGTGCATCCACCTGACAGAGTTTAACCTTTCTTTTCATAGAGCAGTTTGAAAACACTCTGTTTGTAAAGTCTGGAAGCGGATATTTGGACCTCTTTGTGGCCTTCGTTGGAAAAGGGATTCCTTCATATAATGCTAGACAGAAGAATTCTCAGTAACCTCTTAGTGCTCTGTGTATTCAACTCAAAGAGTTGATCCTTTCTTTAGAGAGAGCAGTTTTGAAACTCTCTTTTTCTGAAAATTACATGTGGAGATTTCAAGCTATTTGAGGCCAGTGACAGAAAAGGAAATATCTTCGTTTAAAAACTAGACTGAATCATTCTCAGAAACTTCTTTGTGATGTGTGCATCCACCTGACAGAGTTTAACCTTTCTTTTCATAGAGCAGTTCGAAAACACTCTGTTTTTAATGTCTGCAAGTGGATATTTGGACCTCTACGAGGCCTTCGTTGGAAACGGGATTTCTTCATATAATGCAAGACAGAAGAATTCTCAGTAACTTCCTTGTGTTGTCTGTATTCAGCTCAGAGAGTTTATCCTTTCTTTAGACAGAGCATATTTGAAAATCTCTTTTTCTGGTATTTGCAATTGGAGATTTCAAGCGATTTCAGGCCAATGGTTGAAAAGGAGATATCTTCGTTTAAAAACTAGACAGAATCATTTTCAGAAACTAGTTTGTGATGTTTGCCTTCAACTGACAGAGTTTAACATTTCTTTTTACAGAGCAGTTTGGAAGCACTCTGTTTGTAAAGCCTGCAAGTGGATATTTGGACCTCTTTGAGGGCTTCATTGGAAACGGGATTCCTTCATGAAATGCTAGACAGAAGAATTCACAGTAATTTCTTTGGATGGGTGTATTCAACTCAGAGAGTTGAACCTTCCTTTAGACAGAGTAGATTTCAAACACTTGTTTTGTGGAATTTACATAAGGAGATTTCCAGCGAATTGAGGTCAATGACTGAAAACGAAATATCTTCATTTAAAAACTAGACAGAATCATTCCCAGAAACTACGTTGTGATGTGTGCATCCACCTGACAGAGTTTAACCTTTCTTTTCATAGAGCAGTGTGAAAACACTCTGTTTTTGAAGTCTGCAACTGGATATTTGGATTTGTTTGAGGCCTTCGTTGGAAACGGGATTTCTTCATATAATGCAAGACAGAGGAATACTCAGTAACTTCTTTGTGATGTGTGTATGCAGCTCACAGGGTTGAACCTTTCTTTATACAGAGCAGATTACAAACTCTCTTTTTGTGGATCTTGCAATTGGAGGTTTCAAGCGATTTGAGGCCAATGTTTGAAGAGGAAGTATCTTCGTATAAAAACTAGACGGAATTATTCTCTGAAACAACTTAATGATTTGTGCATTCAGCTCACAGAGTTTAACCTTCCTTTTCATAGAGCAGTTAGGAAACACTCTGTTTGTAAAGTCTGTAAGCGGATATTTGGACCTCTTTGAGGCCTTCGTTGGAAAACGGACTCCTTCATATAATGCTAGACAGAAGAATTCTCAGTAACTTCTTATTGTTGTGTTTATTCAACTCACAGAGTTGAGCCTTTGTTTAGAGAGAGGAGATTTGAAACTCTGTTTTTGTGGAAATTACATGTGGATATTTCAAGCGATTTGAGGCCAATGACAGAAAAGGAAATATCTCAGTTTAAAAACTAGACAGGATCATTCTCAGAAACTACTTTGTGATGTGTGCATCCACCTGACAGAGTTCAACCTTACTTTTCATGGAGCAGTTTGAAAACACTCTGTTTGTAAAGTCTGCAAGTGGATATTTGGACCTCTACGAGGCCTTCGTTGGAAACGGGATTTCTTCATATAATGCAAGAGAGAAGAATTCTCAGTAACTTCCTTGTGTTGTCTCTCCTCAGCTCACAGAGTTTAACCTTTCTTTAGACAGGGCATATTTGAAAATCTCTTTTTTTGGAATTTGCAATTGGAGATTTCAAGCGATTTCTGGCCAGTGATTGAATAGGACATATCTTCGTTTAAAAACTAGATAGAATCATTTTCAGAAACTAGTTTGTGATGTGTGCCTTCAACTGACAGAGTTTTTCGTTTCTTTTCACAGAGCAGTTTGGAAGCACTCTCTTTGTAAAGTCTGTAAGTGGATATTTGGACCTCTTTCAGGCCTTCGTTGGAAACGGGATTTCTTCATAAAATACTAGACAGAAGAATTCTCAGTAACTTCTTTGTGTGTGTATTCAACTAACAGAGTTGAACCATCTTTTAGCCAGAGTAGATTTGAAACACTCGATTTGTGGAATTTACATGTGGAGATTTCATGCGAATTGAGGTCAATTACAGAAAACGGAATATCTTCGTTTAAAAACTAGACAGAATCATTCTCAGAAACTACTTTGTGATATGTGCATCCACCTGACATAGTTTAACCTTTCTTTTCATAGAGCTGTTTGAAAACATTCTGTTTGTAAAGTCTGCAACTGAATATTTCGACTTCTTTGAGGCCTTCGTTGGAAACGGGATTTCTTCATATAATGCAAGACAGAAGAATTCTTAGTAACTTCTTTGTGTTGTGTGTATGCAGCTGACAGAGTTGAAACTTTCTTTATACACAGCAGATTTCAAACTCTCTTTTTGTGGATTTTGCAATTGGAGATTTCAAGCAATATGAGGCCAATGGTTGAAAAGGAAATATCTTCGTATAAAAACAAGACGGAATCATTCTCTGAAACATCTTCATGAGTTGTGCATTCAGCTCACAGAGTTTAACCTTCCTTTTCATAGAGCAGTTAGGAAACGCTCGGTTTGTAAAGTCTGGAAGCGGATATTTGGACCTCTACGAGGCCTTCGTTGGAAACGGGATTTCTTCATATAATGCAAGACAGAAGAATTCTCAGTAACTTCCTTGTGTGTGTGTATTCAACTCACAGAGTTGAACCTTTCTTTAGAGAGAGTAGATTTGAAACTCTCTTTTTGTGGAAATTACATGTGGAGATTTCAAGCGATTTGAGGCCAATGACGGAAAAGGAAATATCTTCGTTTAAAAACTAGACAGAATCATTTTCAGAAACTAGTTTGTGATGTGTGCCTTCAGCAGACAGAGTTTAACGTTTCTTTTCACAGAGCAGTTTGGAAGCACTCTCTTTGTAAAGTCTGCAAGTGGATATTTGGACCTCTTTGAAGGCCTTCGTTGGAAACGGGATTTCTTCATAAAATGCTAGACAGAAGAATTCTCAGTAACTTCTTTGTGTGTGTGTATTCAACCCACAGAGTTGAAGCTTCCTTTAGGCAGAGCAGATTTGCTACACTCGTTTTGTGGAATTTACATGCGGCGATTTCAAGCGAATTGAGGTCAATGACAGAAAAGGAAATATCTTCGTTTAAAAACTAGACAGAATCATTCTCAGAAACTCCTTTGTGATGTGTGCCTCCACCTGACAGAGTTTAACCTTTCTTTTCATAGAGCAGTTCGAAAACACTCTGTTTGTAAAGTCTGCAACTGGATATTTGGACTTCTTTTAACCCTTCGTTGGAAACGGGATTTCTTTATATAATGCAAGACAGAAGAATTGTCAGTGACTTCTTTGTGTTGTGTGTATGCAGCTCACAGAGTTGAACCTTTCTTTAGACAGAGCAGGTTTGAAACTCTCTTTTTGTGGACTTTGCAATTGCAGATTTCAAGCGATTTGAGGCCAATGGTTGAAAAGGAAATATCTTCGTATAAAAACTAGACGGAATCATTCTCTGAAACAACTTAATGATTTGTGCGTTCAGCTCACAGAGTTTAACCTTCCTTTTCATAGAGCGGTTAGGAAACACTCTGTTTGTAAAATCTGGAAGCGGACATTTGGACCTCTTTGAAGACTTCGTTGGAAACGGGATTCCTTCATATAATGCTAGACAGAAGAATTCTCAGTAACTTCTTAGTGTTGTGTGTATTCAACTCAAAGAGTGGAGCATTTCTTTAGAGAGAGCAGATTTGAAACTCTCTTTTTTGGATTTTGCAATTGGAGATTTCAAGCGATTTGAGGCCAGTGTTTGAAGAGGAAATACCTAAGTATAAAAACTAGACGGAATCATTCTCTGAAACAACTTAATGATTTGTGCGTTCAGCTCACAGAGTTTAACCTTCCTTTTCATAGAGCGGTTAGGAAACACTCTGTTTGTAAAGTCTGGAAGCGGATATTTGGACCTCTACGAGGACTTCGTTGGAAACGGGATTTCTTCATATAATGCAAGACAGTAGAATTCTCAGTAACTTCCTTGTGTGTGTGTATTCAACTCACAGAGTTGAACCTTTCTTTAGAGAGAGTAGATTTGAAACTCTCTTTTTGTGGAAATTACATGTGGAGATTTCAAGCGATTTGAGGCCAATGACGGAAAAGGAAATATCTTCGTTTAAAACTAGACAGAATCATTTTCAGAAACTAGTTTGTGATGTGTGCCTTCAGCAGACAGAGTTTAACGTTTCTTTTCACAGAGCAGTTTGGAAGCACTCTCTTTGTAAAGTCTGCAAGTGGATATTTGGACCTCTTTGAAGGCCTTCGTTGGAAACGGGATTTCTTCATAAAATGCTAGACAGAAGAATTCTCAGTAACTTCTTTGTGTGTGTGTATTCAACCCACAGAGCTGAACCTTCCTTTAGGCAGAGCAGATTTGCAACACTCGTTTTGTGGAATTTACATGTGGCGATTTCAAGCGAATTGAGGTGAATGACAGAAAAGGAAATATCTTCGTTTAAAAACTAGACAGAATCATTCTCAGAAACTACTTTGTGATGTGTGCATCCACCTGACAGAGTTTAACCTTTCTTTTCATAGAGCAGTTCGAAAACACTCTGTTTGTAAAGTCTGCAACTGGATATTTGGACTTCTTTTAACCCTTCGTTGGAAACGGGATTTCTTTATATAATGCAAGACAGAAGAATTGTCAGTGACTTCTTTGTGTTGTGTGTATGCAGCTCACAGAGTTGAACCTTTCTTTAGACAGAGCAGGTTTGAAACTCTCGTTTTGTGGATTTTGCAATTGGAGATTTCAAGCGATTTGAGGCCAAAGGTTGAAAAGGAAATATCTTCTTTTATAAACTAGACGGAATCATTCTCTGAAACAACTTAATGATTTGTGCGTTCAGCTCACAGAGTTTTACCTTCCTTTTCATACATCAGTTAGGAAACACTCTGTTTGTAAAATCTGGAAGCGGACATTTGGTCCTCTTTGAGGCCTTCGTTGGAAACGGGATTCCTTCATATAATGCTAGACAGAAGAATTCTCAGTAACTTCTTAGTGTTGTGTGTATTCAACTCAAAGAGTTGAGCATTTCTTTAGAGAGAGCAGATTTGAAACTCTCTTTTTGTGGATTTTGCAATTGGAGATATCCAGCGATTTGAGGCCAATGTTTGAAGAGGAAATATCTTCGTATAAAAACTAGACGGAATCATTCTCTGAAACAACTTAATGATTTGTGCGTTCTGCTCACAGAGTTTAACCTTCCTTTTCATAGAGTAGTTAGGAAACACTCTGTTTGTGAAGTCTGGTAGCGGATATTTGGACCTCTTTGAGGCCTTCGTTGGAAACGGGATTCCTTCATATAATACTAGACAGAAGAATTCTCAGTAACTTCTTAGTTTTGTGTGTATTCAGCTCACAGAGTGGAACCTATCTTCAGAGAGAGCAGATTTGAAACTCTCTTTTTGTGGAATTTGCAATTGGAGATTTCAAGCGATTTGAGGCCAAAGGTTGAAAAGGAAATATCTTCTTTTAAAAACTAGACGGAATCATTCTCTGAAACAACTTAATGATTTGTGCGTTCAGCTCACAGAGTTTTACCTTCCTTTTCATACATCAGTTAGGAAACACTCTGTTTGTAAAATCTGGAAGCGGACATTTGGACCTCTTTGAGGCCTTCGTTGGAAACGGGATTCCTTCATATAATGCTAGACAGAAGAATTCTCAGTAACTTCTTAGTGTTGTGTGTATTCAACTCAAAGAGTTGAGCATTTCTTTAGAGAGAGCAGATTTGAAACTCTCTTTTTGTGGATTTTGCAATTGGAGATATCCAGCGATTTGAGGCCAATGTTTGAAGAGGAAATATCTTCGTATAAAAACTAGACGGAATCATTCTCTGAAACAACTTAATGATTTGTGCGTTTAGCTCACAGAGTTTAACCTTCCTTTTCATAGAGCGGTTAGGAAACACTCTGTTTGTAAAGTCTGGAAGCCGATATTTGGACCTCTTTGAGGCCTTCGTTGGAAACGGGATTTCTTCATAAAATGATAGACAGAAGAATTCTCAGTAACTTCTTTGTGTGTGTGTATTCAACTCACAGAGTTGAACCTTTCTTTAGAGAGAGTAGATTTGAAACTCCCTTTTTGTGGAAATTACATGTGGAGATTTCAAGCGATTTGAGGCCAATGACGGAAAAGGAAATATCTTCGTTTAAAAACTAGACAGAATCATTTTCAGAAACTAGTTTGTGATGTGTGCCTTCAGCAGACAGAGTTTAACGTTTCTTTTCACAGAGCAGTTTGGAAGCACTCTCTTTGTAAAGTCTGCAAGTGGATATTTGGAGCTCTTTGAAGGCCTTCGTTGGAAAAGGGATTTCTTCATATAATGCTAGACAGAAGAATTCTCAGTAACTTCTTTGTGTGTGTGTATTCAACCCACAGAGCTGAACCTTCCTTTAGGCAGAGCAGATTTGCAACACTCGTTTTGTGGAATTTACATGTGGAGATTTCAAGCGAATTGAGGTCAATGACAGAAAAGGAAATATCTTCGTTTAAAAACTAGACAGAATCATTCTCAGAAACTACTTTGTGATGTGTGCATCCACCTGACAGAGTTTAACCTTTCTTTTCATAGAGCAGTTCGAAAACACTCTGTTTGTAAAGTCTGCAACTGGATATTTGGACTTCTTTTAACCCTTCGTTGGAAACGGGATTTCTTTATATAATGCAAGACAGAAGAATTGTCAGTGACTCCTTTGTGTTGTGTGTATGCAGCTCACAGAGTTGAACCTTTCTTTAGACAGAGCAGGTTTGAAACTCTCTTTTTGTGGATTTTGCAATTGCAGATTTCAAGCGATTTGAGGCCAATGGTTGAAAAGGAAATATCTTCGTATAAAAACAAGATGGAATCATTCTCTGAAACAACTTAATGATTTGTGCGTTCAGCTCACAGAGTTTAACCTTCCTTTTCATAGAGCAGTTAGGAAACACTCTGTTTGTGAAGTCTGGTAGTGGATATTTGGACCTCTTTGAGGCCTTCGTTGGAAACGGGATTCCTTCATATAATACTAGACAGAAGAATTCTCAGTAACTTCTTAGTGTTGTGTGTATTCAGCTCACAGAGTGGAACCTATCTTCAGAGAGAGCAGATTTGAAACTCTCTTTTTGTGGAATTTGCAATTGGAGATTTCAAGCGATTTGAGGCCAAAGGTTGAAAAGGAAATATCTTCTTTTAAAAACTAGACGGAATCATTCTCTGAAACAACTTAATGATTTGTGCATTCAGCTCACAGAGTTTAACCTTCCTTTTCATACAGCAGTTAGGAAACACTCTGTTTGTAAAATCTGGAAGCGGACATTTGGACCTCTTTGAGGCCTTCGTTGGAAACGGGATTCCTTCATATAATGCTAGACAGAAGAATTCTCAGTAACTTCTTAGTGTTGTGTGTATTCAACTCAAAGAGTTTAGCATTTCTATAGAGAGAGCAGATTTGAAACTCTCTTTTTGTGGATTTTGCAATTGGAGATTTCAAGCGATTTGAGGCCAGTGTTTGAAGAGGAAATACCTTCGTATAAAAACTAGACGGAATCATTCTCTGAAACAACTTAATGATTTGTGCGTTCAGCTCACAGAGTTTAACCTTCCATTTCATAGAGCGGTTAGGAAACACTCTGTTTGTAAAGTCTGGAAGCGGATATTTGGACCTCTACGAGGCCTTCGTTGGAAACGGGATTTCTTCATATAATGCAAGACAGAAGAATTCTCAGTAACTTCCTTGTGTGTGTGTATTCAACTCACAGAGTTGAACCTTTCTTTAGAGAGAGTAGATTTGAAACTCTCTTTTTGTGGAAATTACATGTGGAGATTTCAAGCGATTTGAGGCCAATGACGGAAAAGGAAATATCTTCGTTTAAAAACTAGACAGAATCATTTTCAGAAACTAGTTTGTGATGTGTGCCTTCAGCAGACAGAGTTTAACGTTTCTTTTCACAGAGCAGTTTGGAAGCACTCTCTTTGTAAAGTCTGCAAGTGGATATTTGGACCTCTTTGAAGGCCTTCGTTGGAAACGGGATTTCTTCATAAAATGCTAGACAGAAGAATTCTCAGTAACTTCTTTGTGTGTGTGTATTCAACCCACAGAGCTGAACCTTCCTTTAGGCAGAGCAGATTTGCAACACTCGTTTTGTGGAATTTACATGTGGAGATTTCAAGCGAATTGAGGTCAATGACAGAAAAGGAAATATCTTCGTTTAAAAATTAGACAGAATCTTTCTCAGAAACTACTTTGTGATGTGTGCATCCACCTGACAGAGTTTAACCTTTCTTTTCATAGAGCAGTTCGAAAACACTCTGTTTGTAAAGTCTGCAACTGCATATTTGGACTTCTTTTAACCCTTCGTTGGAAACGGGATTTCTTTATATAATGCAAGACAGAAGAATTGTCAGTGACTTCTTTGTGTTGTGTGTATGCAGCTCACAGAGTTGAACCTTTCTTTTGACAGAGCAGGTTTGAAACTCTCTTTTTGTGGATTTTGCAATTGCAGACTTCAAGCGATTTGAGGCCAATGGTTGAAAAGGAAATATCTTCGTATAAAAACTAGACGGAATCATTCTCTGAAACAACTTAATGATTTGGGCGTTCAGCTCACAGAGTTTAACCTTCCTTTTCATAGAGCAGTTAGGAAACACTCTGTGAAGTCTGGTAGCGGATATTTGGACCTCTTTG